>NW_021163057.1:610000-1210000 GCF_004324835.1 Dendronephthya gigantea | reverse complement strand
GTATTGGTTTTGCTCATTTGAGGGTCCTCTGATGTTAAAATTGCGTAAATTCAGCACACGTAATTAAATATGTACAAAGGTTCACAATGTAAACAAACTGTTCGTTCATGCACCCACGGACCATGACCTAATAAAGATTCGTCCTTCTTACCTTTTAGTTTCGCATCGCAATAAATTCGAAAGGCAGAAATTAAATATACATATAGTCTAATAAATGATAAAATATTAGAATTCTGCCTTGTGTTTTTAACCATTTGTTTTGCATCCAACAGGAAATATAATAGCTTACTCAGTTACTCGAAAGTTTCAAACTGTTTACACAAAACGGCGTGGGCATAGAAGGTCAATACTGGACTGTCAGGAAAGTAAACAAGCAGACAAGTAAGAATATACGTTGAAATTATTTTGTGAAACGAAGCAAAAGCTTGTAGTAATTTAAGCGATTGGTATCAAAGCCTTGGAGAAAAAATTAGGGACTTTTAATAAACTGTGACTAAAAAGGCCGTGACGAGAGACAGCGCAGTAAAGCCGAAGCCGAAGGAGATATAGCAGAAGTTGTTCAGAAATCGATATCATCGATATCGATATCATTCGGAATAATTAAAATCAGTGGAACAACATCATGTAGCTGAAATGTCCAGAATTAACAGAAAACTGAAAGCAGCAACCGCTAGCAGTAAACCGAAAGCCAGTAGGTATAAACTCATCAAGTATACATGCTCGGCGCGATCATACAATTATAGTTATCAATTATAATAATGCGCAAAACGACAGTTCAAAGTTTGTATTATGTAGTCAGGGATAAAAAAATATCAACTAAGGCTGTATGTATTAAATATATTCTGACCCCAATTAAATCTAAACTTAATCGAACAGCATCAAAATAATGGTTTATTTGTTCCTCTTGGAGGAATTGCCGTATCATGCGAGCGAAATCGGTAAATACGGTCACATACACATTTCAAATACTAGTATATTTCGCGCCAAAACACAAGATAATAAGACGATATAAAATACAATAAATATGATTTTATGTACTATACAAATTTGTTTCGTATAACAAGCAGTGCTTGACACACTCATCAGGTGAATTTAAAAGGCGCGATATATAGTTGCCATGGTTATATATATATATATATATATATATATATATATATATATATATATATATATATATATATATATATATATATATATATATATACTATATATTTACATGTTTGACGAAAAACGGATTGCATATATTCATATACGTATTGTATTAGGTTAAATCGAGAAATTGATTTCTATGTCTGCATTTTGATAAAAGTTCGCTTCTTGAATTCAGGGAGCATTGAAGTTCAGGGTGGTAGATTATGATGAATTTTTCGTGAGTACAAAGACTGATTATTATGCAAAAATGTTCAACGAAGTAAAAACCACAGCCGCCTACTGGAACCTGATAACAAAAGCCACAAATCTCAAAGTTCGTAAGAACATTGGGCCACTGAGAAGAGACGAAGAGATGAATTCGTATTTTGCAATTGTTGGCGAGAAACTAGCTAATGAGCTACCGCCGTTGACTGCCATGAGACATAATGTTTCGGAAACGAAGGTTGTTCCCAAAGTCTCAGATTTTTGCGTTTCAGAGGCCAAATAAAACACAAAATTAATACACTCAATGCCAAAAAGTCTTTAGGTCCCGACAACATACATCCAAAACTATACTGAAGCTCGCTGGTGATGCAGTTGTATCACCGCTTGTGCGTCTTTATCAACATAGCATTGAAAGCGAAACCGTGCATTCAGAGTGAAATTGGCAAAATTGACACTTGTTTTTAAAAAAGGGGATGATACGAACAGAGAAAATTATAGGCCAATCTCACTATTAAGCGTTCCCAGTAAAATCTTAGAATCCGAGGCAAATGATAATCTCGTAGATCATGTTTTTTAGAGGAACAATTTGGTATCAGATAGACAGTGGGCGTACCGTGCAGGTTACTCCACTGAACTATTATTGTTACAACTGACGGAAAAGTGGGGAAAGGCTGTAGATTCGGGAATTTCTGTAGCTGTGGCGTTTATTGACTTTGACAGTGTTTCTCACACGCTTCTAATAAGAAAACTCGAACATGATTTTGGTATCTCTGGTAAATTTCTAAATTGGCTAAAGAACTACCTACATGGTACACTACAATTTACGATTATTAACGGAGATAACTCAGAAAAACTCCTGGTTATATTTGGAATTCTTCAAGGATCCGTATTAGGACCAACACTTTTTACCTTATTTATCAATGATCTACCATCTGCTGTGAAATTTGGTGAAGTATTCATGTATGCAGACGATACTACGGTTTTCAGCATCGGTCAAAGCGTTGACAATGCGGTTCAAAACTTGAACATGGCACTTCAAGAGGTATATGAATGGTGCACACATAACAAGCTTACACCACATCTAAGGAAAAGTGAAGCAATGTTGATCACAAGAGCAATTTTGATTACACCTATCCACTCCTCCCATTATACTTAGGCAACTCAGTTCTCAAATGGGTTAATTAAAGAATCAAGACTACTTGGTATGACTATCGACGATAAGATAAGTTGGGTACCTCATACCCTGGAGCTTAAAAGGAAATTTGTAAATAAGTTAGGTTTGTTGAAGAGTTCAAGATTCTTGCCCAGAGAGGTCCTGAAGCAATTTTACTTTAAGGTAATTTTACCTTCAGTTAATTATGGAATAATGCTGTGGGGAAGTTGTAACAACTCAGGCAATTTCAACTCTTTGGAAAGGCTTCATGGCAGGGCAGCCAAAATCATATTCAATCTTCCCAAGGAAACTCGCCCTCTGAAAGCAGCCGAAAATGCAAAATGGCCTTCACTCCACTCTATTTACAAGACAAACTTATTTAAAATTTTGCTCAAAGCATTTCACCAGAAATTACCAGCTGGTCTTTGTGATACTATCATGAACAAAAGACATAGTAAATACTCATTCAGAGCATCGGATTCGTTGTCGATTCCGCGTTTTAATACTCGGCGTTTTATGCATAACTCAGTAGCATATAGAGGACCAGTTTTGTGGATCACCATGACCACAAACGGCCAGTCATTGGTGTCTACACAATTTAAAGATCTCGAACACAAACTTTGTTTACTGGACACCTTCAAGAGCTTTAATTTTTCCGTTGTGTCCGTTTCTACTATTAACTTCAAAAACAGTGATTTTGTATATATTTAGTAATATTTATGTTTATTAAACTTAGGATTTTCGGTTTAATCGATTTTAGATTTAGATAACTAGGAGCAATACGACCCTTGTGGGGTCGTATTCAAATAAAGGCTATCTATCTATCTATCTATCTGCTGGAATGTATCACTCTGTTATCGAATGCCTCGCACTTGGTATCACTCGTCAGCAGAAAATTCTCAGTTTCACCAGATCCCGTTTCTAATTCCACAGATTTTGTTTTTTTTTCCTTCACCACGCAACCAGGCAAGCATTGTTCATACGGGAGATATTTTTTAAGAAATCTTCCTGGAAGGCGTTTAAATCTTTCTCTTGTTGTGTTACAATAATCGCATTGATTTAGCAGGTTCATTGGATTTACTTTATATTTTTGCAGGAAATATTCCTCTGACACTGTAAGTAGATTTTCAAATTAAAATCAGAAGGATATACCGAAACACACACATATATATATATATATATATATATATATATATATATATATATATATATACATATATATACACCCATTTGCAAAAACGTTGGCCGCAGATAGATAGATAGATAGATACTCGAAGTCTAATTAGAATTGCATATGATTACATTTGTATGGGATTTCTATAATATTACACAACATATGCAATTCTAATTAGATTTCGAGTATCTATCTATATATCTATCTGCGGCCAACGTTTTTGCAAATGGGTGTATATATATATATATATATATATATATATATTATATTATATATATATATATAACACAAACAAATCAACAAATATAATCATAAATTGTATTTCATCGCTACACTGTGTTTCACGTACTAGTTTTAGTACGATCCTCAGGCGATAACTATTTACAACGGTTTACGCACACGCGTTTTTGAGGATCGTACTAAAACTAGTACGTGAAACACAGTGTAGCGATGAAATACAATTTTATGATTATATTTTGTTGATTTGTTTGTGTTTTTGCTCTACTATTTACTTGTATTGAGCACTCTGGTTTACTACGCACAAATCCAAGATTATATATATATATATTATATATATATATATATATTATATATATATATATATATATAAATGACAGAAATAAATAATATATATATATATATATATATATATATATATATATATTTATATATATTACACAACATATGCAATTCTAATTAGATTTCGAGTATCTATCTATATATCTATCTGCGGCCAACGTTTTTGCAAATGGGTGTATATATTATATATATATATTATATATAATTTATATATATATATATATATATATATTATATAAAATGACATAAATATATATTATATTATATATTTATATATTTATATATATTATATATATATATATATATATATTATATATATATATATATTTATATATATATATATATATATATATATATATAGTGGATCTAGGAAAAGTTGTCCGAAAATATATACATATATGCAAATAGTTGTGACATGTGACCACATATTTCCGTCACGTGTCGCACTTAATTACGCATGCAAACGCTGCGAACGCTTCATTAAATCCATAGCTGGCAAAGTGTAAACAATGTGACAACAGGCTATTTGTAAAATATACCTTCATTTATTTTATCTGAGACCCGTTTATCACCGAATGTCAGCGTTTTCTAATTGATCGGCGATTTCCCTAAGGTATAGCTCTGGATGTCTGAGAATTATTTCATATATTGCCAGTTCCTCATGCTGGTAAAGTGTTGTGCTACAAAGAGGCCTGCCAAACTTATGGGGCGACGTAACGTTACAAGTATTAATAAACAGGTTGAAAACGCGATCTACTGTCCTTGGCGAAACAAACAAATCGACAGCAACTCTGGTTGAAGACCTGTTATAAAAGAATTTCTGCCACACAATCCCCCATCTTATATCGTCTGAATACGGCTTAGGCATTTTACAACAAAAATATCCCAACTAAGCAATAACCTTGAAGCAATTTTGCAGCGTTTGCATGTGTAATTAGATATGACACGTGATGGAAATATGTGGTCACATGTCACAACTATTTGTATATATGTATATATTTTCGGACAACCTTTCCTAGATCCATGTATAAATATATATATATATATTATATATATAATATATTATTATATATATATATATATATTATATATTTATATATATATATATATATATATAAATAGTTATTAAACCATGGATACTCACCACGGTTGTTAAATGACACGTGATAAAGTTTCCTTTCGGCGAGACGTCCACATTTACAAGACGTATGATTAAATATTGTATATTTGTAAAACTTTTTCGTGCCACTAGGATCCCGCTCGTTATTTGTAGGATCGGGCACTACTACTTCGATTTTTGTCATCGTTTTTGGAACAGGATATTTGTCATGGCATTTCAGAATTTCAATATCAACGCATCGGTAAACTTCGATAAAATATGGATATCTGGATCCCGGTGTCGTAAAGTTTTCAAGATAGATTGAAACCACTTCTTTTTTCGGCTCTAAACAAAATTATTATTAGATTTATTATGTGTAGATCGCGAAGAAAATATACATGTATCCAATCTTTGAAAGCGAGCAAATAATACAGCATTTGCATGTCATTTAAAGAAAAGAGAAGAACATTAAAATGATTGGTATTTCAATAGCGCTGAAAGAACTACAATAGCGCTGATTTAACATCAATTCTGTTAGTGCGGAAGTTCAACAACATGGCCTTATTATTTATTCCGTAAAGTGAAAATCAACAGAACGAAACGAAGAACAATTGCGTTAACTTATTGATCATTAACATTTTCGCAACAACACTAGCAATAAATCAAACGACATTTAGCAGAGAGAAATATTCATTAATGTAAAGGTGTACAAAGTAAATATTAGAATTCTCATTTTATCATATTTGTCTGTTCACACAACAGCAATATATGTGCAGTATGTTTTATCCCCTAGATGTGTTCTCTTTCAAGTATGTCTGCATGCATAAGTCTGCCCCATGCTGTGTACATTTCGCAATGGTTAGAAAGTGCACATTCCGTCCAGCAGCTGCTATCAAAATTTGTTTTTGAAATTCAACGTTTTGAAGTGAGCAACGTCTTCTCATCTGTGCCTTTATAGCTATCTTTTGTTTGTAAATTATGTATACATATTAGAACGCAGATGAGAGAACTTTGTGTAAATGAGTATTTCTTTACGCTAAATGCCGTTTGATTTATTGCTGTTGTTGTTCCGAAAATGTTAATGATCAATAAGTTAACGCAATTGTTCTTCGTTTTGTTCTATTGATATTCACTTTACGGAATATATAATAAGGCGTTGTTGTTGAACTTTCGCACTAATACAATTGATTTTCAATCAGTGCTGTTGTAGTTCTTTCAGCGGTATTGAAATACCAATCATTTTAATGTTCTTCTAATTTCTCTAAATGACATGCAAATGCTGTAGTACTTTTACATGAGAACTTCTAAATTACGCCGGAAATTCCTTCCCTTCTACAACAGTATAAAATGAAAGAGAAAACAAATTCCGGATAGAGATATTGTATTAAAATTTCTATTTATTCCTACTGCATGAATGCAGCAACCTGAAACGTTTCAAGGATAATCTTTCTTTCTTTTTCAAATTCGGTTGTGTTGTGCGGCTGAGAAGATCATGGAGCTCAACTGACCCCCCAAACCAGCATGAGCTTAAATATAGCTATGTTACCTAAACTAAGGTCAAAAATGAAATATGTTTGCACTTTGCAATGCAAAGTTTGCATGAATTGTCTAGAAATTACTTCCTTTCATTAATGAAGTATGCCAATTTCGTTGGTTGAGTAGTCTAGAAGGCTCCCATTCCCATGAAACTGTGAAATAATACCAGAGTAGTCCTCGAACACTCGCGCTTTCAAATAGACGAATAAACGCAAAAATTAACTTCTTTTTGCTTGCCCAATTAATATAGTTAGCTGTCACTTGGAGTTTCATATCAACTCGACTTGCGCACACCAGGTAAAAAGCTTCCGCCTTGTATTCTTTGGGTGTTTAGGTGAAAAAATGCAAAATAAGAGTTACGCTGCTGTGTAATTTTCTGGACAAAAAATAGACAGCAAGGAGAAAATTGGCTAATAATTTATAGCTATGGCATACTGCTTATGCTATAAGATTTATAAAAACATTTGCGAAGGCGCGAAGGCGTATGTTTAATAAACTTGTAAAAACATTTCCGTAAACGTATATTGTGTTTAAGAATTACAATATTGTTGAGAAGTGTACTGAATTGTATCTGAGGCTATTACCATAAATTCAAATGCAGGCCGGACTCAATAAAATTAATGGCGTCTTACGACCACTTTCAGGCGGTCATATGTCGTAAATCATTGGTGCTGTTCTACGATCAATGAGGTATAAATTTCTTTCGAAATACAAAAGGATTCTGTGCATCAATGACCACGGAAAGAAGTGGCCGCCGATGAAATATGAAGCCTGGTTGCCAATATTACGCCGACGTCGACAAAGTATAATTGTCGGTGAATATTGATGAGCGCAATCTTTTGTCTTTCTGAGAGTCATTTTCTCCTTGGATGATTACAGACATCGAGTCGGCTTCAGGTCGGCGTCATATGGAAACCAGGTTTATTAAATATTTTATGCAAAATAGAACAAATTCCAACATAGTTTCTAGAATACTCAACCATTAAAGGACGTGATTTTTAGACAACGCATGCAAACACTGCATTGCAGCAATACTTCATTTTTATTTTAGCTTAGGTAACGTAGCCACATAATTAAAATAAGTTCAAACTGGTTTGGGGGAGTCAGTTGAACTTCATGGTCTTCTCAGACGCACAAATTGTAAGAAGAAACGAAAATTATTCTATTAATCATTCTGCATGGTTGCTGCAAACAGTATGGGTAAGTAGAAATATTAAAATAAAAATTTCAAATAACTATTTTGATTAGATGTCGGCTCAAGTTGTTTCAATAAAAAATGATTAACATTAAAGTGTTATTCTTTTACTTGACGCACTAAAGTTTAAAGACTCTGCCGTATTTAGAATTTTTGTCTAGGTAACTAAGGAAATCATACACTGATAGTTAAATTAAGGAACCTTAGGTAGTGATTTTGAAATTTTTGTTGCAAAATATCGTAAAATGCGAAAAAAATAGTATTGTAAAAACCGGTTTCCACATCTGATTTCAAAGTTATATCCTCACTTCCTACTGAATCAGATCTCATTTCTCATGAAAGCCACTAACCTTACACGTTATATTAACCCGGTCAGTTCTGAGTCAAATTTTAAAAATTTTCAAAACTTTTCCCGCCATTGTTGTTGTTGTTAAAATGGTTCTAGTTCTAAAATAGACTCTCATTCGTGTAACTTTACCTGGCAAATTAAAGTTGAATAGATTAATATGTACGTATTTTAACATAAAAGAAAATACAATCATCTCTCTTATTAAAATGAAGTACAATTTGCTAAAAGGTTTGTGAAATTGCTGAAATAGTTATTATATCCCCCTATATATGCCTACTCATCAAGAAATCGCCGTTTGTTCACTCATAATATAAATCAATAACATTTTAAAGCTCCGGCTCTTCAACAAGTTACAAATTTATGGCCGCCTATACTTTTGGCTATATAGTATGAATAAATTAGCCTTTCTCACGATGACGTTTTGGGGTACTTTCAATTTTTTCAAACGGGTTTTAAAAGTCATAACAACATGAAAAGCAATTTTTTTAGAATCAACAGACCATTGGGAGAATAACTCCAGCCTAAAATTAAAGACTGTGGCCGTTATGAGGTCTCGCACTTGCAGTTTTAAGGAAAAGTACCCCAAAAATGGCGGCATATTCGTCATCGTGAGAAAAGCTAATTAATTTGCTTTCATTACCTAAGTACCCTCTAATCATTTTGTTTTCACGAAATCATTTTGTTTGACATTGGTTTCGTAGATAACTGGCATAAATGTTACGTCCTTTCGGCTGAACCGTTGGTATCTCAATGATTTTTTAATTGGAGAAACAGATTGATGCTAGTTTTAATTACTCCATGTAAACGTTACAATGTCAACATGCACAAGAAACATAAGCGACCTTAAAAATTGATACAGATAAGCGTGTACTCATGCAAAATTCCTTCCATTCTACAACAGTGGAAAATACAAAATAAAACAAATTCCGAAGAAAGACATCTAGATCTTGTGTTATTTCTATTCTAGATAAAATTAAACAAGAGTGTAAAGACAGGGTCGGTACTGTGGTCGGTAGTACATTGATGACTATAGGTATAGCTATATATAAACTATAGACTTAATTTAAAGTTTCAATTATTTTTTAGCATCTATATAGTCATGACATTTGTCCCATATGAAAGTAATCAAGTTGAGAACATTCATAATTAAGGCGTGAATAATAAGAACAACGATAATAGGGAAAGTAGCTATAGCGTCAAGTGAACTAAACAATTCAAATCTTGAAATCTAGAAGTTTAATTACCTGGTAATGGTTTATAGGTAAAAGCCACAGTTCCAAAAACAAGGAAAATGTATGGAAATAATCTGAATTGGACAGGGTCAACTATAAGAGCATTACAATGAAGCATTAATATTTTTAATAAAACATCAGACGGCTAATCAAAATTTTGATTTTGAAATTTCCACTTACCCATACTGTATGCAGCCACCTGAAAAGTATCAAGGATAATTTTTGTTTCTTCTTCTAATTTTGTTGTGCGACTGTGAAGACGATTCAGCCTAACTGATCCTCCAAACCATGCAGGATGCCCTTATATATGTGACTAATCAGTGTGCGCTATGAGAGTAAAAAATAAGGTATTATCGCAATGCAATGCTTGCATGCAATGTTTAAAAATCACTTCCTTCAATAAATAAAGTTTGTCAATTTTGTTCAGTGGTTTAATATTCTAGAAGCTTAATTATAGGTTCCGTTTACCATGGAATTAGGGAATTATTAGCTTCTAATAATCCAAAATTAGCTTCTTTTCGCTCTGCTGAATCAGTTTTAAGTATAGCTGCATGTCAGGTGGTGTTTCATATAAACTCGACTTGCGCTGACCAGGTAAATAGCTTCCACCTTGCATTCTTGACGCGCTTAGTCAGAAGAATGCAAGCTAAAAGCTTATATACACTTTATGAAAGATGCGCGTAATTTAAATTTTTGTTTTTTTCAGAACCGTTGAAATCGACAAAAATAGCCCGCGAGGAAAAAATGAGCTAATATAATGAAGCTACAGTTACCCCTTATACTATAGATTTATAAAGACCTTTGCCATGCAAAGGCGTGTGTTTTATAAACTTAATAATTTTATGATTTATGAAAACATTTGCATAAACTTATAAAGTAATACTAAGCATAAAAATCAGTTACACCAAGCATAAAAATGACAAATATTTTTAGGATATGTGCTCAATAATATCCGAAACTAGCTATATTAACAGAAGTTCAAGTCAATAGAACAAATTCCTTCCGCGTTCTTGACCAAGTGTTGACTTGACTATTTTGTATGCTGTCAAGAAAAGCCAAAGTTCCTTAAGAGGGCCAGGACCAGGATCCAGTCCTACAGCCATTATTAATTGATTTACGTAAATATTTTGGAATGAAAATATTTGGGAACGGAAAGAAGCTATTGTTGGTGTCGCGGCTGATTTTAAAAGTCTAGAAAGCAATTTTATTGAATATATACGGGCTAATATTTTTACAAGGAAATATTTGAGGAAAATCCTTTTATGTGCCGGCGTATGAAATAGAAAATCGTTTTATTTGCCGGTGGTTTCTCAAAAGTGTTACCGTGGCAATATTTTTTGTGGAAATAAGGCTAGATGCGCGCATGATTTCCTGCATGTATGCATGATACACACAATGGACATATTCGTCAGGTTTGTACTTTGGGGTCGTTGTAAATGAAGGTTCCCGGCTGACTTTTATCCATAGGCCGGGTTAGTCAAAAGAATCCACCATTTTGTCTGACTGATGCGACATTTTGAACAATATACTGCAGAACCTCTATGGGTTTTCCGTATTTGGATATATTCAATCTTATACATGCAAATTGTAGAATAAACCATATTGAACTGAAGTAAATTTCTGAGTAAAAAGTAACAGCAAAAAGTAAAAACTTAGAAAAAAACGTGGAATTATTTTATATATGCAATATGTTTATTTTAGGTTTAGTGAATTCGCAATTTTTTGATTGCGAAATGTTGTGAAATGCGGAAAATAGTATTGTAAAATCCGGTCCCACTTCAGATTTCAAAGTTATGTCGTCACCTCCTTGGGAATCGGATTTTTCTACATATGAAAGCCACTAATCTTATATACACTTAATATTCAGTAAAAATTAGTATATCATTACAATATATGCTATATCTCTTTTCATCTTTCATGTATTCTCTTGAATTTTGTTACCGTTTTTCTTACCATGAGCTTGAGTCCTACTCATGTACGACCAGAGCGAAATGAAACGTAGATGTAGTAGCCTTTAGCATGGCGATGATTGCATTTCACAATTTTAAAGTTAAAATAGTTTTAAAATAGATATAAATATGATGCATCAGTGTAGCTTTTTTAATAAATATAAATTTGGTATATGCATGTATTATAGCTTTATAGCTTTTTAAAGCATCTTTACGACTGCAATTATCCGGAGGATAATTTTGTTCACCTTTCGAACAACAGCAAGAACTGCATGTGTATAATGATAAAAAGTGTTCATATAAAGTGTTTATGATATAAAGTGTTCATGAAATTATAACAAATTCCACCGGCTGTATATTACAAGCTAGCTGTTTTCACTACTCATATAAAGTGAGTAGCTTAGCCAATTTGATTGCAATTGTTCAATACATGTTTGTTAAATCCATAATTGTGATCTGTTTGTAAACGTTACAGTGGTTACGAGTAAAGTATAGTTTTATCAATAACGAAACGCCTACACTCGACACTCCCTTGCTTTCGTATGATTTAAAAAAATTGCTTGTAGTGCATAACTCATAGATCACCTTAACTGGCGTAACGATATTTATTTTGCAAACAAGGAAGGCTAGACATATAGGCGTGATTTCCTGTATACGTATATGAAACACGGAATAGACATATATCTCACCAGATTGTAAATAAAGGTATATGTAAAAAAAATGACATGCTTAATCATAAGAAATTTTGCTGTGAACAACTGACCTATAGCGTCATGGTGTTCGACAAACCGCAGTTGCATGGATACAGTTGTTATAGCGCACAATTATAAGTGGCATTTCCACTCCTGAAGGAATCAAGTTTTGTTATGAATATTATTCATTTTATAGGTTCGTGTGAATAACAGCTGCCATGCAGCAAATTTACGCACAAGCTTTTTTACTCACTCTGTATATAGTTAGTTAAAGAATTGGCCAATCAGATCGAGTTACCTATATAAGAGTTTAACTACGCGAGTGGCACTTGGGTAAAAAATCAGTGAACCGCTAAAAGTAAAAAATTCACAACAAAGGCGGAATTGTTTTAAGTTTATTTAGTAAAGTAACTTTCTGTGGTGAAACCATGTTCCTTGTTCCTTTGTGCAAGGGCGAAACCACTTCCCCGGCGATTGTTCAGTTGTTTTTCTCTAGTGATTAATTTTATAAACCTATAATAACTATATACTGAACTAATTTATAACATTCAGTTCCTAGTTGCAAAGTAATTTTTATTAAACTATCTATGTATTTATCTATCTCAAAGTTTGCAAATTTTGCATTGCCTTCGCACGAAAACTGTTGTCACATTTGGGCCTAAAATGCTATAGAAATTAATGTACGCGTACAGCAGAATATAGGGAAGGAATGAAGTTATCTTTCCGCCTTTACAACCATGTCTACAAGACATAACAAGTCTACGGGACATAAAAAACATCCAATTCACACTTCTGATTTCAAAATTATATATCGTAAGTTACTTGTCAATCGATCGGATCTGCATGCCAACTCACGAAAGTCACTAATTTTCACTTTCACACACAAAATCTCAACGTGCGCGTATTACCAGTTTTATTATTACGGCATGAATAACGTCGAAAGACTGGGTCAAAGAATAGCGTCAAAGGATTGTAATTGGTGAAAAACAAAAACTTTACTTCCGGTCAACGCACAGGGGGTGGTCAAAAAAAGTAGCACGCCCCATAAAAAGTACTACCTTCAGTTGTTTGAATTATAAGAGAACTCGAGTAGAAGGCACTAGCAAATCATGTCCGGTTGTCTATATTGAATCAGCTTCATATCTTTGTGAGTCAAACTTGTGATTAGAGCAATAGAATGTGAGAAAAACCATTCGAATTGTTTTGCTGTATACAATTAATTTTGCTGTATACTTAGCGCCCAATATTTTACATTATGTAATAATACCCCAAAAGATAATATATAATTAAATACAAACAGGCCTATGAAGACTCAAACTAGTAAAAACAATGCGTAATGCAATGAATGTTCTCTAAACACAGTCGACTTAATTATATAAGGACATAGCATTTGCATCCAAATTTGTATGGGCAGTTTTAAAGTTAATAAATTGTAGATATATCGCAAAATTTGTAGGTATAACTCGTTATTATAGGTGGGTTTTGAGTACATTTTTATCACCACACAAACATCCAAAGTTCAGAGGACTGTATCATGTCATTTAGTATCCTTAAAACACAATTTTACATATGAATCAAATTCAAATCAAAATCAAGTTAGTTATTTCATTGTTCAAATTGTAGGTTGCATTTCTGAAGAATTATCTGTGAATCAGAAAGAATTTTTACGAAAAGTGCTACAAATACACTTTATTCTCTTAATTTGGACGTTATACTGGATCACAATTTTTATCACTTGACTCTCAAAACAAAAGAAATATGCGCAAATACATAATATTTATTGGCGTTACCCTCGTTGATATTGAAAAGATACAGATGTGCCACATTTCGCTGGGGGCTACTTTTTTACCACCCCCTGTACGTGTTGTCAAAAACGTCACTTGCTTAAATCGTAGATTAACAGCAAGACGCCAAATGGGCATCAAGTCTCGGGGCGTTGTAGGCCAGCCAATAAAAACAACAAAGCGGGTCCTATACATTTTATGCCTGAAATCTGGAGGTTTTTATATAGTAACATTATTTAGATCGTCTCAAAATGAATTTAAGTCGCCAAGTGGTAAGTGAGCCATGTGCGCACGTACAAAACGGTAGTATCATAGGCGGCTCATCAAATATTTTGGAACTTTTATTTCAATAAAATTTTTTATAAAGAAAGTAGAGAAGATTGAAATTGGCGGATTATAGCTTTATATACTGTATAATAATAAAAATATGTGTCTGACTCGACTCACTCGAGTAACTTGATAGCATAAACGGCAACATTTGGTAGTGATGCAGCCGGATATAGTGTGGCAAAAAGCTCGACACGACCATAACCAATGCAAGCCGAAATCAATCGACACGCGTGTATTGAGCAAAGGTAACACAAAACGCCTACTCAGGCGCTTCTTGTGGCTAGCAGTAAAAATTCTCCCAGATAGTCAATTATCGAGTGGCTCGTACTTGGTATTTTTCGTCAACCGAATATTTTTCATGGACCCATCTGTCACAGGCCTACCTGGGTTTCATTCGTGATATAAGCACAAAGAAAAGACAAAAGACAAACAATGCAACGGAACGCGATGTAACGTGCGGCAAAAGAATCGGCATTAAGTAAACGCAGAAAAACAAGACATAAAGCATCAGCTAAACAAACAAAAGAAATCTCTTGCTAACCTTAATTTGCCTTTTTTTTACATTTTTTGATGTCAGAATGTTTCATCTGTTCTGCCGTTATTCACGATTTAGTCCGGCTGTCTAAAAATAATAAAAGAAAAAGCTTACTTGTAGGCTGCTTGTTGTTGGGATTTTTTACTACAATATAAGCCTGTATGGTGATTCATTGGTGATATTCAGTATAAGTATCTACCTAACGAGTTTTGTGATTAACTTTTTGTAACAATCACTAGCAGTGTTTATGAATGATTCGTTCAATTTCTACAATTCATTGTGTTTTTTTATTGTTATCATCAACCAATAGCAAAGCTTGTTCATATAGGTACGTGATATTCTATGATCTATTGCGCGGTGATCAATAACGATGAGGTATATATTTTTTTTTTCGATAGAAAGATTAATTTTATGCATCAATACCACGGAAAATATTCATCACCGATGAAATATGTCTAGTTTATATACAAAACAAATTCCAAACATAAATATCTTGTCCGAATTTGTTACATTCTATACTTTCGGAAATTGTATGCCAGCCGTGGTAAAGACTTTAGTTTTTTAACCGCAATATATGGCCCATATTTAAAATATGTCGACCCTCAAAATAGAATAAATCTACTGACCGCGTTTTTCACCGAGTGTTGACTTGTTTATTTAGTTTGTTATTTTGTTTGCTGTCGAAAAGTTCCCATTTTCCTTAATAGGGCAAACAGCATTAGGATCTAGTTCTACAGGCATTGTCAAAACATATGCCAGTAATAAATATAGCTACAAGTATATGTGGTCCTATGTTTATATACTTGTAGGTCAAGATATTTCACGAATGAACTATTGATCGGAAGTGGATTGGAAGAAAGCTCTTGTATATAGCTGTTGGAGCTGATTTTAAAACTCTGAAATACAATAATTAAACTGAGTCCGTCAGAAAGTGTGGCATCAGAGTTTTTACCATCCTGTAGAGTTATTGTAACAAATGGCCGTCAGAATCATGATTTTTTATAGGTAACTATGACTACAGATTTAACTCGACTCGCCGTTAAGCCTCGCGTCGCTTTAGCGATGACAATACTATTTCATGTGTAATATCTGGAGGTTTGTATATAGCTAACAGTCGAATGAAAGTTTGCGTCCGAAACGAGTAACCCGATGACATAAACAGCGACATTTGGTAGTATAACCAGATGTCACGAAGTGAAAAACTTCACAAGCCCAACCAAGCAAAAAATATGTTCTTGTGTGTATCAACCCAAGATAACAAGTCGCTAATTCGAGACGCTTGTGGCTATTATTAGTAAAAACCCTCCTTGTTAAATTCCGGCCTCGCGTTTTTTAAGGGTCGGAAAGATAAAACATTCGCCTAAAACAACAAAGTTAGATGATAAATATAGTCAAAGCTATATTCTCACTGTGAGTTTAATCAAACAATACCATAATAATAACGTAAAATATAATGGGGGTATTAGATGCCATTAAAGTCATCGCTTCAGTGAATTAGCATCGAATGTGGTATAACAACTGCCTAAAATAAACAAAGCACTCTCGACGTTTCGACCTGAGGGCCTTTGTCAGGAGAGATAAGAGTCCTGCATGTATTTTAGTGGTTCGTAACGGTATGTCAACACTTATTAATTGCGCGGTGCTCGAAAAGGACAAAGTGACAAGCAAGCAAATAATTATAGGCACACATGCATGACCTAGAACTTTAAAAGTGAACATAGGACAGAGAACATTTTTATTCGATTCTAATATAATGCATTTAAATTCTGTATAAAGATATATAAGTATATAACTGTTCCATCGGTAATTAAACACGTAGGCTGGCGAATCGTCGCGACTGCAGAATATTATACATGCATAAACAGATACAACTATGCACCCCACCCGCACCTCAGCTTTGTTAACCACCGACAACTTCCCATCTTCCGTTAACCAGGATCCTCCAATACAGCGGTTAGGTGCTGTCTTCCACGCTAGTAAAAACCTTCACGGATTCCCTTAACCTTTCCATAATCTATATTTTTGACTTCTGTCACCACCACATCGATGTATTCTTTTCCCCTGGAGAGGGGAGTATATCTATTTAGCAATCGTTTTATAGAGAACCAAAATAAATGCGTGGAGCCCAGGGTTGTAACAAACTCTACACGTTCATATTGTAGTTTGATTCAGAAATCGTTGGGTACAATGTTCACAAGCATTTTCTTTGCTACACGAGAACAGAGCATAAACAAAACCCTTCTTTCGACGACAAAGAGTAAAGTCCATAATTAATATCGTTAGTAATATCAATGACAGCAGACCAGCAGCGAGGATAATTTTTCCTGATTCAACGTATATCAACAACTCCGCCTTTTTTTCTAGAAATAGATTATTTTCATTTACATTCTCTACATTCTAATGAAACATTTCTTGATAGAACGCGGAATTGTGATTATTTATGCATGGCGTTTGCCTCACCGTGGTCAGGAATAAATTTCCAGTAGACCTAGTGGTCATAAAAACATGAACTCCCAGATTATTGCCTTATTAACGCTTTTCATCTATCGGAACACGATGTGGGATTTCTCATTTTATTATTCGAGCAAGATTTTTCCCAAGTCATGTATTTTATAGTATTAGAGTCAGAAATGGTTCATGTTTTAACGCCACACAACAGGCCAAGTCTGTCTGGCCAGCAGTTTTCGTTCGCAAGATAATTAAATTGAAATATGGTGGATTCGTGATTTGAATGGAAAATTATATATCTGTACAGATCTTTCGTCTCAATAGTGTAACTGAATACATACCTTTATTATGCGAATTCTCAAGTTCGTCTAAAGCTTTTACGCTATCTAAGCATGGTGTTTGATTTTCCATTTCATTATCATATGCCACGCACTCGGTGTCACTCGTCAGCGAGACTTCTTTTACGCCACTTGATCCCAGCGTAGTTTGAATCGTCTTCGTAACATTTTTTTTCACAACACATCCAGGCATGCACTGTTTGTACTCTAGATATTTATACATCGGAATGGCATTCACGTGATTTGGATGGAGTTGATATCTTCTTCGCGCTTTGCTACAATAATCAGGTTGAGTTCGCAGATTCTTTGGATTGCTGTTATACTTCTTTAAGAAATAATCCTTTGACACTGCAAGCAAAATTTACAGCTCAAGATTTGTATTAAAATTGTGACGAGCCAAGCATAATTTATTGCTTGTTGGCGATCTGGTGATGTCACTGAGCCTCTCACCCATGACGCGTATTTGAAAGGAAATTGACTTTTAAATCCCTTTTCTGTAGGAAATCCCTTTTACCATTTAAATCTATCTTAATTGCTGAACTTATTTATTTTCCAGTGTTGCCATGCTTCACAGCTGCATCGGTTTATGTTCACACCAGAAGGGTGAATTTCTGGACAAACACCAGTCTCGTGACGTGCTATCTGCCCTTTTTGTTGCTTTAGTTATTCTGCTATATAGTGCAGTTTCAATTAAGGTTTTCAACTTTAATTTGCGCTGGCAAATAGGTTAAGGTCGATAATGTTAACAAACGCACTTTACAGATGGCGCGTGCACTATCTATACCACGTGCATCAGTACTCTTAAAGTATCCTGCCTTGTTGGAATATTTATTACCAGTGAATTGAAGTTAATAAGTTCACGGCAACCGGTGAATGTAATCTTTGTGTGGTGATTATACTTTCATTAATTAAACCAGAGAAGCGATAATTGCGATAGATATTTATTACCATATAAATATATGGGTAAGATACTGGGTTTAAGGACATTCATTACATGTGAAATTTGGACAATTTCTACTAGTCTCGCACATTCACAATTGACGTATAGGTAAAAACTGTGTTTTATAAGCTTTTTAACTGATGGATTTTCTCAACATCGTACTCACCTCTTTTGTTAGATGATGTGCCGTTAAGTGTCCTTTCTTTCAGTTGTCCACATTTACAAGATGTATGATTAAATACTATGTATTTATAAAACTTGTTCTCCTTGCTGGGATCCCGTTCGTTGTTAGTAAGATCGGGAACTACTATCTCGATTTCTGTCATATTTGCTTGAACAGGATATCTGTCAGTCCCGCACAATTTGATGTACTTATTACCGTCAACTTTAACGCAGCGATGAACCTCGATGAAATATGGATATCTGGATTCCGGTGTTGAAAAGTCAGTGTCATTGTAGATTGAAACTACTTCCCTTTGTGGCTCTAAAACAATTAATCACCACCGTGAATGCATGTACTGTATGGCAGTGTCTAATAAGAAACAAATTCCGAATCTAGACATCTTGACAGTCAAAATATGAATCAAGCAAGATACGGGTTGAAACTGTGAAAAACCCTTCTCCTATTGAGAATTTAGTTTTCATTAATTATTATAGAATTCTCCGCGTAACTGAATCGAATAACTATCATAATTGTTCTTGCCAACCTCGAAGCACTCCTAATCAAACATGCAAAACAAACCTTTCGTCAACACTTTAAAGCCAGCAAAGAAGTAAAACTGTTCACTTATATAATTACTCTCGTTTTCTGATTGTCTTTCTTTTTTCTTTCCTTTCCTTAATCTATAGACTATAAGATTGTTGTAAATATAGCATACATATTTAGTTTTATTGGTAACATTATCAAGTGTCTCGTTGCTTGTGGCCTGTCTTCGTCCAAATACTGGATTGACATGTGCGTTCTCTCTTTCTGTGTTGTATATATATATATATATATATATATATATATATATGCGTTCTAGATAAAATATTGTATTTCATTCTGTCTGAAGATTACTTTGAAATGAAGTCGAAAATTTACAGTTTCAACCTGTGTCTTTCTTGATTCATATTTTGACTCTAAAGATGTCTTGTTTATTCGGAATTTGTTTTTTACTTTACTTTTTTGAATTGTCGGCCGCTGGTCATGGTTTTTAATGTATACTGTATTTTTAACATCTTTCCCCTCAGAGTTCACACCTGTAGTTCAATGATCGGTGATTGTTAGGTTGTAGTTTTTGTGGCGTTTCTTCATGTTATTTTTCAGATAATTACACATTTACGAAACTATATCTGTTGTGTTTTGATAAACTCTTCTCTATACCTTGTCATTATATGATAGACGAAGTAAACAAAGTAAGGGTGACACGCGCTAGTCAAAGTCTGCGCTCCTATGTTTACACTTGCAATTTTTGTTGCGATTTTCGGCGTGCGATTTTCTTCTTTTCATAGATGTGAACGAGTAAGTTAGTTACGGGTGTTCAAATAAGAGCTCTTATACTTCAGAGCATTCGAAACTAATCACTCGTTCACATCTACCAAAAGAAGAAATCGCACCAAAAATTGCAATTGTAAATTAACGGGTCTAAATGTTAACAACCTGCAACCTGTGGGGTTTTTTACAACCTTTTTGCTCTAGATTTCCGCTAGAAAAGATTATCTAACATGCATAGAGTAACTGAAAATAACAGTACGCTGCTCTCACATTGTTGGTCATAGTCACGTTTTAAGAAAAACGCCAGCTCGACCGCAAAACGGTTGTGTGACGAATTGCAGTATGTGATAATGAGAAGAAATAAAATAGCAAGTATACGTAGGTCTGATGGTTAACCATTAGTTGGCGAGTACGTGCATGGCGATTTAGAACTATCAAAAAGACTTTAATTAAACATTTTATTATACCAGAATTTGGTAGCCGAGTTACCTGTTATGAGGTTTTGATTTATAACAGAAGCTGCCACAGTTTTCAACACCATTAAAAATGCCAGAATGGCCAATGCAAAGTTTTCCAACTTTAGTGTGTCGCCTTAAAAAAAATAAAAATCGGCCTTAGCATGCATATATCCCATATAGTATATACTTTGACACTTTCGATATTAAACTAAAGGCAACTCTCCTGACGAAGGCCCTCAAGTTTCTCCTGACGAAGCCCTACTAACTCTTCACACGAAGGCCCTCAGGTTGAAACGTCGAGAAGTGTTTTTGTCTATTTTAGGCAGTTGTTATACCACATTTGATGCTAAGTTGTGCTCAAATATTTTGATTATTTACCTTATTTTGTGCTCTTCTCTTCGGATACGTATATTGTTTAATATGTTTTTGGTAATCCTCAGCGAATGCATTATAGATGAATTGTTAGAATTTAGTAAATTTTACTCACCCATACTGCCGCGTCCTGAAAAGCTTCAAAAATATTTGATCTTCTTATTGAGCTTTTTTTGTATGATTGAGTATAAGTGAATCAGTTCAATTGATTCTCTTGTCGAATGTCACCATGTTTTATAGCGAACGTTTGAAGCAATCGAAACTTGTGGTTGATATTTTTCCCCACCGCTTTGTGGTGAACTACGGACGTTAATATTACATTACGATTGATCTGTAGAAGTCGATCTCCCCGCATCTGCATGGTCACAAAGGGGTGGATATAGGAAATCCTTGTTAAAAATATATGATTATTCAAAATTTGAAAAGCACGTTTTTCATCTTAACCTATACCATGCATAAACTCAATGTATGCGCCAAGGTTTCAAAGAATATTATTGCGTTAATAACAGCTATGAAACTTCCTTAGCCGCATCATGCAGATTCCGCTTATAAATCATATGCATGACTTCAATTAATGAAGCAATTTAAATCCTTATCCGGGCTGTGAGACATTAAATGTACCTTATCCCTTTATCGCTATTGTTTATAAACGACATTAATAAAGAAGTAAGTTGACCTACATGCACTGTCACACTAGTATACTCTATACCTTGTATTTTTCTTTCTAGAGTGGCTTATTATACTAGCTGACATGACAGATATCGGGTTAGGTATGTACGATAAAAAGTATTAGGAGAATTATTCGTATAGTCATTAAGCTATGTAAAAATTCCCTTACACAGAGCAGCGCTTGTCGGCACAATATTTTAAGTATTCATATAACTACAAACCCAAGTAAGAAAATATTTTCGAGTTCAACGAAACGATTCGATGTTAAAAGTCACTTCCGTTGAAGGATTATAGGTCAATGGGGTTATACGATAATACGAATACGAAAGACTGGAAAGTTCGAGGGGCTCCTCAGTTAAAACCAATGCCGGAAACTTCCTCATGCATGTGTCATTTGTAGGATGAAAGTCGTACAAGGGCTGTAGTTTCTATTGAGAGGTTTCCATTCGTTTGCCAAATGTAATATAGTAAATAGTTGTTCAGTGGCAAGTTATTGTTATACTTCGCACTTGCCATGTGAATAGGGCCTATATGTGAACTGCACTATCTTACGATTTATAAGAATATTTGTTTTGTTTCCTTAATTGTTTATAAAAACCCTCGAACCAGAGAGGTCAGAGAGAGAATCAATTCATAATAAATTGTAGAGCTATTTAGTTTCGTACCACAATACATGACACACATCACATGTACATAAGTAGCTTTCACCACATAATAGATGATAGAATTCTGGGTTTCTTCAATATGGCATAATTCTGATCAGGATCTAGTTCAACAAGTGTTTTCATAATATCACTTAATGTTGTCCGATATAAATATGCTGGTCGGGATATTTCAGGAATGAAACCCAAATCGCATGTGAATCGAAATTAATAGGAAGGGAGCTCTGGTAGAGCATTTAAAAAACATTTAAAAAAATTTATAGATAAATTAATATATTGAATAGGTGTAAATCTTCTACCCGCGCTAGAAATAAGATCGATATATATATATATTTCCGAATAACCATGTTATATTATCTACATGTTTATTATTATCATTATGCAAACGTCACATCGTTAAGACGCCTACTCATTTTAGACACCGCTTCTGCGTTGGTGGTACCCACCTTCGGCATATTTGCACAATTGCACGCGTCTTCTGTTTCTGAAATTAGTCTTCGGCATTTTTTCACATTCAATAGACAGACCAACGTAACTATTATATTTAATTACAGTGCATGAGGCACGCGTCATAACCTGTAAGTAATACACCGGATGTCTCAAACGTATTAGTTTTTTAATCGAATTAACTCAATTAAGTAATTTTGAAATAGAAAGTCTGCGTTAATCGTTAATCCAACGGTTACTCAAGGGTTATTTGCAAAATTGTCTTGTCCCGCGCCACCAATCCTGTGCTAGCTCTCTCTACCCATTCGCAGGTTGCGCGTTTATAATTACTATTATAATCCTTAGGCCGGAGGATCGGCTCTGACATTTCTGGATGAAAATTATTCCGAAATTTTGGTTCTTTAAATCATTTGATAACAATCCACTTAGATGAAGTATTGCTATGGCAAATCGGGTTAATGCCGGTAAATTTTAAAGCGACAGCTTCAGCAGTAAATTGAATGTCATTTGCTGTGATACATCGATGGCAATCACAAACTCATGAGCAGGTAAACTTTATCCAAAGACAGGTCTTTTAAAGCAAATATCTATCTTGGAACAGTCTTAGTATTGAATTTAGCCTCAAGCCTTGTCGGTTTAAATTTACAGCATACTTTCAAAGCTAGTGGCATAAACGGCTAACTATTTGGGCTTTGTCTTCTATTGGGAGGTTTCCATTACTTTGTGAAAATTATTTATTTAGGTAATAGTTGTTTCGTTACGAATTTGTAATTAAACTTGCCATGTGAATTATGTTCGCTTATATCTGTTCGCTTATTCTATTTTACGGTTTATAAAAATATTTGTTTTGCTTCCTTGCTTTTAAAAACCCTTTGCAATGTGTTCAGATGAGATCTGCATGAGCTTTATATCAAAGGATTGACTGAATAAATCGTACAGCTATTTAGTTTGATTCGTACCGCGATACGTGACACATATCACGTAAGTGTAGCCTTCCAGAATCTACTCCGAGGTTAATTCTTATTAGAGCATAAATAGGATCTAAATCTTGTTCAGCAGGAAAATTGTCATAATACCACTCAATGCATGTAGTCCAATATAAATATACTGAGAAATCGGCGTATTAACATGTTACATAATACATATGTAAATCTCTATAACACTCGAACTATTCTCTGTTTTCACAAATGTCAACTGGTGTCACCGCCCACGACACGAGTATACGGTGGTATCTGTTTCCGGGGTTTTCCCTTGCATATTCGTTGTTTTGCTTACATTTTTCAGCTGTTTGAATTTTGCACGTCTTACTCAAATATAATAATCAATATTTAAACGACACATATGGTCTTCTAGTGTGAAAACAGCTACATGACACTCGCAGACCGCCGACAGCAGGCGATTAGTTTGTCTATAGACGATTTATTCGATGTGAAAACGGCTAATCGCTCACATTTTATGAAATTTGGACTCAATCCATACGGCGGATGCGTTGCAAAACCAAATGCAATTTCTATATTTCAATAGCAACATGTAATATTTTGTAGATGTGAATGCTGTCTGCTGAAACTTTAGCACATAGCTCACATGCACAATCAGTTTCTGTAAACATAAGTAGAGGCAGTAACGCAAAATAAAAGGCTACGTCATTCTACCTAAAATTATACTTCGGCCGAAGAGGTCTAGCTGAACGTGATCACAATTATTTTATACATCGTCACGTATCGTCATTCATCAGCATTAACTTTACTGCCATCATTGAATATGATCAATCCGTGAATCAATGAATGTGGTAATTATTGGCATGGTGAGTAAAATAACCTGAGTGAGTAAAATAACCCTTCATTAATCATCAGCAATGGACAGTGATAATAATATGCCGATCCTCACTGATCCATTTTATTCTTCTCTGACTAACAAAGGATTTTATACATGCACCAATGACCTCCGGTAATGACATGGCCCATTCTTTGGACTACAGTTGTGTCAACCACGCGCTTTAGTATAAAAACTTAAGTCACAACCAGTTTACCGTGCTGATTCAGTGAATCAGTTTAATCAGACGATATTCATGGCTTCGCGAAGAAATAATCCGGCCGTTTTTGGCTGCATCCACAACCTGTCACCTGAATAAACTGAATGGTGCGACTTCGAACTCCAAATACAAGACAAACGGGTACGAGTCGTGTGCTTTTCAAAAGCAAAGTATGATGTTCTGGCGGAGAAAGAGAAAACTCTAATGCCAGTGCAGATCTCGAACTATCTGATCGGTCCATAGGCTGGAAAAGTACAGAAGATGAATACAAAATCAACGACATGACGGTTATCGCTTCGCCAAAAGGGTCACAGTACAATTTTCAATACACTCCGGACGAAGAACCAGCGATCGTTGCATTAATCGACAACAAAGAAACGGGCAGCAAGGTGCGTATTAAAGGCGTCGTTAAGAAAGGAGAAACGGTCGAGAAAACTAAAAAGAAGAATCTAAAAATGTTGAAGATTACTATCAATGACGGTACGACGACATTATTTCTCACTTTGTGGGAGGACTAAATTGAGAGAATCGAGGATGGTAAAGTGTACATCTTCACGAACGTCATGGTGTGAGACAAGTGGACCAGAACAAGACGCTCCCGGCACAACACCAAGTATTGTTTTCTCACAAGATGATGATGATGAAATGGAGACGCTAGACGATTCTTTGGCGGTAGAAATGCTGCAAGAGCCAAGTGAGACTATATTATATATGTGAAACGTTTTAGGTCAGTAAAGGTTGACAAGTATCAGTCTTGTGTGCATTGCAAGAAAAAGATACCTGCAGGTCTACAAAGTAAAGTTATTAAATGTCAACGGTGTCCTAAACGCATACGCATTGCAGATTGTAAATTCGAGATCGAATGTCAAGTGTTTATCAAAGCAACTGATGATAATGGGAATGATTAAATAGGGTTAACAATTTTTGCCAATGTGCTTGAAAGAATTCTAAAAACAACGAATTTAACTGAACTTAAAGAGGACGAAATAATTATTAAACTTAGAAGACATCAAAATTGTGTTTGGAAACGATTACATTGTCACTGCATGTAGCTCGTGCAGTGGAACTCAGAATTAAACAGTATAAACCGATGTTGTCGTAGTGAGCAGTTTTTACCGAAACAGGATTTGTTCCTACAGAATCCAACGAATTATACACCATCGATGGATTTGAATTTATCTTCCGCAATGACACTTGCACTCACTCTACTGCACGTGTAAACAACGGACGACCTTATTATTTAGCATATAATATGCAGCAGGTGCCATTCCTTTCCGGCCGGATATCTTAATTCGCACAATATTAACGGCATTGAGCTAATTAAGAGAATTAAGATAACAAGCCATCCAAATTTAACAATCGTTACGATCTATCGATCACCACAAATTTCAATTCATCAATTGTGCGCCGCATTGACAGAAATATGTCTAGAAATGTCGGGTAATGATAGTGTGATGATTGGTAATTTCAATGTGAACTGGCTAAATGTAACAGATAGAAGTAGTTTGTACAATTTGATGGTAAGAGACAATAATTATACACAGTTAGTTACCTCCTTTACCACGGACAATAGAAATACTATTGACCACATCTTTTCAAATACATCCCAAATTGTTAATTCAGGCATTTTAGAAACTTATTTTACCGATCACAAAATCATATGGGCAACGTTTAGGCAAAGCAGCAAAGTATCCGAAAGTTGTTTTCGGCTCGGCACGTTGCACATTTTTTCTCTTTGTCAGTTCTACACTCTTTCTGGCTAAACTACAATTATTAGCACTAGTTATTCTGCCAGCTAAATCCATGGTACCACTCAGATGACAAAGACAGAGCGGTAGTCACATGTACGCGCTGCGTACCTAATTTTTCTTATTCAATTGTTTCTAGAATCATGCACTCATATATAGATTGACGTATACATATATCACAATTCTATGATTTCCTGTAACAATCGGTATATGTTTTGAAAAGTAATTAAATTGAAAATTAAACGTGCTGAGCACAGTGGTGTTACTGAGGCTGCCTCTGGCCGGTAGGAGGTAGATTCCGTTTTTTGGAACTGTGCTCAAATAAATGCTCTGAACACAGCCGTAGAAATTATATTACAAATTTGATTTGGCGAACTTGTATGCCGCAGTGATTTGAGTCATGTAAACATTTTTTATTATGTCATAATTGCTCCCTCAGTTCGAAGAATTATGTTACAAATGTTACTAAACTCGCAACATGTATTCTTTACATGCATAACGAACACGTTCTACAATGCCTTGCTTATAACCTTATTAAACTCCTAAGTTAATGTTTATCTTTAAAATGAAAATACTTGTCTGGTTCGCTACACAATACCTGAAAAATGATTTAATAACGATGATAATTATAACGATAAATATTATAAACACAGAATTTACAAATACTAATCACTCATTTGTACAATCCAGAATAGAAAAAAATACAGTTCAATGCGATACGCGTCCTGGTGACAGCTATGTCTCTACATACGTATGCACAGTTTACCGACATGGATACATTCGTTTGGCAATAAGATGTTCAAACAGTAATTTGTTGTAGAAGTCGTTCGGTGCAATGTTGACAAACATTTTTCTTGCCGCAGGAGAACAACGCATAAAAGAATCCCTCCTTTCGACGACTGAGTGTAAAATCCACGATCAATATTGCCAACAATATCAATGACAGCAGAAAGGCAGCGAGGAGAATTTTTCCTGACTCTACGTATATCAGCAGCCCCAAATGTTTTTCTAAAAAGTGTATTTTCTGTTAACTAAGTCCTATAATCAGTAATCGATAAAATAGCGATTGGAGGTGTGTTTGAAGGTGGGCGTAGAGGGAGGAGGGCGCAGTTTGTCCGACAAATTTCGAGCAAATCGTAACGGAGCGTTGCAAGGGTTTGTTATATATTCATTATTTTTTACCAAAAAATAAATCGACGTTGTTAATTATTAAGGGTGTATAAAAATGACAGCATTAAAATGTTTGATAAAGTTTTTTTAACGACCGGGCTGACCATGTATTCATCACTTACGATAAGAAGCCTAGACATGTTTTCGTTCTCGTGACGCTCGCCGTGTACGCGAGTCTAATGGGCAGCTGTGCATGGCACAGACTTTGACTTAATTGCGCGTGTGATCTCGCGCGCGTGCATGCCGCGCTTACTTTGTTTACTTCGTCTATATATAATGGCAAGGTAGGCAAGAGTTCGTCCAAAAAATACCGATATATTTCGTAAATATATAATTATCTCAAAAATTACATGAAGAAACGTCACAAAAACTACAACCTAATAATCACCGATCATTGAACTACATTATCCTGAAGATCTCAAATTAACGAAATAAAACAGGAATTCACACGAAATTTTGACAAAACCATCCGTGGGTCACTCTGCCTAAGGAAACGTCATCTTTCTTAAGATATTAGGTAAACGCTCATTGGCTTACCCGCACGACCGCCAAGAATTCCTGTTTTATTTCGCTAATTTGAAGTCTTTAGATTGATTAGTTGTTTAAAAACATGGAAACTTCAGGATAATGTAGTTCAATCATCCCTGATTATTAGGTTGTAGTTTTTTTGGCGTTTCTTCATGTATTTTTACAATTATACAGAGTTAGTTATACATTTACGAAATTATATCGGTATTTTTAGACGAGCTCAATATAATTATATAGACGAAGTTAACAAAGTAATCTCCAACCGCGGGAGATCATGCACACGCTTAATTAAGTCAAAGTCTGGGCTGCCTATGGTCTACTTGGTCTATTATTATGACAAGGTTGGCAAGTTTTTTTACTAAAATTTACTACAGCCTTTGCTACGGCCTGAATATCTTGCAAATTACAAATAAAATTAATATAAAAATAACATCGGTACGCCGGTAATTTGACTACATTCTCCCGAAGTTTTAACTTCAAATTTTAAGGATGCTAAAAAAGCAAATGTTTATCGAGATTTTGGCAAAATTTTGTCAAAACCATGCTGGGGTCATCTACCCTGTGCTGTCGTCATGATTTTGAATTGCAAATAGAAAATTGATTGGCTGTCGTTTTTTATTTAGGGGTTAGAGACTGTTGTGAGTGGTTTGTATTTGTAAACGAAACACGAACATAAAGTCTTGAAGATCTCTTCAATGCAGCAATCAATGACAAAGGAGTTTTCGTTGCAGCCTATCATTTTTTAATAAACCATGATTTCATGGGTTATTGCGAAAAAACTGCGATTTTCATGGGTAATTGCGAATAAATCATAAATCCCATAATCTGTCGCCAGGCAACAAGAAACCACGTGATTGACTTTGACTAATCGCGTGAGTAGATTTAGGCCAATGCACGAAGATTCTTTTAATAATATAACTTTCGCCCCAAAAAGGTTATAATGTTACATACCTTCGTCAGGTGAATTGTTATTGTTGTCAAAAACTTTTGAGCTTTTGGGGGAGTATGTGGTGAGATATGGCTTGTCATATGGTTCGCATTTGATATCATTCTTCAGCTTGAATTTTTCAATTTCAGTATTTCCCGTTGCAACTTGAACCATACGCGAAACACTTTTATTCACAACACAACCAGGCAAGCACTGTTCGTACGCATGATATTTAAATTGGGGTAGGGCACTAACGTGATCTTCACAGAGTTTATATCTTTTTTGTGCTTTGTGACAATAATTAGGCTGACTTCGCAGGTTCTTTGGATTTTTCCAAAATTTCTGCCGGAAATATTCCTCTGATACTGCAACAAAATGTGAAAAATACCGGGTTTATATACTTAAGTATATGTATGTATGCTTGATTAGCGTTCCGAGGGGCTGTAGTATACACTGGCGTGGGTACATTTGTATAATATTATAATCGTGCATCGTCTTCTTTTGAAATATAATTTTCTAATAATGATAAGGCTGGTGAATTGATCATTCTAGCCTATTACATTACTAATATGCCGGAACCACTATTCCAATTTCTTAGTAGTAGTTGGAATGGTAGTAGCGTAGAGTGGAGAGCTAATTCAATACCTGTATTGCTGAACGGTGGTTGGTCACTTACTCGACACGAAGGCAACGGAGAAGAATTATCCGTTATAAGAAAAATTATCGACTGGAGTCAGAGTTTTGATCACCATGCACTGTGTATATCATAGCTGCTGCATGTATTTATTTTACATTTCTTTGAGCATGCGCGCAATATTCGACGGAAGCTCACTGATAATAATAATATAGATTTTGTTACTCTCGTACTCACCAAGGTTGTTAGACGACGTGTTATAAAGTTTCCTGTCCGTTATCTGCCCACAAGTACAAGAGATATGATTAAATACAATATATTTATAATACGTATTATTTTTATTGGGATCCCGTCCATCGTTGGTAAGATCTGGAACTACTATCTCGATTTCTGTCATATTTGCTTGAACAGGATATCCGTCACTCCCGCACAAACTGATGAATGTTGAAACGTCAACTTTAACGCAGCGGTAAACTTCGATGAAATATGGATATCTGGACTTCGGAGTTGTAAAGTTGTCATTATAGATTGAAACAACTTCCCTTTGTGGTTCTGAAACAAGAAAAAATCATGGTACGTACTTCTATGTTCGCTACATCATGTCCATGTATATATGTCGATTATCTTTCTGAACATTTGCAAAGAGAAAGAGATGGAGAAAGAGAAAGAGGGAGAGAGACAGACCACAAAAAGAGTCTTGTTGCTGCAAATTGTAAATCCAATTTAGCATTGCAGAGCTGCAGAATAACGCCTCGAGAGACAAACAAAGACGTATAGACTGATGATGAGCGAGCAAAACGGCTCGAAAATTATCGCCATCGAAACACGAACACGCTACGTTAGAGAAAGGTGACGTCACACGAAGAATGCAATATCGATAGTAAGGGGAGTTCGTCGATCGTGGCAAGGTAAAACCGTTGTCCAACGTGTTGTTATAATGGTGACCTGGGGCCGATTGTTCAAAGCTGGATTAGCGCTAACCCTTGGTTAAATTTTAATCCACTGTTTTAGTTTATGTGCTTCTGCACCGCCGCTTGTTTTAAAATTTATAAGATATGATTTCGATTGAACCAGAAAATACTCATGGAAAAAAATTCAACTTTTATAAACAATCGATGAAAAAAATGGATGCAAAAATTTGCGTAAACCCTGGGTTAACAACCGGCCCCAGTATATTTTAAGTTTGAAGCTTTGTTTTCAGGTATATAACGATGGCCATATGCATACATTAACCTACAATAACAGTACGTTGCTCTCGCATTGTTGATCATAGTCGCGTTCTAAGAAAAACGCAACTCGACCGCAGAACGGTTGTGTGACGAATTGCATTGATGAGATAATAAAATAGCAAGTATACGTATGTCTGATGGTTAACCATTAGTTGGCGAGTACGTGAATGGCGATTTAGAACTATCAAAATACTTTAATTGAACGTCTTATCAGTTATAGCAGAACTTGGTAACCACGCGTTACCTGTTATGAGGTTTTGATTTATAACAGAAGCTGCCACAGTTTTCAACACTATGAAAAATACCAGGATGGTCAATGCAAAGTTTGCCAACTTTAGTGTGTCACCTAAAATTAAAACATAATAAAAATCGGCCTTAGCATGCATATATCTAGCCTGCGTCACAGTCCACTCCCCGTAGTGAGTGGAGTGTGCAATATTCTCAAATTTTTCGTCCCGCGATATCCAACAAAACATAGGAAATTTATGCAAACTAATGCATTATGTAATGTCAATTATAATTAATTTTATGCGTACCGAAAACATGGCGGCCAGCGAAGGGCTAATGAATAATACATTTCAAGAGGCTTTTGATTTTATTAAATATACATTCAATGTCGATAAACTTTATGACGACCAAATGAGTTTGATTAAAGCGTTTTGTAACGGGCAAAACATATTCTTCAACGCACCTACGGGCTACGAAAGTCTTTAGTATATCCATCACTTCCATGGGTGCTTGATATTTTAAACGAACAAACAATTGGATTTTCTACATTAATTGTCAATCACTTCCATGGGTGCTTGATATTTTAAACGAACAAACAATTGGATTTTCTACATTAATTGTCATGGAAGTGACTGATATAATAAAGACTTTCCGTAGCCCGTAGGTGCGTTGAAGAATATGTTTTGCCCGTTACAAAACGCTTTAATCAAACTCATTTAGTCGTCATAAGGTTTATCGACATTGAATGTATATTTAATGAAATCAAAAGCCTCTTGAAATGTATTATTCATAACTCACTACGGAGAGTGGACTGTGACGCAGGCTAGCATATATCCCATATAATTATAGTATACATTTTGACACTCTCGATATTAAACAGCATATACGACTGCTTCACTTGAATTGTTTACCGTAGAAAATCTTGTTCTTCCAAGTAAAAATGATATATGAGATATAAATACTTCAATTAATTCCAAGTGAAAACCCTTAGTTAATTAACCGTTTTTTCATAGATAGACTTGTGCTCAAATATTTTGAGTATTTACCCTAAACTGTGCTCTTATCTTCGGATATGCATATTTGTTTCATTGTTTGATATGTTTTTGTAATCCTCAGCGAATACATTATAATATGAATTGTTAGAATAAAGTAAATTTTACTCACCCATACTGCCGCGTCCTGAAAAGCTTCAAAAATATTTGATCTTCCTATTGAGCTCTTTTTTATGACTGAGTAAGTGATTCAGTTCAATTGATTTTCTAGTCGAATGCCACCATGTTTTATAGCGAACGTTTGTGAATCGAAAGCTTGTGGTTGATATTTTTCTTCACAGCTCATTTTTGTGGTAAACTACGGACGGTTATATTACATTACGATTGATCTGTAGAACTTCATTCTCCCCGCATCTGCATGGTCACAAGGGGGTGGATATAGGAAATCCTCGTTAAAAATACATGATTATTCCAAATTTGAAATGCATGAAATGCGTTTTTGAAATGCGTTTTTCGTCCTAACCTATATGCCATAAACTCAATGTATGCGCCAATGTTTCAAACTATATTATTGCGTTAATAACAGCTATAAAACGTCCTTAGCCGCATCATACATGGTAGGGCAATATACATGTACCTTACCGCTTAATCGCTACTGTTTATAAACGACATTAAAGAAGTAAGTATTTTTGTCTTTTAATTTTTTTACTTGTATTTTTCTTTCTAGAGTGGGTTATCATACTTACATGACAGATATCGCGTTAGGTATGTAGGATATAATAAGTATTAGGAGAATTATTCGTATACTCATTAAGCTATGTAAAAATTCCCTTACACAGAGCAGCGCTTGTCACTATATTTTAAGTATTATAACTACAAACCATGCAAGTAAGAAAATATTGTCGAGTTCAACGACACGATTGTATTCGATGTTAAAAGTCACTTCCGTTGAGGGATTAGATCAATGGAGTTATACGATAATACGAATACGAAAGACTCGAAAGTTCAAACCAATGCCGGAAACTTCCTCATGCATGTGTCATTCGTAGGATGAAAGTCGTAGCCGGGCTGTAGTTTCTATTGAGAGGTTTCCATTCGTTTCTCAAATGTAATAGTTGTTTAGTGGCAAGTTATTGTTACTTCGCACGTGCCATGTGAATGGGATTATATGTGAGCTGCACTATTTTACGATTTATAAGAATATTTGTTTTGTTTCCTTGTTTATAAAACCCTAGAACAAGAGAGATCAGAGAGAGATTAATTAATATATTAAATAGGTGTAAATCTTCAACCCGCGCTCGAAATAAGATCGATATTTCCACATCGTCACATCGTGTAGACGCCTACTCATTTTAGACACCGCTTCTGCGTTGGTGGTACCCACCTCCGGCTTATTTGCACAATTGCACGCGTTTTCTGTTTCTGAAATTAGTCTTCAGGATTTTTCACATTCAATAGACAGATCAACGTAACTATTATATTTAATTACAGTGCATGAGGCACGCGTCATAACCTGTAAAGGCCGTTTTCCACTTCAACCGTATCGTAGCGAAACGTAGCGCATCTCATTGTTTTAAAGTCATTATTTCTGGTCGTATTCTTCGGAAACAAAGAAATGTGCTACGTTTCGCTACGATACGGTTGAAGTGGAAAACAGGCCTGAGTAATACACCGGATGTCTCAAACGTATTAGTTTTTAATCGAATTAAGTAATTTTGAAATAGAAAGTCTGCCTTAATCGTTAATCCAAGGGTTACTCAAGGGTTATTTTTCTAATCTAATCATCAAGTTAAATTATTGATACAAAATTGTTTTTCGAAAGCATTCAAATAAACCCGCGCCACCAGTCCTGTGCTCTCTCTACCCATTCGCAGGTGGCGCGTTTATAATTACTATTATAGTCATTTGGGCGTTCGGAAGTGGGCCAGGAGGATCGGCTCTGACGTTTCTGGATGAAAATTATTGCGAAATTTTTGCTCTTTAAATCATTTGATAACAATCCACTTCGATGAAGTATCGCTATGGTAAATCGGGTTGATGTAAATTTTAAAGCGACAGCTTCAGCAGTAAATTGTACCTCATTTGCTGTGATACATCGATGGTAATTACAAACTCATGAGCAGGTAAACTATATCCAAAGACAGGTCTTGTAAAGCAAATATGAAATATCCATCTTGGAACGGAATAACTATAGAATACCCGGCCATCGAAGCAATGCCTTTGATCTAACGAACCTACAGCCTACGTCCCTTTTTACACATACATTTTAGCCTATATGCGCCAGCAACCCTACACACTTAGCATCTCGCCTATTGGCCTACACGCTTAAGGCGATTCTCCATTAAGCCGATTCTCCATTAACGTCGTGGGCGAAGCGGCTTTTGAAAATCTGTCCATGCGACCGTGACGGGCCTGAAAAACAAAGCGCGCTTCGCCCGTAATGGAGAATCGCCTTTACTGGCCTACACGTCTACTGGCCTACACGTCTACTGGCCTACTCGCCACTGGCCTACACGTCTACAGGCCTACAGGCCTACTCGCCTGCTCGCCTACTGGCCTACACGTCTACTGCCACTGGCCTACACGTCTACTGCCCTACACGCCTACTCGCCTACACGTCTACTGGCCTACACGCCTAAAAACATAACACTTCATCAAAGTCCATCATATGTTTTTTCCTCTTCATTATCGCCGTTACTTCACATCAAGCTGTATAAAAATCCAATAGCTAGCAAATATTTACCATGTGCGTGCGACGTCGACGACGAAAAGCGGCGTCCAATACATTTAATACTTAAATTAAAATGCATTCAAATGACTCAATTAAATAAATGTCATTGAAATCTCACAGAAACCCAAAAAATAACATTGCTGAAAAAACACAGTAATAAGATGTATAATCGACACACATATTAAGTAAATTTTCCAATTAAATTTGAAATAGATTTTCGTCTACCTAACCCTTTGACTGTCAATATGAGATCTTTTCATTCCTTCACTCACACTCCCATGCAAAGGTTGACTAAAACGACTTCCATATTCCTCGCAACCAATCAGGTCGTTACATTACGGAATACATTCTGGGCTTCTCTTTATAAAAAACATTGTTTGCGAAGCAGATCTTGCAGTGCGTAGACAAACGACCTTATACCAAACCAACTTCCTTCAAGATTTTAAACCGCCTCTTGAAACTCTGATGGGGTCGTTGTTCTCACTCTACGGCTCGTAGCTTGTTTGAAACCTCTTAGGTGAGAATTGGTCCTGCAACTCGTAGTACAGCCATCTTTCGCTCCTTCACCGTCGGCTGTCTTTGTTCTTTTCCCACATGACTACCACACACCGAATTAACAAACTATGTGAAAAACGTGAACAAAACTATCATGTATGCAACTACGAAAAATATTACGTAACTGTTAACTATCTTTAATTCATGTGAACCTCTACGAAAAATATTTACCTAACTGTTAACTATCTTTAATTCATGTCAACGTTATTATCCTAACCCTGGTGTTATTGTCAACTGAACAAAACATGCATGTAGACGCGTAGGCTCGTAGGCAGCGTTCTTGATACTTAACCTTGCGGGGTATTCTATAGTTGTGCCCTTGGAACAGTCTTAGTATTGAATTTAGCATCAAGCCTTGTCTGGTTTACAGCATAATTTAAAGCTAATGGCATGAACGGCCAACTATTTGGGCTTAGTAGCTTTGCCAGCCTGACAATTTGCCCCGCTATGCGAAGACATTAATAATTATAATAACACGAAATTTACATAGCGGGACAAAATCGTCAGGCTGGCTACGTCACTGTTTGGGCTTTGACTTCTATTGGGAGGTTTTCATTCCTTTGCAAAAATTATTTATTTAGGTAATAGTTGTTTAGTTACAAATTTGTATTAAACTTGCCATGTGAATTATGGTGGCCTATATCTGAACTTTTCTATTTTACGGTTTATAAAAATATTTGTTTTGTTTCCTTGCGTTTAAAAACCTTTTGCAAATGTGTCAGATGACATCTGCATTAGCTATTATATCAAAGGATTGACTGAATAAATTGTACAGCTATTTAGTTTGATTCGTACCGCAATACGTGACACATGTCACGTAAGTGTAGCTTTCCAGAATCTACTCCGAGGTTAATTCTTATTAGATCATATAAGTAGGATCTAAATCTTGTTCAGCAGGTATATTGTCATAATACCATCAATGCATGCATGTAGTCTCATATAAATATACTAAGAAATCGGCGTAATTAACATGTTACATAATACATATGTAAATTACTCTCTATAACACTCGACTGACTATTCTCTTCAACATATAAAGCTGTTTCCACAAATGTCACCTGGTGTCACCGCCCACGACACGTGTATATGGTGGTATCCGTTTCTGGGTTTTCCCTTGCATATTCTCGCCTTTTCTGTTTCCGAAATTATTATTCGGTTTTTTGTTATTTAATTGTTTCTATAATGTGTGAAGTTTAGATGGCATCATGCACTCATATATAGATTGACATACGTAACAATTATATGATTTCCTGTAACAATCGGGCACAATCGGGATGCTTTAAAAAGTATTTGTGTTTGATTCAAAAAAGTCAAGACTGGTCAGCAAAACAAGGGGGAGTTTTTATAATGTCATAATTTTTCCCTCAGTTCGAAAAATAATTCCACCTCTAAAATTTTTTTATATTACAAATGTTACTAAACATGCAACATGCATTTTTTGCATGCATACAACGAATACTTTCTACAATGCCTTGCTTATAACCTTATTAAACTCCTAAGTCAATGTTTGTCTTTAAAATGAAAATACTTGTCTGCTTCGCTAGGCAATACTTGAAAATGCTTTAATAACGATAATAATTATAACGATAATAATTATACACACAATTTTACAACTACTAATCACTCATTTGTACATCCATGCAGAATAGAAAAAAAATACAGTTCAATGCGATACGCGTCCTGGTGACAGCTATGTCTCTACATACGTATGCACAGTTTACCGAAATGGATACATTCGTTTGGAAATAAGATATTCAAACAGTAATTTGTTGTAAAAGTCGTTCGGTGCAATGTTGACAAACATTTTTCTTGCCGCAGGAGAACAACGCATAAAAGAATCCCTCCTTTCGACGACTAAGTGTAAAATCCACGATCAATATTGCCAACAATATCAATGACAGCAGAAAGGCAGCGAGGAGAATTTTTCCTGACTCTACGTATATCAGCAGCCCCAAATGTTTTTCTAAAAAGTAAATGTTCTGTTAACTATATCCCATAATCGGTAATTGAAGGAGGCAGATGCCCTCTAGAAAAAATGCAACTTACAATTTTTAGAAGTTGTATGCAATGTCCTGTTTATAAAAATACACTGTTCGCTATCCAAGAAAGATCACTGCCCTCCCCCCAGCTAAAAAATTCTGCGTACGGCCCTGTGTTTGAAGGTGGGCGTATAAACGGGGAGGGTACAGTTTGTACGACAAATTTCAAGCAAATCGTAAAGGAGCGTTGCAAGGGTTTATTATTAATATATATTTGACCAAAAAATAAATTAGTTGTTAATTATTCATGGTGTATAATGTTCGGCTTGCTGTCGTTGTTTTCAAAGTCTGAATTTTAATTTTACATTTAAGGATTTTTTTTATATATGTTAACAGACGACAGCTTTCTGTTAACCCACTTCTGTAGAAATGCATTATAAAACGTTATTTTTGCAACAATCATGGATTTGATTCCAATTGTCTATGACGATTGGGGTGATAACGGCATTGAAATGTTTGTTAAAGTTGTTTTTTTTAAAGTTGAGGGCTAACCATATATTCATCACTGACCTGTGCCTGAAAGGATGACATATACTAGTAATACTGGTAGGTTCTGGTGGTATAAAAACGATATATGACTGATATTTTTTGTCCCGAAGATAGCGGCTGCGTGGTTGTGTTATTTTTAATGCTCAAGTTTCTGGTCGACATTAGTATTCAAACCTAAATTTAGAATTTCAATGCCGAAAAAACCAAACATTTCGTAAAGATGAGAGCTTTGAAATCGGAAAGACTGGCTTTTTGTATCGAAGTTCACCATTTTCGTGTGGAATTTAATTAAACAAAGTCAGTTTGAAAACTACTGCTATAAACTAAATTATTTAAAAGTTATACTACTTCTGAATACGTGCCAAGTAAAGACACAAGTACAACTGTACATGTTATCACCTGATTGGCTAGGTGATATTAGTTTTATCGCCCCCATACAGGACAGGATAACAATTGTCTCTCGTTCGCTGCGCTCACTTCTTATGTTCTAATAATATATATCTTTCGTCTCATAGGTTATACTGTTACATACCTTCTTCAGGTGAATTGTTATTGCTTTCAAAGGCTTTTGAAATTTTAGAGGAGCAGGTGGTAAGATATGGATTATCATATGGTTCGCATTTCGTATCATTCTTCAGCATTAATTGCGCACTTCCAGTATCTGCCATTTCAACTTTAACCGGATGCGGAACACTTTCATTCACAACACAGCCAGGCAAGCATTGTTCGTATGCATGATATTTGAATTGGGGTAGGGGTCTATCGCTAGGTTCATAGAGTTTATATCTTCTTTGTGCTTTGTGGCAATAATTAGGTTGACTTCCCAGGTTCTTTGGATTTTCCCGAAATTTCTTCAAGAAATAGTCCTCTGATACTGCAAAAAAATGCCGGGTTGATATACTTACATATACATGCATGTATGCTTGATAAGCGTTCCGAGGAGCTAAGTCGGTTAATAGTGTAACGTCTTTTTTTGAAATATAATTTTGTAATAGAATAAGGCTAGTGAATTGATCATTCTAGCCTATTACATTATATATACCAATATTATAAGATGACGTGTTAAAAAAAATTCTGTCAGCATGTGCCGATATTTGCAAGACATTTGTTTTTTTTATGAGCCTCTTCATGACCAGCAAAATTATAGACATACAGAGGTGATCAAAAGTTTGAGTCTAGTCGATAATTTTTCTTATATTACGATAATTTAAAATAAATTGTATCTTGTGAGTGAGGTTGGTTATGTTGATCTGAACTTGCGTATTTTATGATAGTAATGCCTCCCATCGATTTCTCGTTAATTCTCATGGTATCTAAGTTGAATATAAGATGCGTATTATTCTTTTTGTGGACAAAAGTTTGCAAAGAGAGTCCGAACAATGATGGGATGTCACGAAAAATTGCGAGAAATTGAGATGAGGTTATATGTGTCAAACGAAAAGTTGGAAACGTTTTGTGAATCAGGTTCGTATTCAATTAAATGAAAATCTGGGAGACCAACGGCTACTCCTGCAAAAGAAAATGGAAAGAAACAGAAGGAAAACTAGTGAACTGTCGCTAATCAATGGTGGAATAGAATTGAACCAGTAATGCTAACAAAACTGGTTCACTCTATCGGACAAAAGTCAAAGCTGTTTTCAAACGTAAAAGAGGTCATACAAAATATTAGAACAGTGCCAATTTGTGTTATATCCTACTGGTTCAACTCTATTCCACCATTGATTAAGGACGGTACACTGGTTTTTCTTCTACTTTCTTTTCATTTTCCTTTGCAGGAGAGCCTTTCGTCTCGTAAATTTTCATTTAATTGAATGACAAATTTGACTCACAAAACATTTCGGTCGACACATAAAACCTCATCTCAATTTCTCTCAATTTCTTGAGACATCCCATCCCGTTTGTTGGCCCTTGTTATGCAGCCGGCATAATTCGATTGATTTTACGAATTCGGTAGTTGATATCCATTAAACGTTAACAATACAGCAATTTCCTTACACCCATTTTAATGTAAAATAATACAGTAACAATAACCCTGCACATGCAAAATTATATTTTTCGGGGAAAAACGCAAGCTATTCACGCGCATAGTTAAAATTCTGTTCACGGGCGCGATTTAATAAGGCGATTAAAACATCAGCACAGCCCTCTCTTACAATTAGAATTAACGAGATATCTATGGGAGACATTGCTATATATCATAAAGTACGCAAGCTCAGATCAACATATCCAATCTCCAACTCACAAGATATCATTTATTGTAAATTATCGTAATATAAGAAAACTGAACTCAGAGTTTTGATCACCACTGTATATGTAGGCTAAAGTAGCTGCTCCATGTATTTATACATAACTTTTAGCATTCACGCAATATTCGACGTATATAAGCTGATAATATATAGATTTTGTTACTCTCGTACTCACCAAGTTTGTACAACGTGTTATAAAGTTTCCTGTCCTTTATCTGCCCACAAGTACAAGAGGTATGATTAAATACAATGTATTTATAAAACGTATTCGTTTTATTGGGATCCCGTCCGTTGTTGGTAAGATCGGGAACTACTATCTCGATTTCTGTCATCGTTGCTTGAACAGGATGTCCGGCAGTCCCGCACAATCCCATATACTTATTAGTACTGTCAACTTTAACGCAGCGGTGAACTTCGATGAAATATGGATATCTGGACTCCGGAGTTGTAAAGTTGTCATTATAGATTGAAACAACTTCCCTTTGTGGTTCTGAAACAAGAAATGATCACGGTACTTCTATGTTCGCGCCACATCATGTTCATGTATATATATGTCGGTTGTCTTTCTGAACACTTTCAAAGAGAAAGAGATTGAGAGAAAGACAGACCACAAAAAGGGTCTTGTTGCTGCAAATTGTAAATCCAACCTAGCATTGCAGAGCTACGGAATAATTCCTCCTTTTCGTCCTAATATGTTATTGAGAGACGAATACACGCGTGGACTGATGATGAGCGAGCAAAAGATATCAAAACGCCTGGAAAATTATCGCCACCGAAACACGAACAACATGTTGTTACAATAGTAATCAGTTTATTTTATTTAATCATTGTATTATGTCACGTAATTAAACTGCATGAAACATATCAATATTACAAAAATATCCGTTTTCGACACTTTTGAAGTTTACTTTTATTTCATGTGTTTACCGATGGCCCGGCTATATGGACAACAAATAATGCTATTGAAACATATAGCATCAATCAAATTTTATATAAAAGGTTTATTCCTATAAATACGAAGAATCAACATCCCAAATCCTCAATTGGAATTTACTTTGACTTTATAGCTATGTAATAAACGGTAATATATCTATCTGTACCTGTAATTGTACCATTAGTAGCATATACCACAGTTATCATAAAGATTGATACAAAAATTTTGCATCTTTCATCACCTGAAAATATCATCAAAATAATAGTTAATTGAGTTCGACTAAGGAGAACGCTTCCTATACTGGTGACGTCACGGTTGGATGCTATGTCGTCTTGAGATTTAGCGAGACGCTCTTTAAAGCAGTTTTCCACTGGGCGAAATTTTTCGATGGAACGAAATTTTTCGCTCGATTTTCTTTTCAATTGTGACCGGTGGAGTGAGTCCGCTACGGTCGAATTCTGACTGATTGAAAAGAAAATCGAGCGAAAAATTTCGTTCAATCTAAAAATTCAGCCTAGGGGAAAACCGGCTTTAATTAACGGCTAAAATTTGATACAAATTAATTTGCGCCCACTTCCTTTAACGCTGATATTGAATAGATAATCGTATTGACGCAAAGCTGGTAATAATTCAAATTAGCTTCATCTTGCTTTCAGAAAGCTTGATACCGCGATCACTATTATTTCATAAAAAATATTCGATCATCTTTCTTTGATGAACTAAAGAAAGGCATCATTGCCCTTGAGTATAAAAAGCCGCTCTTTATGGATTATCGGTTGATCCGTTAATTGTGTTTTACAAACCACTCTAAGTAAACATAATGCAACTGCTATTCAGTAACACCTATTATTCACGTCAAACTCGGGGACTGCAAGATTAATAGAGAGTCAATATGTACATAAGATTATACATTCAGTAGCTGCATTATGAATTAGCAAAATATACAATGGCCGGTCAAGTTAAATATTTTAAGCTACGCGTGTTTTTTCGCTTTAGCCTTTATCAATGTAGTCAATGCATGCCTTGTAGTCAATGCATTGCAGAATTAGGGAATTTTAGGCCAGAGATTAATATCGACTTAATTGTCGTCCCCCCTACGTTCATATTTGTTGTTTGAATAAAACTGCTGTAAATTAAGCAACACCGAACCAAAATAACATTGTTGCATACGGTAGATCTCAATTCTTTGTTGCAAATAATTAAATTTCATGCCGAGAATATCTTAAATGCAAAAGATTTTTGTTTGCAAAAGCATTGTACGCACCAAATTAGCAGCTCTGTCAACAGTGCATGATCGAAATACCGCTGTTATGTATAGGACCTCCAAGTTATAAGAACGCCAATCAATATCATTATAGATTTACGTTTGATCAGAGCAAAATACTCAGGCTGATACTTCTTAAATTAAAAGTGCTAATATTCCACTTACCCATATTGTATGGCCCTTAAAGATTCCACTGAAAATAAATTTTTGTTTTCTTTTAAATTTAGCTCTTTTCGCGCAGCTCAGACAGCCAGCAAAACATCGTCTCCAAACAACGCTAAACAGCTGCATTTTATATATAAGTTGCATTTCACTGAAAGTAGATTCGAGTAGATTCGAGTAGATTCGAGTAATTTCTAGTATATACTCGATGGTTCTGGTGAAATCTCATACAATGTTTACCCACCAGCCAATCTTATGCCCGTCGATTTACTTAACTCTTTCCTGCCTGCGTGGGAGAAGCAATTACTATAGCTATATTATGTGGGTGAATTGACATCTTTGTGTACGTGTAAGGAATTATCTGAAAGCTTTTCTGAAATTCTGCGCTACTAAAACCGAAGAAACTTCATCAGAAATCGGGTTTGTCAAGTGTAGGTCCATAATTTAGTAATCCATAGATGTTTGATTGCGGGTATTTTAGTTAAATCTTTCTACTTTTGATTGGAACATTAATATTTGCTTAAATGTCGTAGTGAAAAACGAATCAATTAAGGTCTAGAATTCAAAGGAATTTGAAAATGTACAAAACAGGAAATAGAATGTCTTTTGGCTTCGTCCGACGCAAGCAAGTAGCGCTGAGATGGAATCTACGTCCACTTCACCCTCCATGCAGTAATGGTCGCTTACTTGACGAAGTAAGTTTTTGGGGCCGTTTTTCTCATACATGCATGCATGCATATATATGCTTAAACGCCCCTTTAGGCTCCACATTTTTGCTGTTGGTCCGAATTCTTCGGGTTGATTGATGTTAACGAGTTGACAGTTGATGCATGGATGCCTTGCTGTATAGTGCATGCCTCTTTCCCGAACATCCGTAACTTATCCACTCGTTTCATTTACAAGAAGAAAATAGCACATAATACGGCAGCAAAAGTCTAACGTGTAAAACGCGACTTTAGTAGAATACACTTTTCGAAAGTCGCCATCGGTCGCAGGGTTATGTAATCGAAGACGCTCAGTTCATATCATAAAATTCCGCGGATAGAAAGGTTTATGAATTGATAAAAGTTGCACGTGCACGAATCTAGTGTAATCTGTGAATTCGTTTTGTGGTTACATTGCTATATATATAGCTATGAATGAGCGGATTTAATTAATGCGAAGCTTAAGCTACTGTAATTGAAAAACAAATAAGTCAATAACGCATATTTTATACGCACGTATAGGCACGGAGACGCACTAAATAAATCAAAACCACTATAGTTTGGTATATCTTATGACAAAATTTATGAACAAAAAGTACCCTCCCCGCTTCAAAGTGTGGGAGGGCTATGTAACTTTTCAAAAATGGAGAATATGTGAACATAAGTTTTCACTTTTTCTACGCATATTTCTTTTATTGTAGGAGCCTGTCTGTGAATCAAAATTGTAGCTATAAACTACTAACAGCTTGCAAATGCGAATTGCATTAACACCACTTTTAGTTTATCAGAATTCCAACAGATATGCATCAAACTTGCAAATTTGTACAACAGATGTCGGAATAACCAAAGAATAACCAAAAACGTGAACAATCAATAGGTAATTAACAGAATTTACTGTATTCGTAAAGTTGTGCCAGAATGGCCATAGCACTGTTCTCCGAAATAAGGATGTATGTATGGTCATATAGAATGCACCTTAAAACATACCAAATACAAAATGTCAAAGTTACGAATCTGCAAAGCCACAAAACAATCCTTTTACCATTTACAAACATTTTTTATACCAAGTTTATGTCAGTGTTTATTCAAGAAAGATTTTCTAAACATTGTTTTTGACCTTTCTTTGTGACAATATCCGGAACATTTCAAATGAGAATTCAGAATTAATTGTTTCCTAAAGAATTAGTTGGATTGTTCCACATTATTCTTCGCTTGCAAATGAGGTCGTAAAAGTCTGTTATGCAGGGTGTCCCAAAAAAATCCCCCGTATCAATATGAAGCTTTTGTTGGAATTTTAATGCACAACCAAGTGTGTAAATAGCATAGTTATTAGGTTTAGGCATTCAAATAAAGCGTCTTGCTTTCAATTGGGATTTGGGTTATCATAATATTAAGGCAATCAGATTCGAACAAGAGCTTGATTTCAATAAAGGGGACTTTTTTGGAACACCCTGTAGAATAGGTTATTCCACTAACCAGAATAAACTTAATTAACTTTTGTTAGTGTGTTTGTAAGAGCTTGCAACGCGTACAATGCATTATTGGAACGTTAATTGTTTTTGTTCAATGTTGAATGTATTAATGACGACTTGTGCTTTAGACTAATTTCGTACCTCGGCGATAAATGGACATTTTCTGAAAGCGCTTACTATAAAATTTAGTAAAACTGCCTATTTTCGCTGCGAATTGTTGTAAATTACGGAAAATATAGCCATGCGAAATTCACGAATTTTGTATACTTTTGTATTACGGCCGAATGCGTGTAACACATTTCCGCACGTAATACAAAAGTATACAAAATTTGCCAACTTCGCATGATTATATTTTCCGTATTTTACACAATTTCGCAGCCGAACTTTGCATTTGCACTAATTTAAGTAAGATCTTTCTAGCTGTGATGATTTATTTCCTTCCAGTTACTTCAATAAAAAATTAGTCTAACGCGCAAGTCATAGACGCCATAGAAGTGTGGATATTTTATTTAACATTCAACAAATATATTCAACATTCAACTAATATATTAATTATATTTGGTGAACGTTGAATATGTTTGTTAAATGTTGAACACATGCTTGTTCAATGCGAATACACTTTTTGAATGTGGGTGTTACAATTAAACGATCAATGCTTTAGTTAAACGTTGAATATTTTTGGTGAATTTCAATACCACCACAAGCACCCCGTGCGCTCGCTTTTTTATATAGCTGACCTCTAACAATAACTAAAGCCAACGTTTGGTATTTTACTATTAAAGTTAGATACTACATTCGGATTGAAAGCATTGCGAGCTTTGCTCGACATTATACGCAAGGCTGACTTTATAAATTATGCGCAAAGCTGATTGATACAGCTTTCGCTGTAACGTTGGTATTTAGCATCCATTCGAATGAAATTTGATGATACTGGAAAATATTTTGAAGCTCTAATTTATTATAAGATGAATAAATCGACCAGAAAAGTAAAAAAAGACATACATACGAGAAGCTGTAAAGAATGCATAAGTGTTATCATTTTTACTATGTCTACATATCAATTTTCATTGTTTACGTTTTTTTTTCCAATATGAAAACCATTAATAATACACTTTTTTATAATTTTATTTACGAGTTTTATATTGTAGTGATCAACAAAGCAGGTCGTTTCGCATTGTTCGGCTGCTACGGGGTAATTGTTTACCACAAAGTCAAAGATTCGCCGATGTTGCTAAATCTTGGCCTACATTTTGTTTGAGTGGTGAACATGTCGAACGTGTCTAGATTACCATGGAGATTCTTAATATGAATATTTTGCAAATATTCCGTGTTACGATCATTCAATTCTCAAGGAATGTGTGGGCTATGCATACATCTTGCTGTGTAAGCCGGTTATGAAAAACACACAATCACACAACGTACGTTTGACTGGTTAACCACCAGCACGCTTGTATGTATTAAAGACCTCAATGACTCGCAAGCCTAGGTTTAATGACCTACATGACTCGTGAAGTTAACCAATGTTTGAAACCACTTTGTTTAATGACAAGGAAATGATTGGCAGGCTCTTGTGGCACCGGAATTGTGACCTCTTTCAAGCTACATCGTATGAGGAAGTCTACAAATTGATTATCATATCCGACCGCAACCGAACCACAACGGCAGTGTTAGGTTATTTCTGGACAGTACTGTAGTGTGCGGCACGACCAAAATGCCTAAAATGACCGATTATTATTTAAGATTACATTCTATCCAATATTCCAAAATAATTTTTAAAAATCTTTTTACTATATTTTGCATACATGATTTGACAGTTTAAACAAACTGACACATTAATTTGCGTCACAAAACATACATAATTTATATTGTTAAACGAAGATGTGCCATCTAATGCATACATATAATTGTAATAAGTAATGCAGTACCAGTGGTTTTTTCTTAAAGGATCCTTTTTTAAATAAAGCCCCTTCCTCACTTGGCGAATTTACCCGCGCGACGCGGGAAACTGAAATTGCAAACTGAAATTCTACTATAACGGAACAATATCCAAGAACGAAGCTCAATCTATAAAAATTATACTGATTTGAATATTTTAGTTCTATAGAATGATCTAAATTATATACAAGTAAGGAATCATTAAAGATTAACGTTTGATCGGGGGCAAAATATTCGAACTCTTTCGATTTTAAAGTGTTGAAATTACACTTACCCACACTTTTTCGACCCGGTAAAGGTTCAATAATAGTTTTTTTAGTTCGTGTGGTTTTCCGGACCAGGAAAACAGTTTCCAAACGGCAACTTTGACAAGCTGCATTTTATGCATATTGGTTTATTTCTATAGGAAGTAGATTTGACCAAAAAAAGCCAAAACCAAATAGTCGCACTCGGCCGGCGAAATCATAGATTTCGCAATCGTCATTTTTTTCGCGCGAGTAAGCCGCGAAATTCGTGACTTGTCACGCGTGATCATGTATTACACTTTTCTATGACTATGATTTTATGAAAAGATATTCACATAAAGGCATGACCGACGTCGTAGTTCCTATAAGAGTCTTCCAAATTATTCCTTAATATCCGTATAAGAATTATTATACGGGGTGTAAACTATGTTAGCTAATACGGATGAAAAAAAAACCAGAAAACGAGTGCAATAGTCAACATTTCTGTATTTTAACAAAAATCCACGTTATTTGCAAATTTATGCCACATTAATTTGCGCGCAATTGCCAAATACGCGTTACGTGTAATTGCAAGTCACTGTATTTTTGTTTATACTTGGTTCTTCCATATTATTTGCATAGATATTTAAAAGTCGTTGAGTCCGACCCACAGACGGGATTAATTTTTGTGAGGATTTAAAGTGTGCAAAACTTGCACGTGCTGTGTCTATCGAAATAAAACGTCATAAAGCATTTACAATTTACACCATGACTATACACATATCAAATTATTTCATGGTACACTTTTTAGAGTTGTGGTAAATTGAGCCATTTTAGATGACGACAGCCATTCTTGTTTGAAATCGCGAACGTGAAATCTTGTTCACTGGCACTGCTGCATGTTCTAGATTTCAATGTGATTTCTGCTGACGCAAGAAATGATATACGCGTGACGTATACGTGTTGTTAAAACGTCGCTATCTTAAGCTCCCTATTGTTAACCACAAAAACTCACCGATGTTGCGAATCAGTACGTGTTGGCCCGCATTTCGTTTGCGTGGTGAATATGCCCAACGTGACTGTATTATCATGGAACGAAATTTCTCATTATAAATATTTTGCTGATTTTGGTATCACCATGCTTCAACCACCAGCACGCTAGCACGCTAGCACGCTGGCTTGTACCCTAAGTTGAATGATCTACATGTTTCGTGAAGTGATACATTGTTTGTGTGAAATCACTTTTTGCAAATGTCATGGACTATATTCGACAGGCTCTTGTTGCACCGGAATCGTGACTTTCGTTATTACATGGTGTAACGAACTTTCCGCATTCTTATTTTATGGCTTAATGACTTATGACGCTTTAAACTTCTAGAATCGTTCAACTGATATCTATATAATTAAACGTGATGGAATGATCTTTTTGTGATGAAGTGCAAATTAAAAATTATTGTTATTATAATATGTTATTTGGTAAAATCTTACAAAGAAACAACAAACAATTCCAATGTGCGTCACGAAGGACTTTAAATGGCCACCATATTGCATGTTTATAAAACAATATAATCTTTAAGTAATAACCTTTCGCGGACATATTTGCGTCATTAAACATACGGTTTTATACTGTTAAATAAACGTGTCATGTTATGCAATGCTGTGTCATTTTTCTCTATACATCTAAATTTGCCGCGAAAAACTACGATTGCAATTTCTACTATTTAGCTATATATCAGTTCGCGTCAATAAATTAACCTTGTCACCCTGGCCTAGTGTAAAACGGGCGTAATGCAGGAATTTTGATCCGCACAAGACTCACATGCAGCCATTGAAATCCCAGTAGAGAACTTAATGTCAACTGCCGAGTATATTTTCTATGCACAAGGCTAAAAAACGGATGCCCTAATGTATACGTAGCAATTAAAGCTCCACCCCGTGTGGACGAACAACGCCTAGCAAAATTACATATCCGAATGATTGAACCAAATAGCTGGAATAATGTCAAAATTTTTACCAACGCGGAACTATAACCAAGAACGAAGCTGCAGCTCTTTCTAAAGCGATTAAAATACACCATCTCTATAGAGCCATATATTATAATTATACGTAAGGTATAGGATGCAATTAAAGATTAAGGTTTGATAGGACGCAAAGTACTCGAATGACTTTTGATTTATTAGGAGCGTAAAAATTACACTTACCCATATTGTATCGACCTGTCAAGCTTCAATGATAAATGTTTATTTCTTTTCGTGCGGCTCTCTGAAGAAAAACTACCTAATGCAATGACTTTCACAAGCTTCATTTTATATATAGTGGGTCTATTTTCATAGGAAGTAGATTCGAGTGTATTGGAAACGCTGTGGTCAAAATTGTGGTCATAATCCCAAACAGAGTTTACTCTATTACCTCAATTACCAGTCATATCGTTGTGCATTGTGCCAGCGCCTCGATGTCGAAAGGTGAAACAATGTCTTATTTCTCTATGTAGGCGGACTTGTTATGTAGGCGGAGGTACCATGCAAATAATTCAGAGGCTTAATAAACCTGTTTTGGCAGAATCCAGAAATAACTTCGGGGTATAGAGTAAAAAAATAAAAAAAATTTGCGAAGTATGTACTTTTAGGTAAACCCTCTATCTTCAGATTTTTCATTTGGGGATTTTTTGTCAGTGATAATTTTCCGCAACACATACGTCGTAGTGAAAAACGATGAGTCAAAATACGAGAGCAAAACTAAAGTTATGCTTAATGAAAATATAACATATTTATGTTTAATGAGCCCAGAAATTTCTTAGTTTTTTTCTGAAACTGCTGAAAAGAATGCAAATGAAACAGTTAACTGTTAGTCTAGATCAAATGTTAACTGTTAATCTAGACTCTTATGCATCGCAAAATCCTTGCAGAATACCTCATGCGTCGACAGCGTCGTGGTATGAGGAAGTCTCAAGAGCCTGTCAGCCCGTCAAGGAGACATTCAACATTGTATCATTTTACGAAACATGAGAAACTTCAAACCATGCAGGCTTGTGGACATGAGCAAGCGTGCTTGTGGTAAACCGTTCGAACGAGAATGACGTTGTTTGTACACATCACCGTTATTTTGGTGAATTACCGAAATAGTTAACCGGGTGGTATAATGGAATTTACGTTCGCAATGTTCCAGTAAAGTTGTATTAGCCGGAAAAAATGACGAGACGAACAATGTCAAATATCGCATTTATTATACCTCGGATAAGATCGAGTGTTCTATGTTTCGAGGCTTTGTTACATTATGTTCATTCTTCATCAATCTTATGTTTGCTGAGTCATTGTTTTCAATTGGTCAATCTCGTTTCCAATGCGGGAGAGCGAATACCCTCGGCTAAGATTACTCTACATGCCGGGTGAGTCAAAACCGCATCAATAACGTCAATTCAGGACATATGAGATGAAACATTTCATTGAATAACATTTGATTAAGAAGTGGTCAACCTGGAATGTTTTGACGCCGAATTGTGCGGCATTGCCGATACGAAACTGCACCTATATCCAACTAAGCACAAGGTCGATGTGTACAGAACGAACTCTAGCCAAGTTTCGAGTTTGAGTCGACTATTATTAGAATATCATTTGATGGCCAAAGAATATATCTCTCCGTTGAATTGAAATAACCACATTATAGCTTTTTGCGAGATGATGTTTTTTTACCATTGCTTCGTATTGAAGTTAAACCGAACGAGCGGTAGTTGCTTCACATCAGCCTGCACGATTTTGAAAGACTGACTAGTGCCGCGTACACCGTAGTATTGCGGGCTAAAAATCCGTTTTTTGCTGGCCAAGTCATTGGCTTCTTTCAGATTTACAGTTCATAAAATATTCAAAACTTCGTCGTAAGTTTAATTTCTTTCTTTTGGCCTGATGTAATGTTGATAATGACTTTTCTGTATTCTGTACTATAAGCAAAAGTTGCTTATTTAAAAAAAACCCCGGACGATTTCGAGCTATTATAATTATTCATGTCTCTGGAAATTTATTGTTTAGGGTAATGTCGCAGCTCCTCGCAAGAATGATTTTCATTAGCTGAACTTTACAATACATTTCTGTCTCAACCAGTAGCATAGCTTCGTTCTGTAGAAAGCATAGAAAATCATTATTCAATCGAACGAAAGCTTCCGAGCACTGCGACATGTCCCATTGTTTTCATATTCAATGAACACAAAAATATTAGCATAGCGAGACAAAACGTCAGGCTGGCTAAGCTACTGATCGTCCATATTTTCAACAAGGTTTAGTGAGATTCTAAAAAAATGAAATTTCTGCATGTTGAGAATAGCCTTTATGGAATATTATAGCTTTTGCCTGACCATAAATTATTATAAGCAATGGAAAAATACCGCAAAAGGTTTAAAAGTTTAACTATGTTCATAATTCTATGAAATAATCTATCTATTTTTTTTTAATTATTAATCGTTCATGATTCAGGGTATTTGCTTATATGTTAACAGTGAAACCGTTTGCACGTGGTGTGATTTTTTTCATCTTATTATATATATTATCATGAGACATGACAAACATGACTCGCACTTGTGGTATGTTTTATAAGCGGGACATTTTTGGTGGACACCGCGGAAATTGGTAAGACGCAATTTCTCTCAATAAACACCGATTTTATATATATAACTTCATAAACTCCGATTTTTTTGGAAGTGGACGCACTGTGGAAAACCCGAGAGGGGTGCGTGCGTGAGTGTGATCTGCATGAGGAAATTTGGAAATCTAGTTTTAAAAATGTCTCAAGAATAACGAATCCAAAAATATTTGGAAAAAATACCTATTTCTACGCGGATTTCGGCTTGCCCAAGAGCATTCCTTCAGTCTATTGGGTGGGGCGAGACAGACACCCCGTTGCTCTCCCATTTTGTCTACGCCACTTGCTATCTTCCATTACAACTATAATAACAAATGTTGTATCATCATCACACAACCAGACTGAAAAGCACTCATGTTTATATGCAAGGTATTTATGATGCGGAAGGGTGGCTCGAATGAACTTATTCGTGACTCTGACGTGCAAAATCTTAGTTGGCTTCGCAAATTGGCCTTAGAGTTCTATAAGAAATGCTCCTGACACTAATGTGGTCTCTGTATAAATCGCGAATTACCTCGAATAACATTTTTTGCAAGATTTATAATTGCGCTGCCGGTCAATATTATACTGTCATCGTGCAGATTTATCTTGAACTATTCTGCTGTATATTTATTATCAGGTGTAATAATCCACTGTAATCTGTGATCTTCAAAGGTTTGAGTTTTTTCAGTGACATTACTCTTCCTACAAATATAAAAGACAATAATTTACATAAAGGTATAATGAAAGCCGATTTCTTCAAATAATTGTCTTTATTTAGTCTAGAATCCCAGCGAAATTAAGGGCATTTCCGATAATGTATTAGACGGAATGTAAAAGGTTTTGACCTTATAATGCGATGTTAAATATATGAGATGTTTGTATTGTTGGTTAATCTTTCCGACATTACGAGCACATTTCGACTTTGAATCTTATCCCAGATTATTTAATCTATCTTAATCTTAATGTTCATTAATTAAATGCATGGTTTTTCTTCTTTCTCTTTGCTTCTACTGTCGTAGCTGTTAGCCCTTTTTGGTTGGTTGGTATGTCTGTTAACATTCTTCCAACTTTTACATTCCATTCACTTCGTTCTTGGCCGCTAAAGGTTTCGCTGTTGCGCACGCCCTTTTATACATAAATCACCCAGGTTTTTGAGATGAAGTGGGCTCAGCGTATTATTTCTAAGTTATATCTCGAAATTGAAGCTACAAGGACAAAAATATCATAATTTTTTTGAGAAATAATGGACACTTTATCATCCTAATACAATCTACTACGAAGTGTCATGCACGTGAAAGGAGAAGTACTTATATTAATGATTATACGAGAAGTGGAAACTTCTGCTTACTCATGCATGCTCATGGAAGTACTTCACCTATGTAAATTGGCCATGTTATGTTAAACGGTGTATGCTTATATAATCTTATTAATCGATATTGACTTTTCTATTCGTGCTATATGATGAGTAATGTTTACAACATGAGCAGCCGTATTGTATTGAATTATACGAGTAATTACTACTTGTGAAATGAATTTGTACTAATTTAGATTTGAATAGCTTTATGGAAATCATGTATGGCGTATGCAGGGTGTGCATGTGACCTAATTAACGAAATTTTGTTGGGTATAAACATCATTAAATATTCATGATTTCACTATACATATAACTGATATATATATATGTACATATATATATTACCTATTCCTACCTTATACCTATCTAAGCTTTAATTATTTTTACATCAAAATCTTGAATCAAATAATAATAATAGCTAAATCAAATAATAATAATAAGAAAACTTTATTAATAAATTTTTAGGGTATATACAATTGTAAATCTCACTTATATAAGGTAATTTACAATCAGCTACTTGAATCAATCAATAACTACAATTTTACAATTAACTACAATACACATCTATAAAAACGTTATAAAAATAGGTCAAAATGTTAAAAGTTCAGGATTGGACCAATCTTTATCGGCAACAAAATATGTAATAGGTTGTTCGAATTGCAATCGTCGTCATTCGTTTAATAAGGTATTCATGGTGGTTCCTTTCAAAGCCAATATCTTTAAGCATTTCTAAGAATGTCGAACATTCTTTTGAAAAGACACCAAGAGAGCTAATAATAATAATCAAACAATGGCCTAACCAGTGATTGTGATATAGTTTTAATTAATTGACAACAAAGGAAAATGTTTACATCAATAGAGTTATGACAATGCACCTTTAGGTTTGAATATTGAACGATTTTGAATGTAATATAATAAAAGCTTACTAGACAGCTAGGTATAAGAAGTAGGTCTGGTATATTTGTATTTTCATTGAATAAAGATTATATGGTCTAAACGTTACAATTTACGATTCACAACATATACAACCCGGTTCTTCAAGCCACGACGTCACGTACTGCGGCACAATGACAGGCTTGACCACAAGACCGCTCGCGCGTATCCGCAAGCTATTATTTGAAGACTTGCAAGTTTCGTGATTGAAATAGCCATACAATCCCTTCCCGGAATATGATAGAATAGGTCATTCGGGTCTTGCGGCTGCCAGAATCATGACTTCCTTATCGAGATCCGGGGAACATTCCAAATAAACTCGTAAACTTGAGTTTTTAGAGACATTCGATGTGGCTAAATGATTTTTTTAACGATGACATCGGTAGTTTCTGATGTCGTTTAAGTTTTAGAAAAAAAATCCTGGACTGCATGAATGTATCCTTTTGTTTCTTAAAAACGGTCCATTAATTTTATAATTTTAAATTGATAAGCCTGCGATATTGCTATTATCCGAAAAAATAACTATATAATTTATAACCGAAATAAATCGTAGAACATAGCCGATGAATTACGACATATGAAAACTAGGCTTTATGTATATATATATATATATATATATATATATATATATATATATATATTATATATATATATATATTATATATATATAATATATATATATATATAATATTTTGATGATTTAAATCTATCATCTGTAATTAACCTAGTGATTTTGTGTGCCTAATATTAACCTTATTAAATGCAATCAACTGACCTGAACGGAGGTTCTTCAATGTATCAAATCATTGTTCTGCGGTAAAACTATATATATTCGATTAGGCAACTTTAGCGAATGTTCTCCCCCATGGATTCAAGATCAATGCGATGAATGGACTTCCGGTAATTGTCAAACATCGATCACGAAATATTGAACGAATGCGTTACTTTGACAAACATTTACAAACGTTTTGTGGTTGAAACTGCCATTAAGTCAGCCGTATTTGAGGACATATATTTATTGGCGATAAACAAAGCTTTAACAATAAACGTAAATACATCGAGATATCAAGTTTAATAAAAAGTAGGTACGCAATACGCATAGCGTACATGTGGGTAGCCTTTAAATCTGAAAGCCTTTGAAACAAATCACTGATCTGAGATCAGTGGAACCCACTAACTGTTGTGGGACCAATCTAGTCACAAACTTGAAGACATCAGTTAACAATCAAGAACTTTTATTTAAACTTGGCTAAAAATATTGTACAAACTGTTTCTACTTATTAAAATTGTGTTTAGAATTGACAGATTCTAAATATCAGTTGACTGATTTAATTTCTTTGTAAACAATTGAATTCAGTGACATAGCTACACACGCTTTATCAGCATTCACATGGACCAAATATCAAAAAATTAGCCTGATTAGCATGTACTGTATAGGCTGGATAAACTATATCATTTATAGGGCCTGGATTTTCCTCCATGTCATTTAACAGTCTTAGTAACAATTGCACATACACATTATGACACAATTGACAGTATATCATTTGAACATACCACAAATACAATCCACTGTTCTTTTGACTTTTATTTAATTGACTTGTCAAAGAAAATTAAAATACATTGAGGTAAAACATTAATAGTATTTTATTTCTAAGCTTGCCATTAAGACTGCACTGCACAGCCTGTTGTGACAGTCTGTACATCACCATAGCTGTTTAATATTCGGCAGGTGTCTTGTTTGAATGTATTCCTGCACAGTCAGTGGAACCATCTTGAGGACATCAGTTAACAATAAATAACTTTTATTTAAACAATAAATAACTTTTATTTTGGCTGAAAATACCATACAAACTGTTTTTACTTATTAAAACTTATTAATTTCTTTGTAAACAATTGCATACAATGACATAGCTATACATGCTGTTTACAAGCAGTCAGCATTCCTCCAAATATTAAATCACTACCCTGATGAAAATTAGCATTTGCTGTACACGCCGAATCAACTATACCATCTATAGTCCTATGACCTGTGCGAGCAACAACAATGGCTTCAATTGACAAACCGTCAATGCAGGCAAGTTTGCCTCGAAAATATATACGCTTGAATAATCCGATTGTGGTCGAGGAATTTCGATCACAATCGGATTATTGGAGCGTAAATATATTCGAGGCAAAGCAGATCGATCAGTGGAAAAACGAGCGATTGAAATAACAAATGTCACAAAAAATACAAACTTTAAAGTAGTACCTTTGCTTTAAAATTTGACAAACGTAGATCGGTTCTTTTAACCTTTATTGCTTCGAAATCCGTTCGAACTATATTCATCTTAATATCCTGCGGTGCAGACGCTTCGAATTACAAAGGAGCACACGCATATAAGCGTCTAATAATCGTAATTTGAATACGTATAATTCGAAGCGTCTTCACCGCAGGCTATATCAGCATGGATAATAAAATCACAATCTTTTAACTATCCATGATCAGCGTTTCCACAACTTATTTGCATAAGGCTGTCCTCATATGGGGAGATGGTAATAAAAAAGAGAAAAACAAAAAACGTTTGAAAAGAATGCATAATATATCCTATTAAGACTAACCCTCTCTCCCTCATTGTTGACATTTTGAAGGAAATTTCCTTCAATTGTGGAAACGCTGTGACCATGATATCGGTGAACTCAAATACGACTGGAGCGCTCACTCCGTCGGATGTTTGAAGCCAAGATGACGGACACTGAAGCCTCCTTTCTTGCAGAGAGTGAGGGTCCCGGTCTTATTTCAGTTCACTGGGCTATATTCATCTCGGCAAAACAAGTAAACAATCTACGATTTGGCTACGAAATTTCCCGGAAGTTACTTAGCTCAACATACGTTCGTCATCTTTCGTATATTAGACGATTTCCGAAGATTTTCAGTTTATGAATAACACTAGAGGAGGCATTGGTATTTGAAATAGTAGTCGAAAAAAGGGAGCGCGTTAATGGGGGGAAATTCCATCCACGTTAGCAACAACTAAAATTTGTATCACATTTTATGGAAATTTTGATATAACGGCAATTTTTTATGGAAATGAAAAACCTATGGAAATTCTATAAGTACAAAACTTTCAACATTTTCTTTCTTCAATTAAAATTATAGATCTCAGTGATTATTATAAAATTCAATATTTCCAACGACATAAAGAGACTTTTTGGGATTGCGATGACAATTTACTTTGTTAAGTTTGTTTATGTAATTCAACTTGGAGGTACCTGGTATGGATAGCCACCCTGTTTTAATATAGTCAATTGCATGTCCTATCAGTCTTAGTCTAGTGGTGAAGAGAATTGTCTCGTAAATTTTATGTCGGTGATTCGAATGCTGGGACGAATATATTTTCATTAACACTTTGAAAAGATATTTACGTAAAAATAAATAAATGTAGCCTTTAACACCAAGCGCTGATGCTCTAATCCTTTTATGCTAATTAGAAACTTCCAAACATGTGCGCGGTACTATCTTTACTATCTACGTCTGTGATGTGTTCACGTGATTATTCTGCACTATGTGCACTATTGCATTAAATTAAGAATCAAGAATATTCTTTATTCACATCATTTCTTAACTAAATCAACCACAGAGATGCGTCGTGCATGTAAGTGTACTGTCTTTCACTCTCTACGCATGATGTATGCACGTGGTCATTCGTGCACTGTGTGGACTGTTGCATGTTATCAAAAAAATTTAAATGTCCTTAATTTACTTAATTCTTTGAAGAAATCGACTGGTTTTAGGTTGCAGTAAATGCAGTGGGTGAAAAAGAGCCCTATACTTTCATGAAACCTACTTAAACGCTATTGCAAAATAAAAAAAAAAACAAATTCAGTGTTAGGAAACCCTACGCAGTCGCAGTAAACGAGTAATAATTCAACAATAATCGTATTCAGCGATGTCATATATACTAAGCCGTCGACTCTTGGATTCCTACCGATTTTCGGTACCAAATTTTTTGTTGGGTTTGAGGGGAATCCTCGTGTTTCTTTGGGGCATTTGTTCGAATGCTGGAGCTGGACAGAATGCTTTCTATTAGCATCCTGAAAGAAAAGACTGAAGTAAAATATAAAATATCATCATTATCGTAAGAGGGAATATTAACGCGGTAACGACAATGGTCTTGCAACTGGCAAGTTGGTGGTTCGAATCTTGTATGGGTAAAAATGTTTTCGTCACGACCCGCAAGAAAAGATTTAGGTAACAAAAAAACGAATCTGCGATGGTCTCGCAACGTTCATGTTGGTGTTTCGAATCCTCGGGAGAATGTTTTTAATTATATCATTCTAAAAAGGATCAGTGAGATAAAATAAATATATGTGGCCCTGATATCAAGCGCTAGTGGTCTAGTGGTGAAAACAACGGTTTCGCAATCTAGGTGACCATGGCTCCGAATCGTTATCTGGGCCTTTTTTTTATTATGCTAATTGCAACTCACAGACATGCGTCGTGCATGTAAGTGTACTGTTTTTAATTATCTACGCATATGATGTATGCACGTGGTCATTCGTGCACTGTGTGGACTATTGCATGATGTCAAGAAAATTTTAAATGTCCTTAATTCACTTAATTACTTGAAGAAATCGACTGGTTTTTTAAGTTGCACTAAATGCAGTGAGTGAAAAAGAACACTTTACGTTTATTAAACGTACATATACGATATTGCAAAGCGAGAAAATGTCAAATTAAGTATTTATAAACCCCGCGCAGTCGCAGTGAACGAGTAATAACCCCACAATAACCACATCGAGCAATGTCCTATATACTAAGCCGACGACTCTGGAAGAACTTGTGTTCTTTCAATTTTTTAGGAGGTTGATGGTTCGAATCCTTGCTTTAGGAAATGATTTTATCATAACCAGAAGGAAGCGATTTCGGTAAGATTTAGCTGTGAATTACAAGAAATATTAACTAGCTTTTGGAGGAGGTGGTATGTAATTTTGAAACCTAAATGTAACTCAATCATTATGAACTTCGTGAAAACGATAAAGTAAATTTAAATAACCACACTCGTCCAGCACAAGCTCTTGTAGTCTAGTGGCGAGGAGAATGATCTCCCAAGTGGTAAATCGATTGTTCGAATCGCACCATCACCGTTTTTCATTAGGAACTTCCTGAAGAAGATTAAGTAAATTAAATAAAAATAGCCATTCGGCACAAGATCTCGTAGTCTAATGGCAAAGACAATGCTTTCCCAAATGGTAAACCGATGGTTCGAATCCTACCATAACCGTTTTTCATTATGAACTTCGTGAAAATAATAAAGTAAATTAAAAAATGAAAGCCTTTCAGCAAAAGATCTTGTAGTCTAGTGGCGAAGACAATGGTCTCCCAAGTGGTAAATCGATGGTTCGATTCCTACCGTAACCGTTTTTTATTATGAACTTCGTGGAAAGCCAAAAAAAGTTTAAGATAAAGGTGGCCTTAAACGTCAAGCGCTGGTGGTCTAGTGGTGAAGACATGGGTCTCGCAATTTAGATTACCATGGTTCGAAACGTTATCTGGGCCCTTTTTTACTATGCTAATTGCAACTCACAGACATGTGTCGTGCATGTAAGTGTACTGTCTTTAATTATCTACGCATATGATGTTTGCACGTGGTCATTCGTGCACTGTGTGGACTATTGCATGATGTCAAGAAAATTTTAAATGTCCTTAATTCACTTAATATTCCTTGAAGAAATCGGCTGGTTTTAGGTTGCAGTAAATGCAGTGAGGGAAAAAAACATTTTACGTTGATTAAACGTACTTAAACGATATTGCAAAGCGAGAAAATGTCAAATTATGTATTTATAAACCCCGCGCAGTCGCAGTGAACGAGTAATAATCCCACAATAGCCACATTGAGCAATGTCCTATATACTAAGCCGACGACTCTTGAAGCCTTGAACTCCAAAAATTATCCTTACCTAGTCTAGGGGCGAGGACAATGGTCTCCCAAATGGTAAATCCATGGTTCGAATCATACCATGACCGTTTTTCATTATCAAATTCGTGGAAAGGATAAAGTAAATTAAATAATTGTAGCCGCTCAGCTAAAGATCTTGCAGTCTAGTGGCGAGGACAATGGTATCCCAAGCGGTAAATCGATGGTTCGAATCCTACCATAACCGTTTTTCATTATGAACTTTGTGAAAAGGATAAAGTAAATTAAATAATCATAGAACTTCAGCAGAAGATCTTGTAGTCTAGTGGTCAAGATGTTGGTCTCATGTGTCGACAATCGAAGGTTCGAATCTCGTTTTAAACGGAAATTTTAGTTATTAAAATTACATGGTAAGGTTATGGAGAATAAGTTGGTGTAGGCTTCCAACAATCACCAGTTAGCCTAGTGGTAAAGTCGTGGACTATCAAGTAAAAGATCGAGGTACCAAGAACAAGATGGTGCGTTTCTCAGCGTAAAGAAAAAAAGGTTGGGGATATGTTGCTCGGGAGAGGTTTATACTCGGTTAATCTTTGGAAATCAAAGTTAATCTTTAGGGAAATCAGGGGATGGATAGGGTGAATGAGGGGTATGTGAGTACAAAAAGACTTAGTAATTGGGCGGCGGCCTCGGCTCCCGGGGCAAGGGGGAGGGTATAGGTGAGAAAACAGTATATAAAATGTTTAAGTCTTTTTGTACTCATTTAAACCTCTTTACCCCTATTTATCCTCCTATTTACTCCTATATATCCTACTTTTTCCTATCCTCACATATCCCCAACTATCCCCTAACACAATTAAATGTTTGAAGAAAGCTTGCTTTGAAAGTCAGGAAAGCCGGGGGAAAGAGAACCCCCCTCAGTCTACTCCTCGCCCAAGGCGAGGGCATATTCGCCCTCTCGCACTACTCCTCTCACACTCACAAATTCTCGCTTTATTTATTACCTTGTTCTTTTTCGGTTTATCCAGGCTTGAACCATCGACTGTATACTTGGCAGTCACCGTCTTCACCACTACCACCAGTTCTTGTGGTGAAAGCCAATAGTTTTTTATTTTACTTAAACCTTTTTTGGAAGGACCTTTGACGACACTTAATACCTTTTTGTAGGATCTCAAATGAAATAACAATTTAAACGTGCTCACTTTTACGTTCATGATTTATTTTCTCAAATCTCACAAACTGTATCTTTTTCGTAGCTTGTTACTTAATATTACTTAATATTAACCATTTGCGTTTTCGCTAAAATATCACATATAGGTATGCAATGCCTTGGAAGACCATCTTTCCATAAGTTGGTTATATGCGGCCCAAGTGAAGCTAATGGTTACGGTGCGATTGTTTTGTATTTTTAATGAAGTGAAGTCAAAGTAAAGTACAAGAATTAACAATGCATTTCAAAAAGGTTTAAAAGAAAAAAGTATAAGAATTAAGAATGTAGCTATTTTAATGTGTATAACACGTATAATCATGAAGCGACAAGCATGCATGCACCTCGTACTCTCGTAGATTACATCTGAAATTGCAATTGAAGCAAATATCCAGTTAAACATGCAGATATTAACTATTTAACTCAAGACTTTGCTGTATAAAGAATCGAAATACTAGGTTGTCTAGCCGGTTCGTTGAATATAAAATACGCTAAGAAAAAAGAAGTTCAGTTCAAAAGCGCAATTTCCGCAGTTATAACCGCGGTAACAAACACACAAACTGTGGCTCTACAATATTACGGCAATGATTCATAATTATTAATTAAAAGTTCTTCGAAGAAACGATTAAGTCAAATTGAGAACAATAGCTTATCGACAAACAATTTGGTCGTCAAGCAGTTGTTAAGACATTGGTCTCTTTACTACAAAGGTTCAAATATTAGATTAGCGTATTTTATATTCAACGAACCGGCTGGACGAACCGGCGAGGAAAAGTCTTGAAATAAATATTCAATGTCCGTTTAGCTGGACTATTTGCTTGTTTGCAATTTCAGATGTAATCTTTGTTGCCTCATGACTATACGAGTTATATACATTTAGCCGAATTCATATAAACGGAAAACTCATCAAAGATGAGAAACTCATCGAAGACGGGAAACTCGTCTGATGTGAACCCGACAGACGGGTTTCTCGTCCGAATTTTCCCGTCCAACTTTCTCGTCTAAATTAAGAGACGGGTAAGTTAGACGGGAATCCCGTCTGGAAGAGAAACTCGTCTTAAATTCGCATTTAGACGGATCAGTAAATCATCAGACGAATTTCAGAAATATCAGCAAGGTCAAGGACGGAACAAGGCTACGGAAAATAAAGACAATTATTATCGTAATGATTACGCATTACCCGAACCATGCATGATGACACGTATAAATTTTCGATATCCCAATTCACATTCAGACGGGTTTTTACGGCTATCAACTTTCCAGTCTCAGTAAGATGAGTATTGGGCGATTCTTAATTCTTGTACTTTACTTTGACTTCACTTCATTAAAAATGCAAAACAATCGCACCGTAACCATTAGCTTCACTTGGGCCGCATATAACCAACTTATGGAAAGATGGTCTTCCAAGGCATTACATACCTATATGTGATATTTTAGCGAAAACGCAAATGGTTAATATTAAGTAATATTAAGTAACAAGCTACGAAAAAGATACAGTTTGTGAGATTTGAGAAAATAAATCATGAACGTAAAAGTGAGCACGTTTAAATTGTTATTTCATTTGAGATCCTACAAAAAGGTATTAAGTGTCGTCAAAGGTCCTTCCAAAAAAGGTTTAAGTAAAATAAAAAACTATTGGCTTTCACCACAAGAACTGGTGGTGTAGTGGTGAAGACGGTGATCTGCCAAGTATACAGTCGATGGTTCAAGCCCTGGATAAACCGAAAAAGAACAAGGTAATAAATAAAGCGAGAATTTGTGAGTGTGAGAGGAGTAGTGCGAGAGGGCGAATATGCCCTCGCCTTGGGCGAGGAGTAGACTGAGGGGGGTTCTCTTTCCCCCGGCTTTCCTGACTTTCAAAGCAAGCTTTCTTCAAACATTTAATTGTGTTAGGGGATAGTTGGGGATATGTGAGGATAGGAAAAAGTAGGGATATATAGGAGTAAATAGGAGGATAAATAGGGGTAAAGAGGTTTAAATGAGTACAAAAAGACTTAAACATTTTATATACTGTTTTCTCACCTATACCCTCCCCCTTGCCCCGGGAGCCGAGGCCGCCGCCCAATTACTAAGTCTTTTTGTACTCACATACCCCTCATTCACCCTATCCATCCCCTGATTTCCCTAAAGATTAACTTTGATTTCCAAAGATTAACCGAGTATAAACCTCCCCCGGGCAACATATTCACCTTTTTTTCCTTTAGCGCCCTGAGAAACGCACCATCTTGTTCTTGGTACCTCGATCTTTTACTTGATAGTCCACGACTTTACCACTAGGCTAACTGGTGATTGTTGGAAGCCTACACCAACTTATTCTCCATAACCTTACCATGTAATTTTAATAACTAAAATTTCCGTTTAAAACGAGATTCGAGCCTTCGATTGTCGACACATGAGACCAACATCTTGACCACTAGACTACAAGATCTTCTCCGAAGTTCTATGATTATTTAATTTACTTTATCCTTTTCACAAAGTTCATAATGAAAAACGGTTATGGTAGGATTCGAACCATTGATTTACCGCTTGGGATACCATTGTCCTCGCCACTAGACTGCAAGATCTTTAGCTGAGCGGCTACAATTATTTAATTTACTTTATCCTTTCAACGAATTTGATAATGAAAAACGGTCATGGTATGATTCGAACCATGGATTTACCATTTGGGAGACCATTGTCCTCGCCCCTAGACTAGGTAAGGATAATTGTTGGAGCTCAAGGCTTCAAGAGTCATCGGCTTAGTATATAGGACATTGCTCAATATGTGGCTATTGTGGGATTATTACTCGTTCACTGCGACTGCGCGGGGTTTATAAATACATAATTTGACATTTTCTCGCTTTGCAATATCGTATATGTACGTTTAATCAACGTAAAATGTTTTTTTCCCTCACTGCATTTACTGCAACCTAAAACCAGCCGATTTCTTCAAGGAATATTAAGTGAATTAAGGACATTTAAAATTTTCTTGACATCATGCAATAGTCCACACAGTGCACGAATGACCACGTGCATACATCATATGCGTAGATAATTAAAGACAGTACACTTACATGCACGACACATGTCTGTGAGTTGCAATTAGCATAGTAAAAAAAGGCCCAGATAACGTTTCGAACCATGATAATCTAGATTGCGAGACCCATGTCTTCACCACTAGACCACCAGCGCTTGACGTTTAAGGCTACCTTTATCTCAAACTTTTTTTGGCTTTCCACGAAGTTCATAATAAAAAACGGTTACGGTAGGAATCGAACCATCGATTTACCACTTGGGAGACCATTGTCTTCGCCACTAGACTACAAGATCTTTTGCTGAAAGGCTATCATTTTTTAATTTACTTTATCCTTTTCACGAAGCTCATAATGAAAAACGGTTATGGTAGGATTCGAACCATCGGTTTACCATTTGGGAAAGCATTGTCCTTGCCATTAGAGTACGAGATCTTGTGCCGAATGGCTATGTTTATTTAATTAACTTTATCTTCTTTAGAAAGTTCCTAATGAAAAACGGTGATGGTGCGATTCGAACAATCGATTTACCACTTGGGAGATCATTCTCCTCGCCACTAGACTACAAGATCTTGTGCTGGACGAGTGTGGTTATTTAAATTTACTTTATCGTTTTCACGAAGTTCATAATGATTGAGTTACATTTAGGTTTCAAAATTACATACCACCTCCTCCAAAAGCTAGTTAATATTTCTTGTGATTCACAGCTAAATCATACCGAAATCGCTTCCTTCTGGTTATGATAAAACCATTTCCTAAAGCAAGGATTCTAACCATCAACCTCCTAAAGAAATGGCAGAACACAAGTTCTTCCAGAGTCGTCGGCTTAGTATATAGGACATTGCTCGATGTGGTTATTGTGGGGTTATTACTCGTTCACTGCGACTGCGCGGGGTTTATAAATACTTAATTTGACATTTTCTCGCTTTGCAATATCGTATATGTACGTTTAATAAACGTAAAGTGTTCTTTTTCACTCAATGCATTTAGTGCAACTTAAAACCAGTCGATTTCTTCAAGTAATTAAGTGAATTAAGGACATTTAAAATTTTCTTGACATCATGCAATAGTCCACACAGTGCACAAATGACCACGTGCATACATCATATGCGTAGATAATTAAAAACAGTACACTTACATGCACGACGCATGTCTGTGAGTTGCAATTAGCATAATAAAAAAAGGCCCAGATAACGTTTCCGAGCCATGGTCACCTAGATTGCGAAACCGTTGTTTTCACCACTAGACCACTAGCGCTTGATATCAGGGCCACATATATTTATTTTATCTCACTGATCCTTTTTAGAATGATATAATTAAAAACATTCTCCCGAGGATTCGAAACACCAACTTGAACGTTGCGAGACCATCGCCTTGAACACTAGACCCAGAGCGATCTTGTGATGAAGAGATTCGTTTTTATGTTACCTAAATCTTTTCTTGCGGGTCGTGACGAAAACATTTGTACCCATACAAGATTCGAACCACCAACTTGCCAGTTGCGAGACCATTGTCGTTACCGCGTTAATATTCCTTCTTACGATAATGATGATATTTTATATTTTACTTCGGTCTTTTCTTTCAAGATGCTAATAGAAAGCATTCTGTCCAGCTCCAGCATTCGAACAAATGCCCCAAAGAGACACCAGGATTCTCCTCAAACCCAATAAAAAAGTTGGTACCGAAAATCGGATAGAATTCAATAGTCGACGGCTTAGTATATATGACATCGCTGAATACGATTATTGTGGAATTACTACTCGTTTACTGCGACTGCGTAGGGTTTCCTAACACTGAATTTGTTTTTTTTTTTTTTGCAATAGCGTTTAAGTAGGTTTCATGAAAGTAAAGTGCTCTTTTTCACTCACTGCATTTACTGCAACCTAAAACCAGTCGATTTCTTCAAAGAATTAAGTAAATTAAGGACATTTAAAATTTTCTTGACATCATGCAATAGTCCATGATAGTGCACGAATGACCACGTGCATACATCATATGCGTAGATAATTAAAGACAGTACACATACATGCGCGATGCATGCCTGTGGGTTTGAAGTAGCATAATGAAAAACTAGCCTAGACAACGTTTCGAACCATGGTCATCTAGATTGCGAGACCGTTGTCTTCACCACTAGACCACCAGCGCTTGACGATCAAGGCTTCCTTTTATCCCACTCTTTTGTTTGGCTTTCCACGAAGATCACAATGATAGGTAATAATGGTAGGATTCGAACTATTGATTCACCTCTTGGGAGAGCAATGTCTTTGCCACTAGACTACAAAATCTTGTGCGGAACGGCTATGGTTATGTAATTTACTTTATCCTTTTCACGAAGTGCATAATGAAAAACGTTTATGGTAGGATTCGAACCATCGATTTACCACTCAAGAGATCATTGTCCTCGCCATCAGACTACAGATCTTGTGATAGTGGCTGTGGTTATTTAATTTACTTTATCTTTTTGACGAAGTTCATAATGAAAAAAGTTAAAAGTAGAATTCGAACCATCCATTTACTGCATGGGAGGTCATGGTTTTAGCCACTAGACACAAGATCTTTTGATGAAAGGGTACGGTTATTTAATTTAGTTTATCCTTTTCACGAAGTTCATAATGAAAAACGGTTATGGTAGGATTCGAACCATCGATTTACCACTTTGGAGACCATTGTCTTCGCCCCTATTCCACAAGATCTTGCGTTGAATTACTTTTGTTACTTATTTTACTTCATCCTTTTCACGAAGTTTATAATAAAAAACGTTTATGGAAGGATTCGAAACATCGATTTACCACTTGGGAGGCTATTGTCCTCACCTAACAAGACTACAAGATCTAGTGCTGAAGGGCTATGGTTATTCAAATCATTTATTCGTTTTCACGAAGTTCATAATGAAAAACGGTTGTTGTAGGATTCAATCCATTGATTTACCACTTGGAGACCATTGTATTCGCCACTAGACAAATTCTTGTGCTGAAAGGTCACGTTTATTTAATTTACTTTATCTTTTTCACGAAGTTCATAATGAAAAATGGTTATGGCAAGATTGGCAAGAGACCATTGTCTTCACCTCTAGACTAAAACATCTTGTGCTGAACGGCTATGGGTATTTAATTTGCTTTATCCATTTTATGGGGTTCATGAATGAAAAACGGTTATGGTATGGATTCCCACCCCCAGCTTGGAATCCGGCAGATCCGGCATTACTTCAACACTAGACCAGCAGCACTCAGTTTACCTAAATACGACACTATCTTATTTTAATAAACCTTTTTTCGAAGGATTGCACATAAATTTATGACCTGAATGAGTTTCTTTCATTATGATTATTAATTTTCTTGTCTAAAACGCACATAACTGTACCTTATATTCGTAGCTTTATCCTGATATCAACCATTTGTGTTGACGCAAAAATATCACATGTATTGGATCCCTTAAGCAAAGGAATATTACCTCACCATAAGTTTGTTATAAGCAGCCCAAGTGTCGCTAATAGTTACGGTGCGATTGTTTTGTATTTTTAATGAACTGAAGTCAAAGGTACAAGATATAACAATGTATTTCAAAATGGGTTGAAAAAGAATAAGTACATGAATTAAGAAATTAATTAATTTCAATGTGTATAACGTGTATAGTCATGAGGCAACAAGCATGTACCTCGTACTCTCGTAGATTACATCTGAAATCGCAATTAGAGCAAATATCCAGTTAAACAGATATCGACTGTTTATTTTTTTATTTATATATCATTGTTTTTAAAGACTTTGTTGTATAAAGAGTCGAAACGCTAGCTTTAATACGCTAAGAAAAAGAAGTTCAGTTCAAAAGCGCAATTTCCGCAGTTAACCGTGGTAACAAACAAACAAAAAAACAGCAACTGAACAATAATTTTACGGCAACGATTCATAATTATTTCATTTAAAAGTTCTTCGAAGAAACGATTAAGTCAAATAAAGAACAATACTACCAATAGCTTATCGACAAATGATGTGGTCTGACTGGTCTCCAAGTATAGTTGTTAAGACGTAGGTCGCTTCAGTCCAAAGGTTCAAGTTTAGATTAGCAATAAGTAGTCAATATTTGTTTAACTGGATATTTGCTTCCTTTGCGATTTCAAATGTAATACTTGTTGCCTCATTACTATACGAGTTATATAAATTTAGCCGAATTCATATATTAGAGACGAGAAACTCATCGAAGACGGGAAACTCGTCTGATGTGAATTATAGACGCCCAGTTCTCGTCCGAATTTTCACATCTAACTTTCCCGTCTAAATTAAGATTCAGATAAATTGGACGCGACTCCTGTATGTAAGAGAAACTGGTCTTAAATTCGCATTTGCACGGATAAATCAGACGAGTTTCAGAAATATCAGCATGCACGGTCAAGGACTGAACAAACTTCAACAAAGCTAAGGCAAATAAACAGAATTATTATCGTAATGATTGCGCGTTACACGAGGCATCATATATATACGTATAAATTTTCCATATCCAAATTAACATTCAGACAGGGTTTTACGGCTATATCAACTTCTCGTCTCAGTAAGATGAGTATTCGGCTATTCTGTACTTTCTCCCATTAAAAATAAAAAACAATCGCACCGTAACTATATAATTTTATTAGCTTCACTTCAAAATTTATTTAAAAATGTATACGAAATATGTTTCTATAAGAAAGATTTGAGGAGGGCCCGCTGCTGTTTATTTGAAGTTTTAGGCCACAATTCGACACTGCATGAGTATGGCATGGACATTTTCTTGTAAAGTATTAGTGCTAGGCATTTTCTACTTACTATAATGACCACCTCGAAAAGAACCATGTCTGAGGAATATAAGCAGCTCACATTACTCAAAGCTTTTTTGGTTTGACGGATAGCACTATAGTGAATGTGCCTTTTTTGGGTGTGGTTAGTTTGGGATGTTTCGCTCTGCATCATGTTTCGGGCACGGTTACCATTTTGACCGCGATGGTCAGCTTCGAAAACAGTTGAGTTTACCTGTGCTAAATGAAATGCATACAAACTCATACAGGTCTTTATTTGACTAACTATAGACTGTACTCACCAGTAGTGTAGTTAAACCACACCTTATAATGTTCCCAGTTGTCGGATGTAGCACATTTATGGGACGTATGGTTATATACAATGTATTTAAATTATAAGAGTTTTTCTTGCTGTTGGAACCCCGTTCGTCATTGGTGAGATCGGGAACAACGATTGAAGCAGAGCGTTGCCGTGCGATGATAATTACCTGCTGTCCGATGATAATTTTTAGCTGCATTATACGATTACCAGTGCAATAACCAAAATGCACAATCCAGCATATTTCGGTTTTGGTACTTCGTCAACTATTTTAATGTATTAAAAAAATCCAAATTTCTCATTTATAATTCTTAGTTCTGTAAATACACATAAGCCAATCCGTGCGTGTACCAGCCCACGATATTATCATTTATAAACCCGATTTCCACCAGGCGATTTCATTCGGGCGACGCGAAATCCAGTGATGTGAATGGTTCTGATTGTGATTTCAGTTCTCAAAATTTGCTAATTTTGACAACGCTGTGATAATCTTGGTAACTGCTGAATGATAGTACATTTTGACTGGTCTGGTACCTGTATCTCTCAAAATCAAAATCATCTCTTTTTCATTACTTTTATTTAAAACAACGCAAATTTTTATTTTCTTTAATCAATGTAAATTTCGTCCAAAAATTATATCTCAGGTCGGTCACCTTATATTTATAATAGAAATGCTAAAGGTAAGGAATAATATAGTGCAGATAAAGAAAGGCGAAGGCCGACAATCGCCGGGGTGGATCCAGCACGATTGCACAAATTTGCATTACAAAACAAAGTGGTTATTTTTAACAGTTTTCTTGTGTCATGCAAATTAGTGCACTAGTGCTGGATCCACCCCTGGACAATCGTCATCCTCGGTAGCTATAAATTTTCACCCATGTATGGTAAAATCACTAAAGCAATTGTAAAATACAGCAAAGAGATTTTCGATATCCAAGTGATATATATGAACAACGATGCCATGAACATTTCGGCACGGTAATACATTATCCAAAAGGAGCCCATGCACATTAGTAATCTATGTATTAGTTTTCAACTTTTAGCAGCATATACTGTACATCTTTTATACTTTTTTATTTCAATTGATTTATATGTTACTTATCCATAAAGCAACACCTGAGAGCTTTGGGAATATTTTTAATTTCACCTTAAATTTCTTTCTTCTATTGGGAGTGACTGAGCCAACAAGTACAACTGATTTTCTAAAACGCAGCAACCAGTTTTTATATAGCATGCAGTTCAAGCGTTTAGAAAACTTTGTGATCGAAATTTGACATCTTGAGGGTAAAAAATTAACATGAATCAACCAAGACACAGGTTGAAACCGTAAATTTTCGACTTTATTTCTTCAGACGTCATCTTCAGACAGAATGAAATACAATACTTTACAACGCAGAGAGAGAGCGCGCACGAGTCAATCCAGTAGGTGGGCGGAAGGTCAGTTGAACCAAGCACTTGATAATGTTACCAATAAAACTAAATATGTATGCTACATTTACAACAATGTTAGATAGTCTATAGATTAAGGAAAGGAAAAAAAGAAAGGAAAAGCCGACATTGTCGTAAATATAGCATAAATATATTCAGTTTTACAACGAGAGAAATTACAGCAATTACCTGAACGATGTTATAGGTAATGAATTTCAGAATTCAAAACTAGCAATAATTATATCAAATGTTAATATACCTAAATGTGCGCTCCTATAACCGGTTTTCGGGGATGTGACGAGATATATTCTTGGTCGTTCTCTAGTTGAATCTTGTAATAAACGTTATATTTTACGTCTCTTTCCTTTAAGTCTCGTTCCTGGGGTAGGAACTGCGAAACATGGTGTGGTTTGAATGTCTGTAAGAAGCGAAAGTGGTTCAAGTCCCATGCAATCGTTTAGTGTACAAAGCAGTTTGTCTTCGCCACCTCGCTTGGAGTTGAGGGAAAACGTTGCTAAAAGCTGGAAAAGGGGGAGATAGCGATGGGAGTCGTTCGAAATTGCATCTCGTTTGATTGACAAGGAGAAAAAATATCGCGTTCCAACCTTTATAACCTGTATAGGAAATGACACAAAAGAAATCTATAATGGCCTGTCGTTCGAAGTAGAGGAAGATGAGCAAGTCATGTCGATACAACGTATATATGTCATGCGTATATAACGGCGTTGAAAAGTTTAGCGAAAGTTCAGGGCCCTAACGGATGAACTCATGAGAAGTCTAAAAATAAATGCGAGCATTTGGGAAAACGTGAAAGAAGTGTGGCAAGGAGAATCATTTTTACAGTTGTGTGTAAACAAAAGTCTAGAGAGGGCGCGAAAAAGAAAAACGAGGATGTTAGATGTGTGCGCTGAAGACATGCAGAATTCAAGCGATGATGAATACTGTTTCATGGGGTCAAGCGAAAATCTATGCGAGAATGGTAAGCAAGCCTGAAAACAGCCTTTCAGAAAGAAAATCTTCGCGGCAATGAAACTTGCTGTTCAGTCTATTTATATCCAAATATAGATAGTGGTGGAATTTGTAATGTGATCAGTATAACAGACTTGCCTAAGAGTTGCCGGGTTAAAAGATCCAAACAAGATCCAAACATGTATAATGGGACACAAATTCGATCCAATGGGAAGTGCCTCGTGAATATGGTAAATCCAAAGAAGGGAGCAGAATACGAAACAGAGTTCGTAGTGGTAGAGAACAAATGCAACCCCCCGTTTGGTTCTAGGACGGTACAACAGATGAATTTGGTAGAAGTAAAGTACGAAAACATCGCAACGGTACGAGAGAATGCGGAAAGAAAACGTATGGGCTTGAATTTTCAAACTCGATTCTAAAGGCTGCATGAAGCGAGTGTATACACATGCACGTATATTCTCATGTCCTTAAAGAGAAGACTAGCGCTCTTAAAAACCAATTGCTGCAAAACTAAGAAGAAATCAAAGCAGGCCTATACACAATCATTAGCAAATGAAATTAATATTTATTTAGCTTTTGGCTATAAAATATTGTATATAATTTGGCGATAAACTTGTCTTTGTTGTGTTGTAAAAATAATTATAAACATTTTCAGCCGGCCTGCTGTTTCAGCTACAACTTTTAGTTCCTATCGTAGAACATGCAGCTGATATCATATACAATCAAATAGGGATCTCAACACCTATATTGTGACAATGTTTAGCCATGCAATAATGCATTAAACGTATTAGTTTGAAAGTTTAAAATTTAAACAAACATTCGTGAATGTTGGCACCACTGAGTATATTAAAATTCGAATATAGCTCAGTGGTTGGCACAGCCAGTGCATCTTTTCCGGGTTACGTATATTGATATTGCATGACAAACCCGGTTTACAATTAATACACTCGATTTCGTGCCCATTTCATTCGTGCCCAGCCTTGTTTTGGTAGCCTTGTTTCCAAAGACAGATCACGACTACGCCGTAGAGATTTTTCGTAATAAACTATATTATAAAAAATACGCTCTATAGTGAGATAACGATTAAGTTTGATTAGGAATGATTTGTTTTGATTAAATTTGTCAATCGACTAAGACTATGTAATCGCTCGTTACCTGAAGAGTGAATCTTTACAGCTATCTCTGACGTACAAATAATTGCTGATATATAGGTCCTCGCTATATCCTTCTCTAACTGATAACTGAATACAAAGTTATATAGGCTGTCTGAAACACTGAACACTAATAAATTTGGCCACGGGACCCATTTTAGCCGTGCCAATAAATCGAGTGTTGTGTAAACGGGGCTTTTACATGCAGTTTTCGTCAAAATCATCGTTACTTTTCTCCTATGAATGACGCAAAAGAAATCATTCGGCATTTTTCATGGTCTAATCAGAAATTGAAATGCCCAAACTTCTAATTAAAATCGTATCTAAATTTGTATTAATATAAAATCTTAAAGCGTATGATAACATATTATTACTTTATTTCAACTATCTAATTTCATTATTTTACTTCAATTTATATTTATTTCCATAAATAGTTCACCTATCTAGCTCAGACCAAGCACTAATATTGATAACGTGTACAACTATCTAACTAAGGCCATATATACTATCCTAACTAATCAATTTACTTATATAATCAGGACCGTCCTCAGGATATTTTTCAGGGGAGGTGTAAGGTCGTTTAAGCCGACTGACTTGTACCAACTACACTCTGGATGAAACTTAGTCAAGTTTCTATTTGATCGGTCAATAGTAATCAGTATGCAGAGAGTAGAAACATGATGACATATAGTGATATTTACCGACTGCGAGTAACAGACAATATTCTTTATAGTCGTCAAAAATATTTTTGTCTGCCGACTAAAACAGCAATTTTACCAACTGAACGTAAGAATATAACTTTCTGTGGGGGTGTGACACCCCCCAAACCCCCCGTGGTACCGGGCCTGTATATAATATTTCTTATATACAAAATAAACGTTTAAATATTCCTAAATTAGAAGCAGTAAACCCTCTAAGATGAAAAACAAATTTTATATTAGGCAATTCTTAGAAAAGGGCCGTGCAAGATTTTATTTGTTTTCATGTAAATGTCTGTTGCGTGCCTAAACAACATTGATAGTTGTCTAACCCTATATTTAAAAATAATTGCATTGCTCACTCTATAATTAACGCACTTCAAACACTTCAGGCATACACGACTTGAAGAGAGTAAATCGAAACAGAAATTGTTCGTGCGAGTATTATACTGCCTACTCACATTTATGTTCTAGATCTATCGAACGTGGGCTGTATGACATTTATACTTAACAGTAACGTAACTAACCTTGTGTAAACTTATGGCATATCGTTGCATGTGTAAACTTATGACATAACTTAATGATTATACTATTGATAATTATTAGGTAATTATTTCGATTCTCGCTCAGACCTTAAACTTTTCCTGAGTTGCTCAAACTCGCCTGAAATGTTTTAAATTCCGAATGAATTCAATCTGGTTATATTATAGCCTTTATAGGCTTATAAACGTTACAAGAGAGATTCTACTTATTTGTATTTATTCTTATTATTTGTCAATCATTGTACAAAAACTTTGTCAACCTTGACTGCGGGAAAATACATCTCACTTTAACGCTCATTGGGTAGGGAGCGACTAGAAACCGGAATTTTCCGTGCATATGACACAACACATATGCCACTCACTTGTAGGTGTCTAGTTCTATCGTAAGTGGCCAATACCAATCGGAAACTAATTGTGTCAACGTTTTAAAACTGATGTCATCATTTGGTTGGGATATGCCCTCCGGAACTATAAGTGCGATGAAAGCGGAAAATAAAACAAGTCTAAGACCCCGTTTACACTATACCGGAATCCTAAAGTCACGACATCAAGTTGTTTTACCGTATCTCTGTCCCCAGAACTTTCGAAGATTATGTTAAAGTAATCATGCTATCATGGAAAAACTCGCTTTAAAGTGGCTATAATTATGATGTCATGACCTTACGAACCGTTATAATGTAAACAGGGCCTAAAACAAGCGAAGCCGACTTTAATATAATCATCCGCAGATTATTTGTCCTTTTATTGTATAATTTATTATCTTTGTCACTAACCTCAGAATCGTTATTGCATGTCATCTATTATGTTTTCAATAATCGTTACTAACATCGCTACTGTAATCTATCATAGAAGATAGATATGCAAGCAGCAATTTAACACCTGGGGTAGTTATACCATCATACTACTCGTACATGAATAGTATTTATCTATGCAAACGGAGGCGAAGCCGAGCCATATGACGAGGGTGAATGGTATAATTGTTTTATAATACATTTTATAATACATTTTATACACATACATTTTATAATACTTCAATTTTATATTCATAAAATTTTGCAAACTTTTATTAAATTTTCATCACAAATTCTCACTTTATTACTGGCTTTTTTCACAATTCATCGTGTACGAGCTGATATATACAATCAAAATTGAATTGCATATAACAACTTGTGTATAAGGTTGTATTTCCGCACCGTCATTCTAACCGGCGACGTTATGAATCTCAATTGCATGGAACCATTTACATAGTGGACTAAATATAAAGTGAATAAGAATATCTATCTACATGAACTACAGAAGAAAGGAAACTAATTAATACCATGCATGGTATTGTCGGAAGCTTCGTGACTTTTGTTACGAATTTCCGGCATTACTTTTCACGGTTTCATCACAAATTAGAACCCCTTGAAATCTTGAATCGTATAAGTATACTCACATTATTTACATAAATGTGATTGTCGTCATGCATCGTGATATGAAACTAAATACAATTATTTAGCGGCAGTCTTGAGTTTAGGTAGTTAACAAAATTTTAGACCCCTATAATCATGACTACTGCATGTTGTTATATAGATATATTTCAGTGTAATTAACGATATGTCCAAAATGATTCTTTCTCGTGGTTAAAGAGCTGGTTGTTCTATATACCCATGGGTTTTCGCATCCACCCTCGATTTTCCCGTAATTTCCCACAAAAATGATATTCATACGGGATAAAAATATATCGCGGGCGAATATTAACCACAAGTTTCGTTTGCACCCTAAACTGATTACGCTATAAAATCCTTGCGCACAATGATGGAACTGCATCTACTCTTGGCTCAGTCTCTCGAAAAGAACTAAATTGGAAACAAATCATACATTATTCTTGAAGTTAAATCTCTTCAGGTCGCTGCAATATGGGTAAGTATAAACGTTAATCACCAGTAAAATCCCAAAAATTGTCAGCAGTGTTTTACCTTAATCTGGTAGCTGCATACAAATCCGGGACGTTGCACGCATAAAACAGTCAACTCCATTTTCGGGTAGTCAAATCGCAGTTAACTAAACTAAATACTCAGTCCTGGTATTTATATCGATGCTGGATAGATTAACGCCTAAAAATTTGTTTTAACCAACTGGGTAAGAAATATATCTAAAAATAAGAAGAATAAAACACCCTATTCCGAAACAAGTATATGAACCATCTCAACCTACAACGGGTTAAACAAGAATTAACGAGTTTAAATTACTAATTAAGCCGGCGTATAATCTAGATAACATCAGTTATCAGTTATACAGGGTGTCCCAAAAGAAACGAAAACTATTGAAATCACCCATAACAATGTAATTGTTAGAGTTTGAATGCCTAAGCACTCTGTTGGGACCCACAAATGTGTAAATGTTTGCCATAAGTATTTTTATGCATGCATATGATGCAGTAAAATTTGCTCGTACGCGAAAATGATTTTTATTAACAATATTTAAATGTGCATCTCAATCACCATGACCTTCGACATGTCCCCTTTCTGTAGAAACACAAAGCATTTAGCATTTTACTGAGTTGCATTAAATCCCCACGGGCTAAAATTCGTGCACACGGCATTCAAATTTTAACAATGAGTGATTTCAATAGTTTTCGGTTTTTTTGGGACACCCTGTATATCGAGAGGATGTATTTAGTGTTAAACGTTTCAAACCGGTCTCTGGGGATGCTTAACAGTACGAAATTTAAATATTTATAATCTTTTAGTGATCACGAGATGTCAAAACTAATATGTCGTACGGAATACCACTTTTACCAATACACTTGACCAATTCATATTCGAAAAAAAATTCATTCTAAGAAATTTTATTTTAATTCAAAAAATCGTATATTCGTGGTTTCGTTATACTTTACTACATTTCGTGGATTTATGCGGTACCTCGCAGTCAGTTTCCACAGTCATTGCTATAAGTTTAGGTGAATCGGATGATATTGTCTGCGATATTGTCATCACAATAGCACTTTGCTTATTACGACAATATAGCTTGGTCAAACTGGATAATATTACAAGTCTGTTTGAAATAAAACTAGATAATATATTCAACTGCATGAGACACTCTATGTTTATGCATACAGGGCAACTAAAATTTAAATAGGACTGACATTATTGAAAACATATTTCTCAAATTTCATGACTTTCTCGACCAGAACATCTGACTTCTACTAAACAAAATTACCATGCATGCAAAAGAAATATAATAATGCATAAAATATCGACTTTTGTTACAGTACTCGCTGTATCTTTGTATTTAAAAAGTGTGTGACTGATCTCTATATATATTCTGTATCAAAAACAAACCAATTACTTTATAGTTGACTCGTCTGTACGATTTGGGATCTATTACAATTTACAACTCGTGCTTAAAATCAAACTCACTCGCAAACCATTAGGTAATCTCTGCATGTGAACAGTGTATGACTTTAATGTTCACCTTCAATTGAGGCCAGTCTACACTGAATTTATCGGCACAGCTCAGCTAAATTGGGTACCGTGCCCATTATAAGCGTGCCCGGCTTTTGTATTTTTAGCCTGAGAACTGGTAAAATTGGGCACGGGTACCCATTTAAGTCCTGCGTGCCAATAAATTTACTGTATTATTATATTTATTGTATATATATATATATATATTCAACTCTTCAAACTGTAATCGCATGTACTATTATACTATATTTTCATATGTGTATAATTCATTCTTAGGTGGTATATTGCAAAAGATAAACTATGCTGGATTGACGGTTTTGATACTCTTTATGGCATTGGTGGTAACTAGTGGGAAAACAATTAATAAACCTAATGCACCAGGTATACAAAGTAATTCGTGTCCCCATTCTTTTCGGCGGAGTTTACCTTAGAATATTAATTTTTTAATGAATGAAGATACTTTACTTATGTAATTTAGATAAAGTTCTTGTGACATGCAACTCTAGACGTTTTACTTCCTATAGTTTTAGAATGCACGAGTTTATTTATGCACGCCCTTCAAATATGGCTTTCAATTTAGAACACAGTCATTTCTTTTCGACACAATGCAGCCCCATTCCTATACACACTGCGTCCCTCGTTGTCAGTGAAACAATGAAGCTTCTTAGGTTTTATGATCTTATTAAGTCACACAACTTCGTAAAACATCAGCTGAAGTGTTTCATGTATTATGTTGGATAAAACAAAATATACATAACCGTGTTTTAACTCGCTGATAGAACGTCTCTCTAATGTCAATTTATTAATGTCATTTTAGCGCCAGAAAAAGAGGTTGTGTCAATCTATAATGACGACTTTACGACGCCAACATCTAGATACCCGTACTTCATCGAAATTTACCGCTGCGTAAAGGCTGAACAAAATTTTGCTTATAATCTTCAAGATGACAAATATCCCGTGAATCATACCTGGTCCGAAATCGAGATTGTGGTTCCGGATCTTACCAACGAACGAAACTCTAGCAGGAATAAGTTTTATAAATATATAGTATTTAATCACACGTCTTGCGAATATGGGGATTACGCAGGAAGAAATTTTTCTAATACGCCAGCAAACAACAGAGGTGAGTGTGATAAACCAATACCAAAATTCATGCAAGCTTGGTTTCCCCAGTGGTACTCGTGCATGTTTCGCAGTTCCTTTGATGTTGCAAACCTACTGATCCTTCTCCCATTCCAGTTCCGAACCCTGTTAGACGGCGCAATTTTTCATGCATTGCATATTGTCCCACAATAACGTTGCGGAACAAGCAAAGTTGCATGTATAGCCTTGCACAAAATAGAAGTCAGTTTTACGTTGCGCAACCTTGATGCAACTTGTATCCCAAGGATACCAGGCATGTTAAACTTTTGCAACGGATTGCGTGGCCTACGTGTTAAACAACGGTGCAAAGACTCGTGCATCGTGCCTCGACATTGTGTTGCAAAACATGTTACGTGAAAAATTACACCGTGTAACAGGGCTATGTAAGAGCGAGTACTAGTTTGAAAATATCAACTGCATGAGTTCCACCTTGATTGAGGACATTGAATAAATGGTGAGGACATTCTTTAATTAACATGTCCCCAGGCGTCGACTTCTTCTAAACAAAAGTTTTGAATAGGCCTTACATAGCTAAATTTTAATCATTGTATTTTTTGCAGTTTTGAAAAGTTACTTCGAAAACAGATACATGAGAAATCCAGAGAATTTATGGGGTCAAAGCGATTTCTGTCAGAAGCCGCAAAAACGGTATAAACTTCATAAGACTCATAAAGCAGTTACTTCAAAATTTAAATATTTGCCGTACATGCAATGCCTGCCCAGCTGCGTGGTGAAAAACAGTACACATAATAAGACTCAAACAGAATTAGGAAGCGGCGGACATATAGTAGAGGAGGTGAAAAATGATCGAAATTGCCAGAGATACGATAGTAAACCCTAAAGATGGTTTAAAGGCATTGAAAATTCGACTTGATTTACTGGTGGACAATTATTTAACTCTTTTATAATTGTAGATACGGATTTGTGAAAAAATGCATGCATGACTTTGTAATTGCATGTCGTGTAATTAATTCCTGTATAGAAATGCGCTATAAAGTTGAAACACTTAATTAGCACTTTACATGCAGGCAAATTTAACTTAAATACAAATAGGAACATAGCTCTAAGATTGTAAAAATAATATATTTATTTAATCATTTTTCCTGCCATTATTGTAATTTATAATGTACAGCATATGTGTCTTCTAAAATTAGACATAAAATATCGAAAGCCGATATATATGATTAATATATTTATAACTATTTATAAATGCATGGTATTATTAGGCTGTATAGAATAGGAGTTGTACAGGATATATAAGATAATAAATTTTCATATTTTTTTCAACAAAGTAATGTAATCAATATTTTGATGGATAACATATGGCTGGGAGCATATTGTTTCCCCGAGGTTATATAGGTCCAACACCGGACCTTTTTCTTGTATGGAGTTATATAGGTTATATAAGTCCGACAGACTATATAACGCATGCGCGAGTTGCACAAACGAGCCTTTGTTACTGGTCAGCGTCATTTTGGTTGCACCTAAACCACGCTTTGTTCTGGTCAGCATAATGTCGGACTTTAAATTGGCTTTGTTCTTCGTACAACATATACGTCACCTAACTTTGTATTATATTCTACTTTGACGTCGGGCGACGTTTGACGTCTATTATTCTACTTCTACTTTAACATCTCGAAATTTATACTAAAACAATTATAGTCACCTCATGAGGCTCGGTGATTATACCAGCCTATATTTACTTCGCCTTCGTTAACTAATTGTTAAATAATACCTTGAATAAATGCGGAAATATAATCTGTTGCCGATAAAGAGTAATTTTCAGTTTACTAAACAAAATACGCAATTCTGGTTGACCAATTCTTATAACAAACTATGCTTGAAAATAAACTAGATTCTTCCCAACCAGCCCGCCGTTGTTACGCGGATAAATAAACCATGCAGGGCCGGATTTACCATAATCCATATGGCCGAAGGGGCATCCGCCCTCTGGCCCCGCACTTTTGGGAAGCCCCGTTTTCGGAGCCGGCCCTCTACTCACTTTTTTTGGCAAGTTCAACTGATTCTCTAAAACGCTGCAACCAGTTTTTATATAGCATGCAGTTCAAGCGTTTAGAAAACATTAACCATCGTTGCTATTCATGCAGCGCCTATCATCCCGTTCATGCAGAAACGGCGCGAAACTGAAACCGCGCGATCGTAGTTTTAGGGATTAGGTTCTTAATTCCGGTACCATGCACGCAGTACGCATGTTAGATTGTTTTTTCACAATACATGCAGTAATTAATAATTTCTGAATGCATGTATTGTGAAAATGCTTATGGTTTAGAAAAATTAATTTTGCTAAATAGATGATAAGATATTATTACTTTATTATTTTGCTTACATCGCAGTCACACGATCTCAACCAAAATCGATCGGCTGCTTTTATCGCCTAAAACGTGCCCCCGTGGTTTTGCATGGGCAACAAATATACACTTTGAGGAATAAAATCGGTGGGCATATATTCCATACGTACACATCCTTCTTGACGTCATATCCGTGCATATCAATATACTCTGCGAGAAATGAAGAAATCGGTGGGCGTATATTCCATATACGTACGCATCCCTCCTCCCGGCAAATCCGTACATATCAATAAACATCGTGCATAACAAATAGGTGGCCATATATTTAATTATTAATCGTCGTCAAGTCGCACATCAATAGTATGCATGTACTTAAAAAAAATCGTTTAACTTTGAAAGATAATGGGATTGAAACGGCGTTCTCTCTATCGTATTGACATAGAGATTCTCAGGTGAAAACAAATAAAATATTTATCTGAACTCAAACTGGACGTATTTTAAAAAGGGAAACTAAGGGCGCTTTACTTTATACCGTAACTTAATAATTGTTGTATTTCAGTACGACATATTACTGCGTGCATGGTATTTTTGAGTATATCGTTACTCACAAAATGCCCAGGACGGAAAATGCAGTCAGTTCCACTGCTATATTTTTAACGAAATACTCTATTTCAATGCAAAATATGACAGGTTTCACTATTTTGGACGCATACTTCGCATAATGGAAGGCGCCCTAATTGTAGTTAGAGGTTTTTGCATACGCATTAGAATTCAGGTAAATTAGAATTTGATTAACACGCATACATTCACGGTAGAGGCTTTTTCAGTATACTCTTCAACTACACAACTATTCAGCTATCTAGCTAAGACCAAGCACTAATATTGATAATGTTTACATGCAACTATTTAGCTAAGACCATATACTATCTGAACTAATAAATTTACTTATATAAAATAATATAATATTTCTTATATTCAAAATCAACGTTTAAAATAAATGTCCCTAAATTAGAAGCAGTCAACCCTCTAAGATGAAAAACGAATTTTATTTTAGGGCTTATATTCTTAGAAAAGGGCCAAGATTTTATTTGTTTTAATGTAAATGTCTGCTGCTTGCCTAAACAACATTGATATAGTTGTCTAACCCTATATTTAAAAATAATTGCATTGCTCACTCTATAATTAACGCACTTCAAACACTTCAGGCATTATACACGACTTGAAGAGAGGAAATCGAAACAGAAATCGTTCGTGCGAGTGATTATACTGCCTACTCACATTTATGTTCTAGATCTATATCGAACGTGGGCGGTATGACATTTATACTTAACAGTAACGTAACTAACCTTGTGTAAACTTATGGCATAAAACGTTGCATGTGTAAACTTATGACATAACTTGATGATTATATATACTATTGATAATTATTAGGTAATTATTTCGATTTTCGCTCAGACTTTCAACTCTTCCGGAGTCGCTCAAACTCGCCTGAAATGTTTTAACTTTTAACTTCCGAATGAACTCAACCTGGAGCTACATTTTCACGCATGGTATTTGGTTATAGGCTTAAACGTTACAAGAGAGATTCTACTTATTTGTATTTATTCTTATTATTTGTCAATCATTGTACAAAAACGTTGTACAACCTTGCAAGACTGCGGTAAAATACATCTCACTTTAACGCTCATTGGGTAGGGAGCCACTTTAAACTAGAAATTGGAATTTTGCGTGCATACGACACAACACAGATGCCACTCACTTGTAGGTGTCTAGTTCAATCGTAAGTGGCCAATACCAATCGGAAACTAATTGTGTCAACGTTTTAAAACTGATGTCACCATTTGGTTGGGATATGCCCTCTGGAACTAAGTGCGATAAAAGAGGAAAATAAAATAGGTCTAAGACCCGGTTTACACTATACCGGAATCTTAAGGTCACGACATCAAGTTGTTTTACCGTACCTCTATCCCCAGAACCTTCGAACGTTATTTTAAAGCAATCATGCTATTATTAAATCATACTTTTGGAGGAAAAACTCGCTTTGACATAGCTAATTATGACGTCATGACCTTACGAACCGTTATAATGTAAACAGCGCCTAAAACAAGCGAAGCCGACCTTATTATAATCATCGGCAGATTATTTGACCTTTTAATTGTATATCTTATTATCTTTGTCACTAAAATCGCAGCGCAGGTTTCAGAATCTTTACTGTCATCTATTGTTCATATCATAGAAGATAGATATACAAGCAGCGCATTTTTAACACTGAGATAGTTATACCATACTAAGTTATTATATTAGCACATTAACACTGAGATAGTTATACCGTACATGGATAGTGTTTATATATGCAAAGAGGCGAAGCCGAGCTATATAGGACGAGGGCGAATGGTATATTTGTTTTATAATACATTTTATAATACATTTTATACACATACATTTTATAATACTTCAATTTTATATTCATAAAACTTTGCAAAACTTTTATTAAATTTTCATCACAAATTCTAATTTTATTACTGTCTTTTTTCACAATTCACCGTGTACGAGCTGATATATACAATCAAATTGCGTAACAACTTGTGTAAGTTTGTATTTCCGCATCGTCATTCTAACCGGCGACGTTATGAATCTCAATGGAACCATTTACATAGTGAGGACTAAATATAAAGTAAATATGAATATCTATCTACATGAACTATATACAGAAGAAAGGAAACTAATTACTACCATGCATGGTATTGTTGAAAGCTTCGTGACTTTCGTTACGATTTTCCGGCATTGCTTTCCACGGTTTCATCACAAATCAGAACCACTTGAAATTTTGAATGGTATGTATACTGACAAAAATATTTACATAAAAATGATTGTCGTCTTGCATCGTGATATGAAACTAAATACAATATTAAACGCCGGTCTTGAGTTAAGGTAGTTAAAAAAATTATAGACCCCTAAAATGGCAAGTGTATCTGTTAGATTTGTAATTAATGCTATGTCCAAAATGATTATTTCTAGCCGTTAAAGAGCTTGTTGTTCTCTATACCCATGCATATACATATGTCGTTGAAATACCTATAATCGGGCTATAGACTGAGGGTTTTCGGATCCACCCTCGATTTTCCCATAATTTCCCACAAAAATGATACTTATAGGGGGTAAAAATATATCGCGGGCGAATATTAACCACAAGTTTCGTTTGCACCTCAAACTGACTACGCTATAAAATCCTGCGCACAATGATGGAACTGCATCTACTGTTGGCTCAGTCTCTCGAAAAGAACTAAATAAGAAAGAAATCAAAAATTATTCTTAAAGTTAAATCTCTTCAGGTCGCTGCAATATGGGTAAGTACAAACGCTAATCACCAGTAAAATTCCAAAAATTTTCAGCAGTGTTTTACCTTAATCTGGTAGCTGCGTACAAATCCGGGACGTTGCATGCATAAAACAGTCAAATCGCAGTTAACTAAACTAAATACCCAATCCTGGTATTTATATCGATGCTGGATAGATTAACGGCTAAAAATTTGTTTTAACCAACTGGGTAAGAAATATATCTAAAAATAAAAAATAAAACATTCTATTCCCAAACGAGATATTTGAACCATCTCAACCTACTGCGGGTTAAACAAGAACGAATTTAAAGTACTTGCGGGCAACAATTTTGATAATATGAGGAATTAATCAAGCTAGCATAATCTAGTTATCCGGCTTAATATCAGTTATATTGAGAGTATAAATTTAGTGGTAAACGTTTCAAGCCGGTCTCTATAGGGATCCTTAACAGTACGAAAATGAAATATTCATCATCTTTTAATGAGATGTCAAAGCTAATATATCGTACGGAATACCACTTTAATCAATAAACTTTACCAATCCAAACTCATAATTTTATTTTTATTCAAAAAATCGTATATTCGTGCAGACGTGTCAACTATGAAGTAATTGCATGGTTTGTTTTATATATGGAATATATATAGAGATCAAATCAATTATGATTTTTGGCACTTCACTCGGTGTAGGTAAATTCTAGAGGTTGAAAGGGTCTTAATTTCGAGTGAAATTATACACACTTCAAATTCAAGCCAGGAACAGTTGATGGAAAATTGAGTCAACTGCTGTCCTCTTGCTGGAGGACCGCGATAGTACTAGTACGTTGACTCATTTTTCCTTCAACTGTTCCTGGCTTGAGTTTGAAGTGTATATTCCACTCGATGTATAGAGATTAGTTTAACAATCACACACTTTTTAACTATAAAGATACAATGAGTACTGTAACAAAAGTCGATATTTTATGCATTAATATATTTCTTTTTCATGGTAATTTTGTTTAGTAGAGGTTGGATATTCTAGCCGAGAAAGTCATGAAATTTGAGAACTATGTTTTCAATAATATCAGTCCTATATTTTCATATCTCTATAATACACTTTTTTAGCTGGTATAGTACAAAGGATAAACTGTGCTGAATTGACTGATTTTGATACTCATTTTGGCATTGGTGGTAACTGGGAAATCAATTAATAATGTACCAGGTATATAATGTAATTCGTGTCCCCATTTTTTTGGCGGGGTTGACTTTACTGCCTGATAGAACGTCTCTCTAATGTCAATTTATTAATGTCATTTTAGCGCCACAAAAGGAGGTTGTGTCAATCTATAATGACGACTTTACGACCCCGAAATCTAGATACCCGTATTTCATCGAAATTTACCGCTGCGTAAAGGCTAATAATGCTGTTTTTCTTCATCATGATATAAAATATCCCGTGAATAATACCTGGTCCGAAATCGAGATTGTGGTTCCGGATCTTACCAACGACGAACGGAACTCTAGCAGCAATAAGTTTTATAAATATATAGTATTTAATCACACGTCTTGCAAATATGGGGATTACGCAGGAAGAAATTTTTCTAATACGCCAGCAAACAACCGTGGTGAGTATAATAAACCAATACCAAAATTCAGGCAAGCTTGGTTTCTCCGGTTGTACTTTCATGCATGTTGCGCAGTTTCTTTGATGTTGCAAACCTAATGATTCTCCCCATTCCTACTATGATCTCTGTTAGACGGCGCAATTTTTCATGCATTGCATATTGTCCCACAATCCCGTTGCGCAACAAGACAAAGTTGCATGAAGCGTTGCACAAAATAGAAGTCAGTTTTACCTCGCGCAACCTTGATGCAACTTGTATCGCAACGATATCGGGCATGTTAAACGGTTGCGACGAATTGCGTGGCGTGTTAAACAACGGTGCAAAGTCACACCGTATAACAGTTGTTGCGAAAAAAGTTGCATGAAAATTTACACCGTATAACAGGGCCGTATAAGAGCGAGTACTAGTTTGAAAATATCAGCTGTGCTCCACCTTCATTAAGGAACATTGGATGAATGGTGAAGACATTCTATAATTAACACTTCTAAATAAAAATTTTGGTTAGGCTTTAGATAGTTAAACCATTCTATTTTTTTGCAGTTAACGAAAGTTACTTCCAAAACCAATACAAGATAAATCCAGAAAATTTATGGGGTCAAAGCGATTTCTGTCAGGAGCCACAAATACGGTATAGACTTAATAAGTATCATCAAAATGCCATTTCAAAACTTAAATATGTGTTGTACAGACAATGCCTGCCTGGCTGCGTGGTGAAAAAAAGAAAAACTATTAAGATTACGACAAAATTTGGAAGCGGCGGAAAAGAAGAAGATGTCGTGGTAAATGATCTAAATTGCCAGAGATACGATAGTAAACGCTAGAGCTAGCTTGAAGGCATTGGAACTTGGACTTGATTTACTGGAGGACAGTTATTTAACTCTTTTATAATTGTAGATACGGATTTGTAGCAAAATGCATGCATGACTTCGTAATTGCATATCGTTTAATTAATTCCTGTATAGAAATGCACTATAAAGTTGAGACAGTTAATTAGCACTTTACATGCAGGCAAATTTAACTTAAATACAAGGGACATAGCTCTAAGATCGTAAATAATAATATATTTATTCAATCATTTTTCCTGCCATTATTGTAATTTATAATGTACAGCTAGCATACGTGTTTTCTAAAATTATAATAATTAGACATGAAATATCGAAAGCCGATATATAATTAATATATTTATAACTATTTATAAATGCATGGTATTATTAGGCTGTATAGAATAGGAGTTGTACAGGATATATAAAATAATAAATTTTCATATTTTTTTCAACAAAGTAATGTAATCAAAGTTTACAATATTTTGATGGATAACATATATGGCTGGGAGCATATTATTTCCCCGTGATTTTAGGTCTGCCACTGGACCTTTTTCTTGTATGGAATAATAAATCCCACAGACTATAAAACGTATGCGCGAGTTGCACAAACGAGCCTTCGTTACTGGTCAGCGTCATTATCATCGCACCTAAACAACGCTTCGTTTCAGGTGGGCAAAATGTCGGACTTGAATTGGCTTTGTTATTGTGGTTATTCGTACGACATATACGGCAGTTAACTTGATATTAGGGACCTTAAGCATTTAGGACGGCAACACGACGACGACGCGGCTGAAATTCTCCTTTAAATAAATGCTATGGCAAAGTGGTTGTTGTATATTACTAACTGTGCCGATTTAGTGAGATATAAGGCGTTAAAAACATAGTTTTTATGTTTAAGGACAATTCTATAGAGCCTAATTCGAGGTAGGGCTCGCTGGGTCGTGAAATGCAACCGTTCTAGGCAAGACGTAAAAAACGACGTTTTGCCGTTGTAAACAAAACGAAGACGACGTCTAAAACCATCATGGGTCTTTAATTATTCATTTCTTTTCAATGACCCATTGTATTGATAGCCGTCGTCGTCACGTTCGCGTCCTACGTGCTTAAGGTCCCTATTATATTCCACTTTGCCGTTGGTGTTTTTGGAATATTGGACGCGAGTCCGACTTACTCAAGTTTTAAGAAATACAAGGTATGCAAAAATTTCAATTTTTTCAACTGGGTTAAACGGCTGTATTTGGCGGTTATTTTTAGAATAAAACTAATAAAAGTGTAATAAAAATAATACTTCATGCTCGCACCAAGTATAAAGTACTTAGCAGCTACTCTGCATAAATACAACAGAATACGAAAAATATAGCTTTATAGACTCTTTATTCTAATATTAAATTATTTTGTTTTTAAATTTCCGATACACTGTACTAATTGCAATTACATTTCTACTTATAACAGCTACGACAAAAACCAAAACTTAGCCTTTGGTGGCTTTTTCAAAGACACATGGGTGAAAAGATACAAAGCCAGAGAGGTATCACATTGCGATACACTATAATGCAAAAACTGAACTGCATTTCGCAATAGCTGGTTTCACCACAGGAAAAATATATTAACTGGTTAATAGGAATTAGTGGTGACTATTGATTTTCCAGCATTCTGATTGGTCAAGACTCACTGTCTCTGAATTGATATAGTCACTGGCCGTTGACTATATAGCTTTTTGTTGTTGTTTTTCATGTAGTAATTATAATTATTTTATGAAGTTATGTTGACTATTAGTTGTACCTTGAACACCTCAAAATTTATACTAAAACATATATATTCTCCTCATGAGGCTCGGTGAATATACAAGCCTATATTTACTTTGCCTTCGGCAACTAATTGTTAAATAATACCTTGAGGAAATGTAATCTGTTGCCGATAAAGAGAAATTTTCAGTTTACTAAAAAAAATACGCAATTCTTGTTGGCCAATTCTGGTTGACGCGTGGGGAACGGAAAAGGACCCCAAAGCCACATGGCCACAAAATATTATAAGGTCACTCAAAAAAGCAAAGTGCAAGTGCCCCCAAAAACCTACAAGAATAAAATTAAATTGTTGTTGGAAAGATATAGTCCTCTTTAAAAAAATGCTTTAGGTAATTTATAGTCAGTTATAGGTAATGCAATATTTATTCAATGTTGCAGAAATATCACCCTCAAAATGCGGGAAATGGCATTTGCTGCAATCTAAAACTGAAAATTTGTGGTAATGTAATAATTCTAAATCCTCCCCTTGGGGGAAGATGCCCCCAAACCCCCCTAACACTGCTATAGCCCCTCAAATTTACCTTTCTTACACCTAGCTCTCAATGTTCTGCATGGTCATGCATTATCCCGCTAGAGTAGTACAAATTCACATGAACTTATTAATTATAGCGATTTTTTTGCGGATTTTAGTCCCCTGACGAGAATTTTACCCCGAGCCCACAAAATTATCTGGGCGGCACTGAGTAAAGGCTTTGATGCTTTACGCGATTGAGGGGCCCGCGCTGAAAAAATGCCAAGGGCCTCAAACATTTTAATATACCATTCTAGATGCCAGCATGTGAAGCAGACCGACACATGCATATACACACGCTTGTAGTTAAATATTCACACGAGTTTCCCTTGAGGTTGATAATAAAAAAGAACTCAGTCTAAGAAGTTATAATTTTTTTCCAAAAATCGTATATTCGAGGTCATATTATATTTTACCATATTTCGTCAATTTATGCGGTACTTGACAGTTTCCGCAGTCATTTCTGTGAATCGGATATTACTGTCTGCGTATTGTCGTCAGAACGGTTTTTAATCAAAAAATCGTTTATTTCCATCAATCGTATATTCGCAGATTTACCACATTTCGTCAATTTATGCACTAATTGGCAATTTCGGCGGTCATTTCTGTAAGGCTATGTGCACATACGGTAACGTTTTCGAGAGTTTTCACATTCGTTTTCAACTCAAAACTCAGGTATAGAAATGCAGATTTTGTATTTTAAAGCATGCACGTATTTTGTAAGTTTGATATGTGGATTTACCATGCACATGTGTATGACACCTCTTGGCTCTTTGAATTATTCAATTCATCAATTACTTTGGTGAATCTCGGATTTGAAAAAAAGAATTTGAAATTTCGCGAAAATTTGTAGTATTTAAAACTATTCGTAGAACATGCAATTGTCATTATAGTTGAGTTTGATAGCTCGAGAATCGACCTAATTTTACTTGATATAGGATTTTACTTATACGACTGCGAAGTCGATCATTCAACAGAAACGAATAGAATTCAAAAACGCATTTTAAATAATTCATAAGCATTTTAGCCTATGAAATCAAGTCTAAGTAGTCACCTCGGCTGAGCCTCGCGTTTTAAATATGATAAAACGCTCCTTCTCGTGTTTTAAATACTACTTAAAATAATTAAACTATATGTAATAACAATCATTCGTCTCAGACACAGTAATCAAAGTAAATACGCATTCTCAAGTCGGGTCGAACGTTTATGTTCTAAATTAAGATTTTTACTTCGCCTTTAATGAATTCTCCTAATTGCGTGATAGAAACGCACGCCTGCTGATGCTTTCATGCACCGTCATGCCACAGCCTACTCGTAGGTGTGGGACTAGTTGTGTGAACGTTTTAAAACTGATTTCATCATTTTGTTGCGATGCCCTCCGGAACTAAGTGTGATGAAACAGGAAAATAAATCAGGTCTAAAACCCCGTTTACACTCAGTACCGGAACAATATGGCCACGACATCAATTTAATTGTTTTACTGTATCTCTGTCCCCAGAACTTTCGAACATTATGTTAAAGCAATCATACATATCATAGTTTTGGACGAAAAACTCGATTTGACATAGCTAATTATGATGTCATGACCTTACGAATCCGTTATAGTGTAAACAGGACCTAAAGCAAGCGAAGCCGACCTTAATATAATCACAAGCAGATTTTTTGTTCTTTTAATTGTATACGATCTTTGTTGCTAACATCGCAGCACGGGCCTCAGATTCTTTGCTGTCATCTATTGTTGATATCATAGAAGATAGATATGCAAGCAGCACTTTAATACTGAGATATAGTTATATCATCATACAACTCGTACGTGGATATTCGTATACGTGATTATAATAATATGCAAAGAGGCGAAGCCTAGCAATATATATGACGAGGGCGAATGGTATAATTGTTTTATATAATACATTTCATAATAATTTTATAATACATACATTTTATAATACTTCAATTTTATATTCATAAATATTTGCAAACTTTTAATAAATTCTCATCACAAATTGTCACTTTATTACTGGCTTTTTTCACTATTTACCGTTTACGAGCTGATAAATCAAATTGCATAACAACTTGTGTAAGTTTGTATTTCCGCAACGTCATTCTAACCGGCGAAATTATGAATCTCAATTGGAATCATTTACATGGTGATGTCGAAATATAAAGTAAATATGAATATCTATCTACATGGACTACAGAAGAAAGGAAACTAATTACTATTATGCATGGTATTGCTGGAAGTTTCGCGACTTTCGTTACGAATTTCCGGCATTACTTTCCACGGTTTCATCGCAAATCAGAACCCCTTGAAATTTTGAATCGTATAAGTATACTGACAAAATTATTTACATAAAAGTGATTGTCGTCTTGCATCGTGACTATGAAACTAAATACAATATTAAGCGGCGGTCTTGAGTTAAAGTAGTTAAAAAATTATAGACCGCTATAATAACTAGTGACTGGTGTTATATATATATATATATATATATATTAGGTGATTATATATTAGGTGATTATTTCGATTTTCGCTCAGACCTTTAAATTCTGAATGAACTCAATCTGGAGCTCAATTTTCACGCATAGTATTTGGTTATAGGATTAAACGTTATAAGAGAGATTCGTCTTATTTGTCAATCATTGCACAAAAACGTTGTACAACCTCGACTGTGGTAAAATACATTTCACTATAACGCTCATTGGGTAGGGAGCCACTTCAAACTAGAAACCGGAATTTTGCATGCATGTGACACACAGATGCCACTCACTTGTAGGTGTCAAGTTCAATCGTAAGTGGCCAATACCAATCGGAAACTAATTGTGTCAACGTTTTAAAACTGATGTCATCATTTAATTGCGATATGCCCTTCGGAACTAAGTGCGATAAAAGAGAAAAATAAAACAGGTCTAAGATCCCGTTTACACTATACCGGAATCCTAAGGTCACGACATCAATTGGTTCGAAGATTATGTTAAAGCAATCATGCTATCATTAAATCATACTTTTTGAGGAAAAACTCGCTTTGACATAACTACAATTATGATGTCATGAGCTTACGAATCCGTAACAACTTGTGTAAGTTTGTATTTCCGCACCGTCATTCTAACCGGCGACGTTATGAATCTCAATTGGAAAAATTATAGACCGCTATAATAACTAGTGACTGTTGTTATATATATAATATATATATATATATATATATATATATATATATATATATATATATATATATATATATATATATATATATATAGATTTGTAATGATAACGCTACGTCCAAAATGATTCTTTCTTGCGGTTAAAGAGCTCGTTGTTCTCTATACCCATGCATACATATGTCGTTGAAATACCTATAGTATAGGGCTTTGGACTGAGGGTTTTCGCATCCACCCTCTATTTTCTCGAAATTTCCAACAAAAAAGAAACTTATAGGGGGTAAAAATATATCGCGGGGGAATATAAACCGCAAGTCGGTCTCGTTTCTATCCCAAACTGACTACGTTATAAAATCCTGCGCACAATGATGGGGAATCAAATTGAACTGCATCTACTGTTGGCTCAGTCGCTCGAAAAGAACTAAATTATAAAGAAATCAAAAATTATTCTTAAAGTTAAATCTCTGCAGGTCGCTGCAATATGGGTAAGTAGAAACGCTATAATCACCAGTAAAATCCCCAAAATTGTCAGCAGTGTTTTACCTTAATCTGGTAGCTACATGTATATCTTGTTACAGTGACCTCCATTTTCGGGACGTTGCATGAAACAGTCAACTCCATTTTCGGGTAGTTAAATCGCAGTTAACTAAACTAAATACCCAGTCCTGGTAATTATATCGATGCTTGTATACATTAACGGCTAAAAATTTGTTTTAACTAACTGGGTAAGAAATATATCTAAAAATAAGATAAATAAAACATTCTATATATTCGCAAACGAGATGTATGAAACATATCAACTTACAACCGCTTAAGCAAGAACGAGTTTAAAGTACTAGCGGACGACATTGTTCATAATATCTGTAATTAATTATATTACAATCTGGCATAATCTTGATTATATTAGTTATCAGTTATATCGAGAATATATATTTAGTGGTAAATGTTTTAAACCGGATGTTTTATTAATGAAATAAAATATTTATAATGTGTTAATGAGATATTAAGATTAATATATCGTAGGAAATACCACTCATAAAATAAACTTGACCAATCCAAAGTCATAGCCGATAAAAAGTTCATTCTAAGAAATTCTATTTTTATTTAAAAAATCGTATTCGAGGTCTCGTTGTACTTTACTACATTTCGTACTTCAGAGTTTCCATGCACTGTCATTGCTGTAAGTTTAGGTGAATCGGACGATAATTATTGTCGTCACAATCTTTGCTTATTACGACAATATAGCTTGGTCGAAAAAAGATAATATTACAAGTGAGTTTTAATGATTATACTAAAACTGGGTAATATATTGAACTGCACGAGACACTCTATGTTAATGCGTATAGCCAACTAAAAAGTACATGCGATTACAATTTAGAGAGCAGAATATCCCATGGAGATAATTTAAGCCCGGTTTACAGTCAATTTATTGACACATCACGGCTTAAATGTGTACCCGTGTCCAATTTTACCAGTGCCCAGGCTTACAATACAAAAGCCGGGCACAATTACAATGGGCACGGTACCAATTTTAGCTGAGCCGTGCCGAGCCGTACCTAGACGGGGCTCATTTGAAGGTGAACATTAAGGTCATACATTGCTCACAAGGATTACCTGTATAATAATTTGCGAGTGCGTTCAATTTTTATGCACGAGTTGTAAAGCATCGCAAATCGTACAGACGGGTCAACTATGAAGTAATTGGTTTGTTTTATATGGAATATATATAGTGATCAGTTTAACAATCACACACTTTAACAATCATACAATGATACAGCGAGCACTGTAACAAAAGTCCATATTTTATGCATTAAAATTTCTTTAGCGTGGTAATTTTCTTTAGTAGAAGTTAAATGTTCTAGCCGAGAAAGTCATGAAATTTGAGAGTTATGTTTTCAATAATGTCAGTCCTATATTTTCATATGTGTATAATTCATTCTTAGGTGGTATAGTACAAAAGATAAACTGTGCTGGATTGACGGTTTTAATACTCTTTATGACATTGGTGGTAACTGGGAAAACAATTAATAAACCTAATGCACCAGGTATATAAAGTAATTCGTGTCCCCATTTTTTGGCGGGGTTGACTTTTATATTTTTAATGAATTGTTTCAAATGAAGCATTTAGTTAAAGTTCGTGTAACATGCAACTCTAGCCGTTTTTCTTCCTATAGTTTTAGAATGCACGAGTTTATTTATGCATGCACTTCAAATATGGCTTTCAATTTACAACACAATTAATGAAGTTATTTCTTTTCGACACAATGAAGCCCCATTCCTATACACACTGCGTCCCTCGTTGTCAGTAAAACAATGAAGCTTGTTAGGTTTTTGATCTCATTAACTCACACAACTTCGTAAAACAGCAGCTAGAGTGTTTCATGTATTATGTTTGATAAAACAAAATATAGCTACTCGTGTTTTAACTGCCTGATAGAACGTCTCTCTAATGTCAATTTATTAATGTCATTTTAGCGCCAGAAAAGGAGATTGTGTCAATCTATAATGACGACTTTACGACGCCGAAATCTAGATACCCGTATTTCATCGAAATTTACCGCTGCGTAAAGGCTGAATTTCCTAGTTCTTATAATAGCGCGAATGAACAATATCCCGTGAATCATACCTGGTCCGAAATCGAGATTGTGGTTCCGGATCTTACCAACGAACGAAACTCTAGCAGGAATAAGTTTTATAAATATATAGTATTTAATCACACGTCTTGCAAATATGGGGTTTACGCGGGAAGAAATTTTTCTAATACGCCAGCTAACAACAGTGGTAAGTATAAAATAAATCAATACCAAAATTCGGAGAAGCATGGTTTCCCCAGTTGTACTCGTGCATGTTGCGCAGTCTCTTTGATGTTGCAAACCTACTGATCCTCCCCCATTTCTATTATGATCTCTGTTAGATGGCGAAATTTTTCATGCATTGCATAATCATTGACCCACAATCCCGTTGCGCAACAAGACAAAGTTGCATGAAGCGTTGCACAAAATAGTTTCAGTCAGTTTCACGTTGCTCAACCTTGATGCAACTTGTATCGCAACGATACCAGGCATGTCAAACGGTTGCAACAGATTGCTTGGCGTGTTAAATATCGGTGCGAAGACTCATGCAACGTGTCTCGACATTGTATTGCGAAACAAGTTGCATGAAAAATTACACCGTGTAACAGGGCCATATAAGAGCGAGTGCTAGTGAATGATGAAGACATTCTATAATTAACATGACCCCAGGCGTCGACTGCTTCTAAACAAAAGTTTTGGTTAGGCCTTATAGTTAAATCATTCTATTTTTTTGCAGTTAACGAAAGTTACTTCCAAAACCAATACAAGAGAAATCCAGAAAATTTATGGGGTCAAAGCGATTTCTGTCAGGAGCCGCGAATACGGTATAAACTTCATGAGAGACATCAACTTGCCAATTCAGAATTTAAATATTTGCCGTACAAGCAATGCCTGCCTGGTTGCGTGGTGAAAAACAGTACAGATAGTAAGATTACCACAAAATTTGGGACCGATGAAATAGAGGTAGTGAAGGTGAGAGATGATATAAACTGCCAGAGATACGATAGTAAACGCTAGAGATTGTTTAAAGGCATTGCAACTTGGACTTGATTTACTGGTGGACAATTATATAACTCTTTTATAAATTATTGTAGACACGGATTTGTGGAGAAATTATGCCTCACTTTGTAATTGCATGTCGTGTAATTAATTCCTGTATAGAAATGTACTATAAAGTTGAAACAGTTAATTAGCACTTTACATGCAGGCAAATTTAACTCAATACAAATAGGAACATAGCTCTAAGATTGTAAATAATAATATATTTATTTAATCATGTTTACTGCCATTATTGTAATTTATAATATACAGCTACGTGTCTTCTAAAATTATAATAATTAGACATAAATTATCGAAAGCTAATAAAATTATATAATTAATATATTTATAACTATTTATAAATGCATGGTATTATTAGGCTTTATAAAATAGGAGTTGTACAGGATATATAAAATAATAAATTTTGATATTTTTTTCAACAAAGTAATGTCATCAATATTTTGATAGAAAACATGTTATATTTTATTATATGGCGCGCGGTCTCGTGACTAAAATGGCGTGTGCTGATTGGTTCTTTGCCGGTCTGGAATCTCCCAGTATTAGACCGTCGCCGTAGTAACGGTCCAACTCTCATATTTCTGAACAAAAACAGGCTTGTACTTTTATTTTTTACACGAAAAATATCGACGGAGAATGGACGAAGAAGAGCATTATTTGGCTCATGTGAATATTACATTTATTCTTCCTTGATTTTGGTTTATATTACTGTATCATTCTTTTTTAACGAGTAAAAAACAAGCTTTGGAAGCCACTTCAGTGCTTGCTTGGCGACTGGCTGGCGAAAGAGCCGGCAAGAATGCTGCAGCTCATTGTATAAATAAATAAACTAAATACTGTCTGCCATATAATAAATCCCTTATTAACCGAATACGTTAGGTCCGTACTGGAAAAACATCGAACTGTTAAGACCTCGGTCTGATATTTTTCTAGTACGGACCTCAAATTCGGTTAATAAGTGGTATATATATACTTTGCGCTGAAAAAATGCCAAGGGCCCCGCGAAAGGTTAATCAGGCTCTGAAATAAACATAAAAATATGAATATGATGTTTCAACTTATCGATGCTGGATTGAATTGGCTAACCAACCGGCTAAGGACCTGTTTGGAGCGAGTTATCCCGGCTAGACGAGGTGAAAAGCGCACCAGATCAAAAACTTAACCTGATCAGTCTTTCATTATATGCAGTTTTCATCATATATTCCCAGCCCTGACAACTCGCTCCATGTAAACAGGCCCTAAGAAATATCTAGAAAAAATAAAGACATATTGAGTTCGCAAGCGAGATTTTATCAATTTTATTACAAGCGGACGTGATATTGATGTCATTTCATTCCACACGGTAATAAATTATACTAGAGACGGATTAACTCGTGTGCACTGATGTTCCGTGTTTTTTCCCGTGTTTAGAAACATAAACGAACTAGAAGATGAACTATTTTCGCTTACCCAAGTTCGTCTAGACCGATGATCTGTCGCTAGTGTAAATCGGGCCATTCACAGTATGGTCCTTTTCAATAATCAAACAGGTTGGAAAACCATGAAACATTGTGGCTTCACAATGTTTTCGTGATAAACGTTTGGTATCAGTCTCAAGGAGTTCTCAACAAAGTTTTGTAAATAAAAAGGTTTTTGTTTATTAATATTATCCTATTTACTTGAAGGAGTACTAAAATTGAAATATATTATGATCTTACAATAATATCTATCAATAAAAACCTATCCAAACTGATAACCTTTTCCGAAAACAATTCTAATAGCATCAGACTTCGGTAACCCATTTTGAGAACATTTTAATATACCATTCTAGATGCCAGCATGTGAAGCAGACTGACACACACACACGCTCGTAGTTAAATATTCACACGAGTTTCCCTTGAGGTTGATAATAAAAAATAATTTATTCTAAGAAGTTATAATTTCTTTCCAAAATTCCAATATTCGAGGTCATATTATATTTTACCATATTTCGTCAATTTATGCGGTACTTGACAGTTTCCGCAGTCATTGCTGGAAGTTGAGGTGAATCGGATATTACTGTCTGCGTATTGTCGTGAGAACGGTTTTTATTCAAAAAATCGTTTATTTACATCAATCGTATATTCGTAGATTAGACAATTAATGGTTTACACTTAAGTAAAATGGCGAATTTGGTACATCGAAAAGAAAAGCCAGTTTACAGGAGATGAAAAACAAAAATACAAACTCGAAAATAGTCAAAATTGTCAAAATACATGCTTCCATTCCTTGCGATTTCTTGCATACTAATAAGATTTTTCCCACTATCCACCGCAAGCTACGTGATTCGTTGAAAAGCAATAATCTTCACACGTAGAATTATCATGAATAATCTCACATGAGAAATTATGAGTTTTATCAGTGCTCGAAATCTCTATAAAGCACTACACTTTATATAATAAAATTAAATAATTAGGAATAATAAATAAGTATAGCCATACTAATCGCATTGCAGTATTTTAGTCCCATGTTCGTTAACGTTTGCAAACTCAAATACAATTTATCGGAATCGAATGCATGGATTAACACCGAGGACTATCGCAATGAAAGTTCATGCAAAATTAGACCCCGTTCACATGATGACGATACCGGTATGGAATTTCACCGGCAGAAAATTATTGACGGTTTCAGCTGCTTACACGATAGCGGAGGAATATTACTCCGCTTGGCTATTGCGTTCACACGATACTGTTTTCAAACTCCTACGGGTTTTTTATACCGGCATCGTGGGAACGGAGCCTATAAACGTTAAGAAGTTCGCTCCGTTTTCAAACTTTGCCGGTGTCGCGTGAACGGGGTCTCAAACTTCATGAAAAAATTCGCTTTTTTAAAACCTATACTCGGAATTTTCAATCCAGGATTCTCAAGTCGGATCGAACGTTAATGTTCTAAATTAAGATTTTTACTTGGCCTTTAATGAATTCTCCTAATTGCGTGATAGAAGAGAAAATCAAAACAGGTCTAGAACAAATAAACGCACGCCTGCTGATGGTTTCACCGTCATGCCACAGCCTACTCATTGGCAAGTGTGAGACTAGTTGTGTGAACGTTTTAAAACTGATGTCATCATTTTATTGCGATGCCTTTCGGAACTAAGTGTGATAAAAGAGGAAAATAAAACAGGTCTAAGACCCCCTTTTCCCCTGTACCGGATTCATATGGCTACGACATCAATTTAATTATTTTACCGTATCTCTGTTCCCAGAACTTTCGAAGATTATGTTAAAGCAATCATGCTATCCTTATATATCATAATTTTGGACCAAAAACTCGATTTGACATTGCTATATATGATGTCATGACCTTACGAATCGGGTATAGTGTAAACAGGACCTAAAACAAGCCAAGCCGACCTTAATATAATAATCGGCAGGTTATTTGTTCTTTGATCTTTGTCGCTAACATCGCAGCGCGGGCCTCAGAATTGTTACTATCATCTATTGTTGATATCATAGAAGATAGATATGCAAGCAGCACTTTAACACTAAGGTAGTTATACCATCATACAACTCGTACATGGATAGTGTTTATGTATGCAGAGACGAAGCTGAGCCATATATGACGAGGGTGAAGAATGGTATAATTGTTTTATAATACATTTTATAATACATTTTATAATACATTTTATACACATACATTTTATAATATTTCACTTTTATATTAATAAAATTTGCAAAACTTTTATTAAATTCTCATGACAAATTGTCACTTTATTACTGGCTTTTTTCACCATTCACCGTGTACGAGCTGATATATACAATCAAATTGCATAACAACTTGTGTAAGTTTGTATTTCCGCATCGTCATTCTAACCGGCGAAGTTATAAATCTCAATTGGAACAATTTACATAGTGAGGACTAAATATTTTTTTTTTTACTCTTGCATCATCTTAAAGTTATCAGACCCCTCAATCGTTCGGTTTCCATGCCTTTTTAATTTTCGAATGATAGATATTAGGAAAAGTGTTTTTTCCGGAAACCACCCCATGACATAAACTTTCAAATTGTAGCTATCTGTTATTTCAGAAATTACTTTTAACAATGCCTTTTTTTGCGCCGGTCAACGATGAAATACTGTATTCAGGTAGCCATGCGTATAATTATTATCTTGAGTCAACAAGATATGTGTTTGTTTATCGGACTTTTTCTATCCTATAAAGGGATTCTATACTGTAAAGGGATTCTTTCCTCCCCCGTTTGAGTTGAGAATATGATGTAATGTGTGATGTATACCTATATAGGGTAAAAATATATTGTGCGAATTCTGTACGTCATATACCAATATCAAAGAGAAACTTTCAAATATACTCCAAACGCATGCTATAAAATGGCCTGGCTGGATGGAGAATCAATCGCACTACATGGTTGGCTTAGTCGTAAAAAGGGACTAAATCAAGGAATAGCGAACAAAAACTATAATCTTGAAGGAGAAGCTGTTATAAGGTCCCTGCAATATATGGGTAAGTACTAAGTGTGAATTCTTAACACACGTACTAATTCAAAAATAAATTATTCAATTGAGCATTAAACACAAAATTTTGTGCCTGATTAAATAAGAAACTGGAAAACTATGATTTCACATACGGTTCTATAACATCGATATAACGGCTTTACCAGTTTACTTTCGAAGTTTGATAAGATGGTTAAATCTTGAACTCTACATTGAACTTTAAGGTAATGTTACAAGAAACAATTTTTTAACATCAATTCGCAACGCAACAATGTTTTGAAAAAGGTTTACGCGTCAAATATGATATATTTAACAATTATACCACGAGCTCGAGTGGTATATGTGCTGATTACATAAAAATAATAATTAATTAATTCAGTCATGCGCAGCAAGTCAGGGCACTTCCGCTATGCGTATTATTGTAGAATATAATTCATATTTTTGAAACGAACACCGAACGTTAAAGCATAATCGTATGTTTGTAATAATACTGGCAAAAAGTACAAGTGCACGTACTGCGGGACGTTCCACGTCCAGAGTAATCACCCCCCCATCTATCCTACGCAGAATCCCTGAAACCATCAACCAACGCCTTTCAAAAATCTCCTCAGACAAGCAAGCATTCGATTCAAGTAAACAGCCATACCAAGAAGCATTGAAAGAGAGCGGCTACAACTATAACTTACACTATGATCCTCAACCCACTCAACACAACCGCCACAGATCCCGTTATATCATTTGGTATAATCCCCCGTACATGCAGCTCAAATGTAAAAACCAACATTGGCCATAAATTTCTGAAAGCCGTAGACGATTCCTTTCCCCGTGACCACCCACTGCACAAAATTTTCAACCGAAACACATTGAAGCTAAGTTACAGTTGTATGCCAAGCGTCCAGAACATCATTTCGTCACACAACAAATCCATCCTACGCAATGAAGCCAACAACATTACCGACAAAGAAAGGAATTGCAACTGTCCCGCGAAAGAATCCTGCCCCCTGCAAGGTGAATGCCTAACAAAAGCTATCGTCTACCAAGCGACCGTGAAGAATGAAAGCACGAAAGAATCCCAAACCTACGTTGGCCTTACTGAGAACACATTTAAGACACGCTACCTCAACCATACCTGCTCTTTCCGCAACAAATCAAAGAAAAACGCCACCGAGCTAAGCAAACACATTTGGAAATTAAAGGACTCTAATACACCACACACTATCAGTTGGAAAATCATAAAAAATCACAACCGTATTGTAATAAAACTAAACGCTGTAATTTATGCCTATCTGAGAAATTTATCATCATATGTCATCCTGAATTAAGCTCTTTGAGTGTAACGAACAAGTGTAACGAACTTGTTTCCACATGCCGGCATCGAAAAAAGTTTTTGCTAAGTAACACCTAGTAACCAACTACATGTAATACGACCTAATTAATTATGCATCTCTTGTATATAGCCGTTGTGCTGTTGTAATTACATATTATTTACCTGATGAGTGTGGCAAGCTTAACGCTTGTCATACGAAACAGCTCCGTAGTAAATAAAATTCGATGAAGTAACTCGTGTTTCTCATCCTGTGTTATATCGCTCTGCGCAAGCATTGAGCACTCTGTTCGGACGATTTTGTATGCGTTAGTTTCTGTCATCACGATAGTTTCTATCACAACATTTATCATTATATATATATCACAACATTTATATTATATATATATATATATATATATCTATTTATTATATATTATTATATTTATATATATATTATATATTATATATTATATATATATATGTTTAGATTTTTGCTTATCGTGGCGTTGCGAGTTGATATTGAAAGTTGTCTCGTTTACTATTTCGATTTCTCTTCTGAGGTAGCGCGCACGGCAACCAGGTATATATCGGAATTATCGCTACTCTGGTGTCAAATAATGAGAGTAATCACTACTTTTTTAATCCCAACATGACGAAATCATATAATTGGCAGATGCTGTCATTTACATCTTATTGACGGATGTCGTCATGTTGACAATATATAAGGATCAGCCGGTTTCAACATCAGATTACCACCGATGAAGACACTAGACCCGAGTGTCGAAACGTTTGGCCATGAATGCAATCTTTGTGTGGTTATTGCATTTTAAATCAGAGTTGCGATAATTGCGATGAACTTTAACTGTATACGAAACAGATTTTCTGGTGCAACAAAAATTGATCGATGGCACCAAACTTAGCAGGCGATTACCCTTCAAGTCCTTGGAGGGCTTTCGTGTGCAACCGCGTCGGGAGGTTGAGAGAAAATAATAATTTCTGAGGATTATGTGCTTTTTTTAGGTGATAAAGTACTACAATTAAACTACGCTGGGTTCTGGCTCTTTGTATGCTCTATATATATGGCATTGTTAAGTGGAAAATCTGCTCCTATACATCTTGCACCAGGTAATTCAATTGGCAGAAATGCAATCTTGAAAACAATCAGTTTTAATCGCGAATGACAGAATAGTATATAGAGTGTATAGTATAAAGAGAATAACCGTGATTGAAGATTCCTACAAGTCTTTTTTCACTCACAGCAACTTGACTTGCAATATGTCATAAAAAGATTTTTCCATTTTTCAAAATTAAAGAAAAATTTTTTAATGTACTAGACCACCTTAATAGACATTAGTTACTTTCAGGTCAGATATTCACGCACATGTTGCACCCGTTTTGATATTACTTTTAGTAAACAAACTTTGTATTTTTGTGCGTTTTCCTTATTTTATGTGAAATACAAAAACAGTTATATACAGAAATACAAAAAATCTTAAGAATTAATTTGAAGGCTCAGAATATAGGAAATGGGGTTTCTTGACCACTAATTCCAAAAATTTCTTTTTGGACACAATCGACATTCCTACTTCTTTCCGCCAGTGGCCCAGTGGGGAGGCCTTTTTTTGCCAATGACCCCCCAGCCCCCCGCCCGCTCGAAGTTCCTTAAAATAGGCCCTGTAAGGGGACACACTCGCGGACTTGAAATAAAATAATTGTTATATGCATTTAAGAAATAAGAAATACACGTGCTCTTTCTACAAATTGATGATCTATATACCAGCAACATAATAATTCAGATAATGGGTAAATATGAATTTTAAATGAATATCGCGCTAAATCAATATTTACTGAAACACAGCAGAGTTAAACGTACATAACAGAGATTTATTGCCAGGTCGCTGTAACGATTTCTATACGACTCAATGATGGCTTTTTGACCTTTTCTTAAAAAATCAGGAAAGTGCCGCGTCGCTTACTGCATGTGTATTTACTCGGTATTAGTTAATAGTTTAACAAAATCAATTAATAACGATTATCGCCATCTCTGGCAAAAATACACAAGTATGCACCAGTGAGTTTTTCGAGTCAAAATTTCATAAACATCAATTTCTGCGGTGTCAATTGATTAGGTTCGTGTCATAATTTAGTCGCTAGAAGTTCTGTATAGCGAGTGCATGAAAAGATTTTACATCACCTTAAAAACCTTCTAAGAACGGCTTTGAAGCTTTAAAATCAAACTAAACTGAATTCATGCAAAACTAAAAAGCCTTTAACGCATATGGAGGCATGCATGTAATTGGATTAAAAATTTCTTCATTATTTCCTCATTACATTATTTATTTCCTCAATATATATATATAGCATATAATGATATAATTATTTTCTCGTTCAGAGCCACGAAAGGAGGTCGTGTCAATCTACAATGACAAATTTACGACTCCGAAGTCTAGATTTCCGTATTTCATTGAAGTTTTCCGCTGCGTAGAGGCTGAATTTAATCCTACCTCTAATCGCGCGAATGACAAATATCCAGTCAATAATACTTTGTCCGAAATCGAGATTGTGGTTCCGGATCTTACCAACGACAAACGGGATCCTAGCAGGAATAAATTTTATAAATATATAGTATATAATCACACGTCTTGCAAATATGGAGATTACGCGGGAAGAAATTTTTCTAATACGCCAGCGAACAACAGAGGTGAGTATAGCCGGTTTTCCATGCACTAGCGATATTTTTCGCGCGAAGCGAATTTATTCCTTTGTATTTGAGCAATTCGTTCCAGATGGTTGCACTTGAGAGCTGTGAAACAAAAGTAAAATGTCACTTTGTGCGAAAATTATCGCTAGTGGAAAACCGGCTTATAACATGTAAATTGTATGGCAATGTTCGCGCGATGATACTTTGCATGTATATATGGTAATGTTCGCGATAACAATTTGAATGCATGGTAATGTTCGCGCAATAGTACTTTGTATCCATGTAAAGGCAATTTTCCATTGCAGTCGCTTTGTTTTTCAGACCCGTCACGGTCGCATGGACAGAATTTCAAAGGCCGCTTCCCCCGCGGGGGTAATGGAGAATCGCTTTAATGTTCGCGCGATGATACTTGCATGCATAGTTATGTTCGTGCGACAATGTTTCTTTAACATTTCTCTGCTATCTCTCTCAAACATATACTCAGTTACCTGAATTTAAAATACTAGCTGTGCTCCGCTTTGATTAAACATTTAGTAACAGGTAAAGGACATTCAATAAATACACGTTAACTGCGTGCAAGTATGTAAATCCGTGTTGTGGGAGTTTTGGGGAACGAAAAATTATAATTGGGGAGACGAGCTATAGGGCGAATTTTTTCACGTCATTTCGAGTTCTTCCAAACTCCCACAAGTGCTTCTATCACTGTATACAAACACCGAAAAAATGTTTCCTATTTCTTTTATAAGTTAACTTAATAAAAAGATTGTCTACATTTTTTTAATTCGATCAGTTACAAATTCTCGCTAAATTCCTGTTTTGTAGGTAAAATTCCGAGGTAAATTTCTATGTTTCGAGCAGTGAACTCTAATAAACTAGTAACTGGGTTCTAATAAATAACTTTGGCTTCACAAAAACAATGAGGAGGTATCATTCCAGCTATTTATTAGAGTTCACTGAATGCATGGTTTCTATACAGTTTTAGTAGACACCCGACTATTGTCTATTACAAATCCTACATTCTGATTGGCTACTCAACCATTGTCTATTCGTGATGGTGAACGTTTGGGAAAAATTCACTTAAGCAACCGTATAAAATTGAATCAATTAAATTATTTTTCGGTGTAATTGCGGTGTATCGATTATTTTCTCGAAATTAATATATCTAGGTACAGGGTGTATACTAAAACAATTAGACAACTCGCCTTCGTTGTCTATGAGCTCGAGCGAATACTCAACTCAGGCTTCGCCTTCGTTGACTATTCGCTCATAGACAACTCGGATCAATCAACCCGCGCGTATTAGAAAACTTATATTTTAATGGTAGTTGTTCCTCGTTGACTGGATGAAAAACACTTTATTCTCATTAGTGTCGAAAGAATACTTTAAAAAACGCTACGATAATAATCCAAAGAATCTGTGGGGTCAAATTGATTTGTGCAAGCCGCAAATACGATATAAACTCAGTGAATATCATCGTGCTGCTAGTTCAAAAGATAAATATTTGGAATACAAACAATGCCTACCTGGTTGCGTGGTGAAAGAATTAAAGTCAAAAGTGAAATTTGTCGAATCTGGCGATGAAGAACGACGAGAGGAAAACATTGTCAGTGATTTTAAATGCGAGGCATATGATAACAAAATCGCAAATGGCAAAATATAGGTTAGGCGGCGATATGCAGAAAAACGTGCTAATAGACCAAGGTTAAACTTACGTCATAATACCTAAGAGTTGTGCTTGCCTTATTATTTTACAGTAAAAGAAATTGTTATATGCGAGACGCTCTTAATGTTTATCTGCATGTATTTTAATATAATCTTGCGCAAAAGGAGAAACACTGAATTGTGCATTTCATTTTATATTTGTAAAATATTATTTACGCCATATTTATTATTGGAATTTAGTTCAAGTCGAAGAAGGCACACATAATGAATAATTAGAAGAAATTAATATATTATAGAGTATATATAGAGTATCTAACAATACAACAATAATTATTAAATGTTCTCGAAAAAAAATTTTCTTCAGTTTCTTTTTAAGTTTTTAAAATGTAAATATAGTTCTTCTTATTAATTTTCTATCTTTGTAAACACATTGTAATTCAATTTTAAATTACAAAAGAGTGTATTAGAAGATAAATAAAACTGATAAAAATATTAGCTAGAGTTTGTTTCCATTGTCTCACAGAATAAAATTACATGCCAAGCTCGTATACAATAAACTGCATCCTGCGGCTAATATGGAATAATAGGCGAGAAGGACGCCTATAAATGTTTGAAACATTTTGAAGCCTATAGATTATAGATTTCTGTTTTACCGCTCAGTCTTGAACCGTTCCCCCCTGGTTATTTTCAATTTATATGACAGTGAAATTGCTGATTGAAACACAATTATACAAACTTTTGCTTGGCCAATCAGGCAATCTCGTTCCCCGAGCCCGCGATTCCTCTGGCGAGAAAACGAAGGCTCTGGGATAATCCAAACCGGAAGCCAGAAATCCTGGCTTGCGATTTGTAACGGTTTTTTGTATTTCAAAATTAAAACGGCGTGAACAACCAATCAGAATCATTTCTGGTTTGGATTATCCCAGAGCCTACGTTTTCTCGCCAGAGGAATCGCGGGCTCGGGGAACGAGATTGCCAATCAGGAAGTTACAAATTGCTGATTCCCAGTCTTTACTCGTTCAGATTTCGCGCAAGCAAATAACCGTATCAAAATCAACAAACCAACGTCCATAATATAGAAGTTATACTTAAAAAAGTTTCACCTTTTTTTCATCACAATAACCGGGTGCAATTCAAAATCTCTAGGTGAAATGAGTACATTTGAAGGAGTTTCGCGCCGGCTCGGGGATTAACTTGTTCCCAAAAACCTCGCGGAACAGCATGCAAAATAATGTACTCTATTAAATTATTGTGTTTTCATTTTACCTTCGTGTTGATATACAGTATAGGAACTTGGAAGGCAAGTGACAGCAGCCACTTGAGAGGGAACGTGCTTGTTTCGATAGTATCTTGCTTTAAGCAATTAGCGAATGAACCTTGGACTCCAGGTGATCTCGCGCTCATATTTCAGCCAATCAGCGCTCAGAAAGTTTGTGGAAATAGAAATTCATTCTGCAGTGTTTAATCGATTATATCTCAGTTTATCATTCTTGATGGAACCATTCAAAATTTTGCGATTATGTTTAGTTATAAGAACTATAGCTGTGATATAAATTTGAAACCGAAATAAAGTATACTTCACCAGATATTAAGTTGTTTCAACCGAGAAATGGATTTTTATATGACAACTAGTCCTAGTTCTTTCCCGCCATATCAGATCACCTTGCTTTTATTCGTAATGCTAATGTTACAATCAAAGGCGTAACTAGAAGGATAATTGGGGGGGGATTGAATATTCATATATTCAGTAAGCTATTGCAATTACAAAAGAAATCCGTAGGGCAGAACTGGATATATGAATATTTAACCCCCCCCCCCCCAATTAGCGTTCTAGTTACGCCACTGGTTACAATTAGTTGTAGCAATAGAGGGAAACATAACATATCAGGCTAAACTACGGCCGCATGAAAGCTTTTGATTGTGAAAATATTCTCCTTCATGGTCACGAGGGTAGATTGTGAATCAGGCTAATTTATAAACATTAATATATTAATATTCTTTACATTGTTCTTACGGGGCTGAAAAATATTAGACTTTGACCCCCTTTAATAGTTTCGCCCACGTATATATCGCGAAAAATTGCATACCACTCAAATCGCATTTGATATTAATTATCTCACAAATTTCTTGCGATATTGATAGGTTTTCTCTCAGATAAGCATGCTTGCTGAGTGGCTTTCATATTCGAATCTTGCCTTTCGACAGAAAAAGAGAATTTGTTGCTTGATCAATTTCATGACAATTTCGCGTGCATGAATTGAAGTAGGTGCTTGAGACTTGAGTATGTCCATGATATAATGTTCATCGAGCTATAGCTATTCAATATATGGTCCATATGTAACAACTATTGTCTGATGTAATATTTTAATCATTTACATCATATATTATAGTACATCGCTTAAATATTAAAGATTTTTCGTTCATATGTTTATAGGTTTTAGGTAAGTGTGAATGGGTTAGGGTCTGAAGGTCTATCACACGCGTGCTACAAGGTACAGCGTAACGACAATAAGTAAAAATATACGCGATGACCTTGCTCAAATCATATGCTATCATAAGCGCAGCATCATTAGCTAAATTCATGCCTTCGTCATTTATTACAATACGTTAGTATAAAAAAGTATAGTGTAATAGAATTATAGTATAAAAAAATCTTAAATTAATATTTTATCTAAATTCTAAAATTGTTCACTATTCAACTTGAATTAAGTATTCAATTGATTATTATGAGTATGTAAGTACTAGAAAATACATTTTGAAAGCCGTCATGGCTGAAAGTATTGAATGTGTACAGATTTGGCCTTGAATTGCACAATATTGATAGTATAATGATTCAAGGTAGTGGACCCTTAATTATCACCCAAACGATATAAGGAGGAAGTATGTCATATTTGTAGTACTGAAAGATCTTTTTATATGTATTTTGATTAATTATAACTTCTATTAAACCAAGTTACGTGTAACAGAAACTATAATATTATTATTTAAAACTTCTCCAGTCAGCATTCTTTTTGTCAACTTAAATATAGAATATGGCTTAACGTCACATGTTTGGTTTAGCACGTGGTATGGTCATGCAACTCTTATCAGCAGTGGCATAGGAAGTTCGATGATTAAAGAAGGGGGGGACACATGTTCATATAATCATGTGAACGTTTTAAACGTTATTGTTCCCACGGTATATAAACATGAATATATGGATATACACCCTTCGGCTCCTAATTAAGCCTTCTAGCTACAGCCCAACTAGCCAGGAAAGAACATGGTGGGCTTATATAAAAGTTTTTCATTAACTTCCTTTTAGGTAAACTAGTTAAAATAGTAAATTCTCTCAAATTTTACACAAGGCCTTTTTTATCGATATCTTGAATATCTATTTTTTGCCAAAAGCTTTTTGAACACTTCATAAGCGAAGTCTTGTATTCCCCTAATTACTGCGTGTCAGCGACGGAGTTAAAAATTCGCCTAAGTTTTTTTTAATTGTTTTTCGTCGTCGCAAGTGTGTTTTATCGCGAAATATACTAGTATTTAAAAAGTGTATGTGACCGTATTTATCTACGTCACAGTTTTGTCTGCCAGGAGTTGTGGTGCTCAGCTCCAAATCTTTGTATGGGCGCGTTGACACGTCGCAGTTTGCACAGGATTGAAGATTTAATATAAGCGCGAATTCCAAAGTGTAAGACAAAGTGAACGTATCATGCAGTTTATTTACATTTTTGAACAACTGAACTTCGCGATCGAAAAACATTTAGGTTCGATAATCAAGGTATCTAAATGAGCATGATCTGTATTTTTTATGTTCAGAAGCTTTGTATTGAAGACTGGCACGTGCGCGGCACGCCGGAGTTAACGCCAGAACAGGCGTCTCGTCTTTATATTATTCTTGAACAATGTTAAGGTCAACTGTGCTATTCTTGCATTTTCACATTGTGGTGACAAAATTATAAATATTTGTAAGTTTAAAATGACGTAAATTTTAGTAATTCGTTGAATAATTAATTAATTATTACTTATAACGTTGGCAATAGTAGCTATGTGAAAAAATTCAATACAAAATAAATTACATTTGTACAGAAATCAACCGGAAAAATAGTCAATTTAATAATGACACGACGAATATTATTTAGCCTTTTACTTTCATGAACTCTAACTGAAGACTTCCTTTTCCGCGCGGAAAAGGAAGTTAGTATTTATCAAATATGTTGACTTCTTATTATATATCGCCATTATAGCGCATGTATCGATAATAAAATCATACAAACATATATTTTACAAACTCGGCGAATGCTGAAAAAACGTCAAACCGGTCAAAAAGTGTAAACTATAATATGCATTCACTAAAGAACTCTTGAGCATCCTGAGAGTGCCATTAGAGGCTTTCGAATTAATAATAAGGAAGTTGAACTATATATTTCCGATATTCCGTCTTCCATACACCGTGTTAGCGAACTTGGCGCCGAAATATGATGCAAATATTTGTACGCGCCCTCTACAAAAACTCGAGAAATGATTATTGATTTCGAAATTAACACCAGGCAGGTATGATATAAATCGTATTTCAATCTTGAGAAGTATCATTTCGGAGTTACGATTGCACAGAGGTTAAGTACAAGAACATTCATTGTAGTAAAGCAAGATCAGTGATAGGAAATGATGAATTCAATATTTTTTTCAAATGCTTATAGAATTATGATAAAAGTGAGTATTACTATTACGTTTAATGTAATGTATAATTATATTTAAATTATATCTAAATAAACAAATCAAATATTGTAACCTTATCCTATTTTAGTAATTCACATGGAATTAATGGTAATTAGATGATGGGAAAATACTAGATGTACAGTAGAGTCCGTAGTACAATTCAAGCTATGATGATGAAGTTTTGAAGTAAAATTCTATGCCGGTAGAGACAATATAGCCAGTTATTAATCTTGAAAATGAGGGAAATTACCCCAACGGTCACCTTGCTTTTATTCGTAATGCTAATGTTACAATCAAAGGCGTAACTAGAAGGATAATTGGGGGGGGATTGAATATTCATATATTCAGTAAGCTATTGCAATTACAAAAGAAATCCGTAGGGCAGAACTGGATATATGAATATTAACCCCCCCCCCCCCAATTAGCGTTCTAGTTACGCCACTGGTTACAATTAGTTGTAGCAATAGAGGGAAACATAACATATCAGGCTAAACTACGGCCGCATGAAAGCTTTTGATTGTGAAAATATTCTCCTTCATGGTCACGAGGGTAGATTGTGAATCAGGCTAATTTATAAACATTAATATATTAATATTCTTTACATTGTTCTTACGGGGCTGAAAAATATTAGACTTTGACCCCCTTTAATAGTTTCGCCCACGTATATATCGCGAAAAATTGCATACCACTCAAATCGCATTTGATATTAATTATCTCACAAATTTCTTGCGATATTGATACGTTTTCTCTCAGATAAGCATGCTTGCTGAGTGGCTTTCATATTCGAATCTTGCCTTTCGACAGAAAAAGGGAGAATTTGTTGCTTGATCAATTTCATGACAATTTCGCGTGCATGAATTGAAGTAGGTGCTTGAGACTTGAGTATGTCCATGATATAATGTCATCGAGCTATAGCTATTCAATATATGGTCCATATGTAACAACTATTGTCTGATGTAATATTTTAATCATTTACATCATATATTATAGTACATCGCTTAAATATTAAAGATTTTTCGTTCATATGTTTATAGGTTTTAGGTAAGTGTGAATGGGTTAGGGTCTGAAGGTCTATCACACGCGTGCTACAAGGTACAGCGTAACTCGACAATAAGTAAAATATACGCGATGACCTTGCTCAAATCATATGCTATCATAAGCGCAGCATCATTAGCTAAATTCATGCCTTCGTCATTTATTACAATACGTTAGTATAAAAAAGTATAGTGTAATAGAATTATAGTATAAAATAATCTTAAATTAATATTTTATCTAAATTCTAAAATTGTTCACTATTCAACTTGAATTAAGTATTCAATTGATTATTATGAGTATGTAAGTACTAGAAAATACATTTTGAAAGCCGTCATGGCTGAAAGTATTGAATATGTACAGATTTGGCCTTGAATTGCACAATATTGATAGTATAATGATTCAAGGTAGTGGACCCTTAATTATCACCCAAACGATATAAGGAGGAAGTATGTCATATTTGTAGTACTGAAAGATCTTTTTATATGTATTTTGATTAATTATAACTTCTATTAAACCAAGTTACGTGTAACAGAAACTATAATATTATTATTTAAAACTTCTCCAGTCAGCATTCTTTTTGTCAATTTAAATATAGAATATGGCTTAACGTCACATGTTTGGTTTAGCACGTGGTATGGTCATGCAACTCTTATGCAGTGGCATAGGAAGTTCGATGATTAAAGAAGGGGGGGACACATGTTCATATAATCATGTGAACGTTTTAAACGTTATTGTTCCCACGGTATATAAACTTGAATATATGGATATACACCCTTCCTCCTAATTAAGCCTTCTAGCTACAGCCCAACTAGCCAGGAAAGAACATGGTGGGCTTATATAAAAGTTTTTCATTAACTTCCTTTTAGGTAAACTAGTTAAAATAGTAAATTCTCTCAAATTTTGCACAAGGCCTTTTTTTATCGATATCTTGAATATCTATTTTTTGCCAAAAGCTTTTTAATCAACACTTCATAAGCGAAGTCTTGTATTCCCGTAATTACTGCGTCAGCGACGGAGTGTAAAACTTGCCTAAGTTTTTTTTAATTGTTTTTCGTCGTCGCAAGTGTGTTTTGGCGCGAAATATACTAGTATTTAAAAAGTGTATGTGACCGTATTTATCTACGTCACAGTTTTGTCTGCCAAGAGTTGTGGGGCACAGCTCCAAATCTTTGTATGGGCGCGTTGACACGTTGCAGTTTGCACAGGATTGAAGATTTAATATAAGCGCGAATTCCAAAGTGTAAGACAAAGTGAACGTATCATGCAGTTTATTTACATTTTTGAACAACTGAACTTCGCGATCGAAAAACATTTAGGTTCGATAATCAAGGTATCTAAATGAGCATGATCTGTATTTTTTATGTTCAGAAGCTTTGTATTGAAGACTGGCACGTGCGCGGCACGCCGGAGTTAACGCCAGAACAGGCGTCTCGTCTTTATATTATTCTTGAACAATGTTAAGGTCAACTGTGCTATTCTTGCATTTTCACATTGTGGTGACAAAATTATAAATATTTGTAAGTTTAAAATGACGTAAATTTTAGTAATTCGTTGAATAATTAATTAATTATTACTTATAACGTTGGCAATAGTAGCTATGTGAAAAAATTCAATACAAAATAAATTACATTTGTACAGAAATCAACCGGAAAAATAGTCAATTTAATAATGACACGACGAATATTATTTAGCCTTTTACTTTCATGAACTCTAACTGAAGACTTCCATTTCCGCGCGGAAAAGGAAGTTAGTATTTATCAAATATGTTGACTTCTTATTATATATCGCCATTATAGCGCATGTATCGATAATAAAATCATACAAACATATATATTTTACAAACTCGGCGAATGCTGAAAAAACGTCAAACCGGTCAAAAAGTGTAAACTATAATATGCATTCACTAAAGAACTCTTGAGCATCCTGAGAGTGCCATTAGAGGCTTTCGAATTAATAATAAGGAAGTTGAACTATATATTTCCGATATTCCGTCTTCCATACACCGTGTTAGCGAACTTTGCGCCGAAATATGATGCAAATATTTGTACGCGCCCTCTACAAAAACTCGAGAAATGATTATTGATTTCGAAATTAACACCAGGCAGGTATGATATAAATCGTATTTCAATCTTGAGAAGTATCATTTCGGAGTTACGATTGCACAGAGGTTAAGTACAAGAACATTCATTGTAGTAAAGCAAGATCAGTGATAGGAAATGATGAATTCAATATTTTTTTCAAATGCTTATAGAATTATGATAAAAGTGAGTATTACTATTACGTTTAATGTAATGTATAATTATATTTAAATTATATCTAAATAAACAAATCAAATATTGTAACCTTATCCTATTTTAGTAATTCACATGGAATTAATGGTAATTAGATGATGGGAAAATACTAGATGTACAGTAGAGTCCGTAGTACAATTCAAGCTATGATGATGAAGTTTTGAAGTAAAATTCTATGCCGGTAGAGACAATATAGCCAGTTATTAATCTTGAAAATGAGGGAAATTACCCCAACGGCTCCCGGAATGTCACGAGAAATCTAAATGCACGTGTGATGGCGTCATGGCGTCATGGCATCACGTGGTTGTGCATCAGTTAACTCGCGTGTTATTTTCAAGCTAGGAACATGCATCTACGGATGTTTTTTAGAGAAAGGCGATACATAATTTTGCTTTAATTTTTTGTTTTATCCGAAAAATCTATAAGTACATCCATTGATAGTTTTGCATTTTAATGAGCCCAGAGGCTATATTTATTTGAACAATTTGTTCCAGATGGTTCAGTTGCGAAAGTAAAGTATCGCTTCGTGCGAGTATTACCGAATATTAGTATAATCACACTGAAGGATATTATTGAAAATTCTATCTGGCCTTTGATTGGTCGAGCGACCTCGGATTATCACCTAAGCGCATTTTTCAAAATGGCGGCAAGTTGTTTTTGTCAAAGTGACACATGCGTTATTTTGAGAAAAATACTACCTGAAAGCAAATAGGAAGTGAAATAATTAGAAATAAAATTATTTTCAAGCTAAAAACAACTTTGTAAAATGCTTTTCAACTTTATCTTGCGAAAACATTGTTTACTTGAATCGCCGTAAAACTGTGGAGGTATTTGTTTAGGTTTGTAAAACATGTATTCAACAGATTTCTTTTTTTCAAAAAATCACCTTGGCAACTATATTAAAGAAATTATTCACCTAAGACTTGGTGATTATCGCTGAATAAAAACCTTGACTTCGTCTCGATTTTCTCGCCTTCGGCAAATAATTGTTAATTGGCGAATAAAGTCACTTTTTTCTACTTCCTTTTCTGCACGATCAAATAATTATATATCGTTGGGAAACGGGAAGATATCTAGAATGTTTAATTGCAAGTAGCTACTCAGATTGTCTTTGTAATGGGCGGCTTCTAAAAATGCCTCGATCATGCAGGACGTTTCGAAATCATACGAAGAATTTTACTTTTTGTATAGTTGTTGGTACTTGTGGCTGCTTTAAGAATGATAGAATGTTTCCAGCAAAAACGTGAAATCAATGGTAATGGCTTTAGTGATACCTTTCGAAAGGCGAAAAGAAGTGATAACAATAGCATACTCCGCTCCGTCGTGTTAAACAACACGTTCCCAAGCGGCGCCATTCACGAAGTTGTTCAGTGCAGGGACGGTTGGAAACCCGAAGAAAAGATTGTCGAGTATTATGTGAAAGTGACCAGGAAGGTCGCTTTGAGTTGCAAAGAAATGAGAATCCAGACAGATAAATCAAAAGCAATGCGAAGGGATATGACGACCGGTAAACTTAGAATGACCTGTAAAGATCCCACAAAGGCGGTAAAAGCGAGTATACCAGTTTATGAGAAGCGTAAAAATATCCTTGTAGCAAGACAAGAAATTGTTACTATTGATTGCTAGCAAAATTTCTAGCAGCCCAAGACCACAGGTACATCAAATTTAGGAAACAATGAATATATATAAAAATCAATATGCATAATTTATTTCCTTATATTTATAGCATCATTATAATAAGCGCACTCAGTAGCGTAGCCAGCCAGACGATTTGTCCCGTTATGTTAATATTTCGGTGTTCATGAATCTCATGACATGAATAATCATAATAACCCTAAATTGCGGGAAAAATCGTCAGCTGGCTACGCCATGCACTAAAAGTACTTTAGTCAATTTTTTCATATACGTGCACACACACGCCATTCACAAAATTCAGAGTTGAGATATTTATTGTGTCACCGTACTACTGTAGGCACAGTCGTGTTAGGGATAAGGGGGACGAGAAATTAAGGATCTTTGAAGGCTCACACAGACGATACGCGATTTGGCAACGCGGCGCGAATTTTTAAAGATTTTTATTTTCCAAAAGCAAATAAATTTTAACCTATCATAATATTCTCGTAGAATACGGTACGGTGCAGAAATAACCTAACAAAAACCACGGTTAACCTAGGTCAAATGACTCAAATTTCTGTCTGATCGCGGTTGAACCAAGGTGAAATGGAGGTGAAACCTTGGCCTTACTCGATCTGACAAACATTTCTTAAGATTTTTTCGATTTGGTTATTGTGTTATCGTTCTCAGCTGTTCATAACATTTCGTTCGGAAGCGAACGGCCATTGCGAAGGTATTTTTTTCCATTGCGGTTGTCTGCGGTTTTTATCGGTCGACCGCAACCGCAACCGTAACCGCAGTATTAGGTGATTTCTGGACAGTACTTTTGACTGCTTTGGTGTCCATATAATTCAAAATTTGCTTCCAGAATTCAATTCATATAAATTACAGTCTTGAAGCAAAATTTGGAACCTATAGACGCCAGAACAGTCAAAATGTATTACGTAATCGTTACGTAATTTATATTATATATAGGTTAATATTGATTTGCTTTTGGAAAATTAAAAAGCTTGGAAAAATCGCGCATTGCCAAATGGCGTGTTCTACATGACTTTTCAACATGACAATTCAAAAGAGAATATGCAAATATTTCGCTAGCGAACTATTTTTCTGTAATTAGAAATCCACCCTTATAGCTTTAATTATAGATACACATTATACTGGACTTAGAATGAAATGCATTGACCTTTATATTGTTGTTATTTCTGGGCAGCCAAATCTTACGCGTTTGCTTTTAGGGGTCCAGTGTTGTTAAGAGAACGTTGGCTTTTTTTTCGGCCAAAAATATTTTGGTCAGGCCCTAAAAAGTTGTTTGAATACCTATTTGGCGTTTTTATGGCCTTTTCCAAAAAATATTCAAAGGATCTTTTTATCTTTGAAATAAAGGGCAATATATTTTTTCAGTCTAGGTCTTTTTGACCTTTTACATTCTGGGAGAATAAACCTGCTCGTAACTGTGAAGCTGACTAAACTAATCATATTTTACTAATGATGACTTGGCAGACGTCAATTCGCGATGCGTCGGCTCTTTTTTTTTAAGTCTATACCTTCCCTCTCAGTACTATAATGTCTTCGACGTTTTGACCTTCAACTTCGAAAAAAAGTTATTTGGTATGAGATTAGAATGTATAACAAATACTTGGAAAATTAGTTTGGCCTTTTTTGGTACGATTTGGCGTTTTTTAAAACCACATTTGCCCTTGAGCTCACGCAAATATCTAACAACTATATGAACTGAATATCTGTTCTATTTGCGAGTTCTGATGTAGTCTACAAGTGTTTGTTGAATGTTGAAATACAATGCCTCTGGCTGTATTTATATATTGAAATACATTATTTCTTGTATTTAGTTTCAAACCCTATTTTCTCTATTATTTCCTTTCAAACCCTATTTTCTCTGGTCTATTTTCTAACTCAAATGGCACGAGGTTTTAAAATTCTCGAAAAGCTGGATTTTGAAGATTGTATACAGTGATGATTATACGCTGAGCGCCGTGCGAGAGTATACTAATTCCGCTGGGAGATTTATTACACCCGGGTATTGTGACAGAGCATATCGGAATCCAAAGTTGCTCAAATTCTATGTCATACACGGTCGACATTGCATGGTGGTTTTGTTGAAGATTGATAATCAGTAACCTACTGATTGGCTAAGGCAGAATATTTGTATTTAATCGAGAACGTCAGCAAATTATTTAGAAATTATTTGTAAAAATATTCAGTCACAACGTAAAATGAGCACATTTTTTGTCTATGAGCAAACTTATCGATCTTTTTTAAAAAGGGGATAAAATTTAAGACTAAGCGATTAAAGGAGAATTATACATAATCTATATATAAGCTACCAAGTCCAAGTCTTTTAAACAGGCGGGTGTCTATTTTGTCACTCCGTATTTGCTGTATTGAAAAAGACACAGTTTATTTGTGGGCTATACATTGAGCTTGATATGTTGTTTTGCAAAGATAAAACCAGCAACGAAATGCTATCACACCATTGCTTTACCTTGAAAAGGGTTTTTAAATTGAATTTTGATAAAAAAAATGTTAATTCAAAGCTTTTAAAGTCGACTGCAAATATTCGCAGTATATTCAAAGAATAATATTTGACGATTAGTCCCAGAAGATTTTGTACTGTTTTGACGTTTTGAAGGTTGGATTTTTAACCATTACTAAGCTGTAACAGTCCAAAAATTGTAACTGGGAGCCTGGAGCATAGAGTAATAAATTTCAAGCTCGAAGCAGCAAAAAAACGCGTGATGTTAACTGCAGCTTTATGACTATATTTGAATATAAATGTCATAATATAAGCTTAGATTTCGCTATCTCAGGAAATTCGTTCTTTGGATTAAATTAGGAGGGGTTACTGCATGCATGTATTTCTAGTAATTTAATAACACATTTTACAAAGTATTGCCCAAAGGAATAACCAGAATTTGCAGGAACGTAAGTTTCTTGATTAAAATTAATATTGTTATTACCGGCAATGCGAGCCATAAGTATCGTATTAGCTGCTATTAATTTTGTAAATGATTTTTTATCTTGTAAAAGGCGTGTTTGAATTTGCTTAATGTAAGTAAGTATAGATATTTGTCTCCAAACCTCGATAGTATCGATACTATGGTGTCGGCAGCAGGACCTTTTTAACTGTATAACTTGGAGGGCAGACCCTGCTTCTGGCCCCAGAGACGGCTTTTGCCCATTCCTTTGAAAGTCCCTTTGAGTGTTCTAATATTAGCAAAATGATCATGTTTAAAAGAAAATGATGATCTCTCAAACCTCTTTCTGCTGATATGGATTCGAACCAAAATGCAGGCCAATGAATTCAGGGATACCCATGCAGAAAAACAAACCCTTTCTGGGGGGTCCATGATTTATAAATAATCATAATTTAAAAAGCATGGTCTGCAACTATAGATCAACATGTCAGAATCCGTCTCAGGTAGCCAATTGTAGTAGTATACGGACGTTTTGTTATAGAGATATATTAATTCCGGCAAGCCATGCAACATCGGCTTGATTTTAAACAGCTGTTTATGTCACTGTTCTCGTGTTTTTTTTATAATATTGCTTTTCACATCAGCATTATCCACTTCACTGTTTAATTAAAACTGGCCTGTTTCCACCACCAAACCATTAAATACGTGAAACCCCGCTGATGATACAGCATGTAAAGCATCGGTATCTTTGTCAATTGGCAGGGATCGGTAGTTCTAACATGGTCCCTAAGAAAATCATATTCTAGTAGTAAAAGCTTCGTTAAAATAAATAATGAAATAAAACATGTGCCTATGGCAAAAATCCGAGACTATTTTCTTGCCAAATTTCCCGTACAATGATCTGAATCTGATAAGTGTAAAACGGAAATTAAAAAATTTCATAATTCTAATAACAATTTAGCATTGTTCAAAAATAAGGACTGGACCCAGAGACTCGTGGATTCATTCTCACTTCAACTGTAAATTATTTCGAAATTTAACCAGCTATATATTTGCAATTTAATTCATATTAGCGCCAGTACAACAAGCTCACTCATACTCATTGCATAAGTGTGACATAGATATTTTGTTGAGTCAATTAGAAAGTTATTTTTTAATCACTGGAAATATTTAAGGTGACACGCTGAAAATCAAGCTATTATTTTCAGAGGAAATATCGTCGTGGAAACATTGAAGAAACGTAGAGAACTTTGAGATCTCTCACTAAATAAGTTTGAGTGCGAGTGAACTTTCTAAAATACAAGTGTAATTATCTCAGACTAAATAAAACAGTATAGAAAAATGGCTCGAGTATATGATTTTGAGTATATATTCCCGGCATACCGTTTGTCAAACCTAGAAAACTACAAATATTATCTTGAAATGAAATATTATCTTAAAAATTTCGTTCACGAGAGGTTTTCGTGACCCCTAATTCTAATTCTAGAACCCCGATTATCAGCCAAACTCATTTTAAAAAAATAACTAATTAAAGATCTTCTTCACTGGCAGACAAATGAATGTAGACGGTAATGACAGAACGATGAAATCCCACTATCAATATCTTTATTACATGCAGTTTTCATCCAATTTTCGTTCATTTTTTACCTAGTCCACGGGTACAAGGATCTAATCTGTAGCTGAGAACAATCATGTTAACAACACTGTAAATTTTGTGCTGCAGTGATTAAGTGAGCCGTTGATGCCGAATGGTTTTCGCACAAATATCGAAGTGAGAAAAAATTGCGTCATGCAGTCAGTACATCGATGTGTATTGACCATGAAATTATGCTGTTGACGGTGGTTTTTCACGCCTGTTATAGGTATTTTATATAGATCAGCAAGTAGAGAGGTTGATGCTTGCATGCCCGAAACTAGAAATTTCTAAAGAGACGCATGATTGATTTTTTGACGTCGGGGTTTTTGCGCTGGTGAAAGAAAAATTGATTCATGCGGCTCTGGCGAAAGGCCTTACCGAGAAAGCCTTAAAAAAGTTAATCCTATATCCCACCACGTATCCTTTTTCCGCGGCTTGTCTATAGCTTTTGCGAAAATTTCAACTGACATCATTTTGAAAGCGATGCAGTAGCGCCGTCAGGGTGGGACGATGATCTCAAGCGTAAGGTTCTTAACGAAAAGCCGTTTCAACAAAAAAATTCAGGGGCGCTTTGTGAGTATACTCACTCCCCTGCCCCAATCGCCTAAATGGTGGGTGATTAAAAATCTTGCCGCTTGATATTTTTCCCTAGTTGAAGTGTTATAGTACCTTTTCTACCTAGTCCTTCCGTCCACAAAGCGAGCTACTGATGAGTGTGTGGCAAAAAAAATCATAATTCTATACTCCTATAGTAACTGTACTACCTATATAGTTTATTTATTTACCGAACTGCATAATATACTTCGCAAGGAAGTATTTCTGTGATATTTAATTACTGGCGTGGATTGATATGACTGCATGTATTGACTATTGAGGATTAAGGGTTAATTGCAAGTATGAGGTGTTTTCATGTATATCATTTTCAGGCTCACGTTGTTTTAAGGTCTCATTGGCGCGAGGATGCGCAACAGCAATTTTTCAAATTATATCACTGTGATAAAAATTGTATAGTATCGAAATTAGAATCGAATTAGCTGCATGTTTGATATCTCTTATCACTAAAGTATGTAATTTGGGTTATGGCCAAAATTTCCTATAATATCTGGCAGCTATAGGATTTGATTTGGAATCAATATTGAGAATACGTTTTAACTAATTAGAATGCGGAAAAAACACGAAGGTATATGTTTCAGAAAACTATGTTATATATATCTTAGTACACTCGCAGATGGCGAATATCATGACAGGCTCAAAACGTTAAGTTCGAAACTTCCTTTTGGTACAATCGTTAGCCTCGTTTCAATACAGTGTAGCTTGTAGGAACCCCAATATATATGCGTGTTGAACTACATAAGTTAAATTTTAGAACAACGCAAACAAGCTTGCCATCGTGATCAGTCAGCGACCTTGAGAGGTATTAGTTGTGTATGACCGCATTCTTTGTATAAATTGTTTTGGTAAACATTACACTCTCTTTGCGCTTCTGCTAATTGATCTCTACACTAGGAAATATATGGGCATATAATAAATAATATCGAAACTCCCCTAGCTGATATTTGGCATTCTTGTTGGGTGTATCAAAAATAACGAGTATTTCCGTATTGTTAGCATTTGGATGTCTCAACACACTGCTAAGCCTACAAGTGCATCAGAAGAAATCCCACGCGGTTGCGTAAATACGATGCATGCGTGGAATCAAACCTTGAGATAAAAATGCAATAATTGGGTTATTTTTTTGCGCAGTTCGTCATTTAGATCAGATCGGGGCATTGGAATTCTAACAACGAATTGTTCTCCGCTATTGTTCAGTGTTTATTTTGGACAGCCTGTATGTTACATCAATAAATAGTCTATTATTGTTGTATAATTCTAGTACATTATTGTTTATTCAAACCACAGCAGAACTCTACGTATGAGAAAAATTTGATTTAAACTTGATAGCACGTACATGATAAAACTTTCTTATTCCTTTAAAACTTTCTCCTCTTCCTCCAGATGCCCGATAGTAATCATTAATCACTACACGATGGTGATGGGGCTGATATAATTGCGGTGTTGGAACGGTCTACATCTGTTTTCAAGTAGCCAGTAATGATATATGTCACAATAAGTTGGCAATGGCTAAATATCTTTATTCATGCAGAAATTCACAAAAAATTCATACTCTATAGCCTGGCCTTATGATAGTGAGCTTGTTTATGAAAAACTTTTCAAGCAGCCAGTTGATTATCGTATACACAAAAAATGAAATTGTATCATGTTTACATGTGGGCGTCTGAGTAGTGGTTAAAGCTAGTTTAGTGCTCGTCGGCTTATACTTATATATAGGATGTATTTAGCATTTAATTTCCCATTAATGATTTTATCCTCCACAGATAAATATAAGAGAATTCTTTTCTCACTCAAATTAAAGCTGGACCGTATATTTTCCCAGTTCAAAACAAAGCTGAAATTAATGAACGGGGATTTTTGGCAAAACCGAGATTTTTGGCGTCCAATTCGGAATTCTGTTGACCTTGTTATTCATTCATAACACGGAAACCACAATGAAACGACACACTGCATGCGTTTCCTCTTGCGCAAATATAATTCTTCGATTTACATCGACGGAAATGCCTCCCACGTATTGCGAGACAACAAGCAGCTCGCGGGCATTTGTATCGAGTTTCTCCTTATTTCACTAAAATGACATAAAATTGTTTGAAGCGTTTAAAAACAAACAACGGCCAGCTAGAAATTTTTCATGCGTAATCGTGGTCACTCAGTACGTCTTTGATTCGAGTTATTTTCATCTTAACAAAATAATTGGATCTTATACATATAAACCTTAATAAGGAAGTCGCAGAGTTTCAAAGCGCTTTTATACTCTAATTGACTAAATAGCCTAACTGCTTGTCCTTTTTTGTTTTTTTTTCGCTGAATATCTGTTATTTTTGCGATAGAGACGAAGCATTATTAATCAAGAAACCCGATCTCTCAAAGATCCTTTATCCCATTGTGGGCCGTCTATGACTGGCTGCTTGTCTTAGAATTTTTTAAAGACGCTGCGCGATTGGACGAACTTGATTAGGAGGGGATATATCAACTGTTCCCAGAATACATGCATGCCCCCCGTTGTGATTGTTTTTGTTTACGTATACGTTATACTGGAAACTATTTAAAACCCGTCTACACAACAATTTTCTCAGTCGCGTTCAGTTGGCATTGGTGAACCTTGTGATAACAGAGGCCCCGAATACAGAATAAAATAGAAATTAGAAAAAAGAATTCTGCTGTACGTCTTCTGAAACATCAACAAAATTCAAACATTGAATTGTACTTTGTCAAGGATTGCATCCAATATTCAGTGAAGTAAGTTATCTGTTATTAACCATTCATACATAGTAAGATATAACAATTCTATACAATACATCGAAAAATTTGATTATAGCTGCTGTGTGTTGACGTTCCCGCTGGAATGCGCGTACACGGGCCTACACGATTTTTAAATTCACTTTTGCGACAAAATGTCGAATTTCAGAAAAGCCATTTTTAGACATACTTAGAATTTCATAAACATACTTCGTATTATTAAGAAATTGCATTCTTTAGTGTGTTTTTGTTATCACGTTTTACTGAAAATTCGATCAAAAACTGCATGAGGTTGCACCGTGTTTATTGTGAGGTCTATTTAACGCAGCTAAATGAATTTGATTTAAATATATTGCAACTTGAAAAATGCATCAACTTTGACCTTTACAATCGCCTGACTTTATAATTCTGCGAATGGTTTCACGTTTCGTTGATTGCCAAGCTTCGAAAAAACAAATGTATATATAGACGCGCTATATGTATATTTTATTTCTTGTTAGATAAAGTTAGCAAATATGTTTAGTGTGCCATGCATTCACAACAGTCCGAAACGGAAATTACGAAATGATGCAAAGTAAACCTCGAAGTAAACATCCATACACGGCATCTCCTATAAGTCTAATTGCCGTGATATTATCAATTATTCCTTTCCGATTCTTTTCGTAAACTGTATCCGACTTGTACTAACAACGAGTCAAATATACTGTTTGTCAGTTGTGTTTACGAACGTAACTCACTAATTGTACCGCGTATCTTTGATAACGGCTGGAATGCCAAAAATTTAGTGCAAGCTAGACTTAATATGCTTATATAGTTACTAGTCGGTTGAATCCATTCCAGATATACTGCTAAATTTTGTAACTGCATGTTTATGTAATGTAAATTGTTATTTCATCTCTTTTATATATATAATGAGACTTATGCCGTTTTATTGAACAGGTTGATTGATCAATTCAGAATCATGCACCGAGTTGTGTATCTTTTGATGGAAATCCTAATTGTGGCAGCCACTTACCATGCTAAAGTCTCCTGCTTATCATCCGAAGAAAACTGCACTGGTTTAAAAGGTAAATGTGAGTAACTATACTGTAATCGGCTTTCCATATTGACGTAGTAATACGTAAGCAAGCTGTTTACAGAAAAGATTAAATGGTATTAAATTATCACAGGGAATGCAATTACTCTACAGCCATTGAACAGTTATATTCGTCTTTGAGGGTCGTTTGTTGACTAAACCGCGGAAGTGGTTAATTTTATCCACTTATACGATTTAATGCGTGGGACATTTTAAATTGGAATAAAATAAAACGCATTAGGTTTCCCTTCATTCAAAACACCTCTTTCGAGTGGCCTGATCAAAAGTATATATCGTAATTCTCTCAGGCCAGCCCTGTTTACATATCAAACATCCAAGTTAAAGTGCGGTGATTCTCTTCAGTAAAAAAGCGACTACAATACTTTTCGATAATAAAGTGAAAACGCAATACAATTGCAGTTTTCTATTTACAGAACATTCAAATTATCAAATATATCAGTTGCTTTGAAGGTATCATTTTTTTACTTGAATAGGGTCATCCCTTTCAAGGTTTATAGTTTTGAAGGAACAATCTTTATGGAATTAGCTGTATTTATAGGGTAATAAACGTTTGAATCCGTTCATCAAACCGGTGCATGAAACAAGGCGTCGAGGAACAAAGCTTGATTTAGTTATAAACACTGGACGGGTGCTTTCGTTAAGCCGCAAAATGAGATTTTTCAATATTATTAAACTATTAATTTAATTACGGACTACTGGTTATGTTGACAGTAGAGTATGCATGGAATAAAATTCCATTCCGGCTATTATACATTTTTCAATTTCATCATTTTCATGTTTATACCGGTTCATATAGAATAGTACGTGTGTAAGGCAATCTAACATCACGGTCCGATAACTATATTAGTATATATACGGTTAACGACGGCTAAAAATAAAGCCAGATTACTCAGACCGGGGACCATATCGGAAATGCGATTTTCATTGGTAAACGTAAATCTCAACAGCCCCGTCTAGTACATCCTAAGGTACTCGAGAAATATTTTTTCAAGGGTGAATAATTGGATTCGCGTGACAAATAGAGTATTCTGATAACTGGATTATGCTAAATGCTAGATGTGACTTACCGCACAGGACGTCGTAGGGCTTGAATTAAATTAAATCTCCTTGTCTTAACCGCAAGTCCCCAGCAAACAACACTTCAACCTAGACTCGTGTTAAAGCGTTACGAACAATTACATAATTTTCTATTTTCATGCGATTTTCCAACAGAAAAGCATGACTTTGAACGTAGCTAAAATATTTCAAATTTGTGAATTTCATCTAGTCTATTTAAAAAAATATTGACGTATTGATGTAAATAAGTGATTATACAAACTCATTAGTATAAACAGCGATGACGTGCGTACGTATAATTATTGAACATGCGTCAACTTTGTTTATGCAATTGAATTGTGCACATGTGAATCGAGTTGATCTTCATAATAACAGCTACAATTCGTTCGCTTATTTCAATTGTTCTACCTTTTTTTAAAGGTAGACTACAGTAAAATAACGCTGTGTTTACATATTAGATATTGCATCGCTTTATCTCTTAAAATATCCTGTGCTGTCAGAATATTTATTACCGTTTTAGTGAACTGTATTTCTAAATTTATAAGAGATTTAAACATAAACTTACGAAATTTGGGCAAATTTCTATATCGTGCGGGAGTCCTCCAAAGCAGAACCGATGCGCGGAAGCCGCTGTAATAATTCATAACATTTACTATATAACCATTTTAGTATAAATACACAACATGTAACGGAATTTCTATGGACTATAAACAGTTTTTGGCGTGTTTGGACCCGCGATTATGCGAACACAAAGCAAGTATGCGAACACGATCCAATTTAGATTTTTTATTTATTATTGGCAAATTCCCACGGGGGATCTATACAGATACCAATGGAACCCGATTAAAGTTTGCAATAGCATTATATTAATAATAAAATCGTAAAAGTGGTTGAGAGGATTATGTTGGTGGCATGCAATCATACATGGGTGGTAGGTTTATTTTTATTTTTTTTCATATATATAGCGATATAATATAATTATATAGGCACATACAGGGAATTCAATAAAGCCTGACTTCCATTGTAAACATTAAACTGAAAACTTCAACCTTGCATTATGCGTGCACCAAGCTAGCATATTATATTGGGAGTACGATAAGTCAAAGCAGTTAAGAAAATCAATATCGACCTACTATTTGGGAACATGAAAAATATCCTAAAAGTGAAATATTTCACGCCTAACCGCGTGCCCAAGTATTTTGCATAGTATAGAATATATTATTTACAACACTCTTGTTTATATAACAGATTATATATAAATTGTATTACTCAATTAGCTATATAATTATGTAAAAAGTTAAGTTCGGTATTCGAAGATTTGAAAGCAAAGATCGGTAGATGCGAAGAGGAGATAAGACTGTGAAAAAGCAATTTTAAAGACTTGAAAGATTTATTTAAAGACAAAGACTCTAAAGCTCTCCAATTAAAAAAAATAATTCTGTCTTGTTGCTAAGCCGCGGCAGTCTTGACTGTTTCCGCCGCTATTTAAAAAACCCATCTGTTTTTATCCCTGGTGAACAATATAAACAACTCTTTCAACCCTTTGAAAACTAAATGCATTTAAACCATACGAAGTACGAACATATCCAACCTAAATTCGTCCCCTCTTTGAGATAATGGGCATCTATACTTATTTGTAAATTTATATCTGTATAGTTCCTAAGCCTGAATTGAAGTACATGTTAAGCAGACGGTTGGTGGTGACTTGGCAGGAAAACGACACCAGTGGATACAATTATACAGCATACATATGCTACACTAAAATACGTTCTCACCCTAATTTTGGTTCTCGAGATACCTGTCCCCATTTTCAAGCGATGACCTCATGTTCCTACGCAGGCGGCTCCGTCGACGCAAACATACGCCGTCAATGTGACATGAAAGTGTTCGAATACTATGAATATACGGTACATCTAAGTGCTGAAATACGTGGGTGTGAACTAATCGGGGAAAATTTCAAAATTACGCCAAGCCTAAAAAGTATGTATTCGCAACTCCATGATCATTAATAGTGTTATGGTAAGAGTGGTTCAGTGTTATGTATTTACGAGCATTCAATTAACACAAAGATTATTTGGACAGTATATATATTCATTACTTATAGGATGAAAGGACGCTGTGTTGTTTATGTATAATCTATATATATATTTGGTCCATTTGGTGTAGTAATGAAATAATTTTGGCGGTGTGCAGTATTGATTACCAGTATATTGCTTTGTATCGATTTACGTCGGCGTCGAAGCATCCACGTCATATAGACTCATAATACGCACTGCGGTTTATATTTACATTATTTACTACACAAGTATTTTGGCTAATTTTTTGAAATAAAGGATAAATTGTTGCCATCATATACATGTGGTACAATTGTTTGACGAAGAGACATGGTCTGTGTTTTGCTGAACCCTGTGCAAACTGAGAAAATTAAAAACTAAAAATATAATTTAATAATGACAATTCATGGCTTACGTAATTTGAGTACTTTTGAGAAAATTTTCAAAATCTACCATCTGCATAGCAACTCCTTAGTTCGCATCTAATTATAGAACAAATATAACTATTTGAAATTACAATGATAAACTACCCTGCTAAAGGAAGGGTACAAATTTTGCCGTATTTGTGTATCGTGTAATATTGAACATGTCGTAACTGGAAGGATAATTGGGCGGGGGTATGAATATTCATATACTCATATACTCAGTTCTTCTCGACAGATTTCTACTGTAAGCTATTGCGTATATATATATATATATATATATATATATATATATAATATATATATTGCGTATATATATATAATATATATATATATATATATATACACCCATTTGCAAAAACGTTGGCCGCAGATAGATATATAGATAGATACTCGAGATCTAATTAGAATTGCATATGTTGTGTAATATTATAGAAATCCCATGCCAATTTAATCATATGCAATTCTAATTAGACTTCGAGTATCTATCTATCTATCTATCTGCGGCCAACGTTTTTGCAAATGGGTGTATATATATATATATATATATATATATATATATATATATATATATATATATATATATATATATATATATATATATATATATATATATATAATATATATATATATATATATATACATATAATATATATATAAAAATATAATATATAATTATATATATATATATATATAATATATATATATATATAATATATACCCCTGCGGTAAGACGAGAATAATATTTTTGCTCTCTACAAGCGGTCAGTATTTCCACATTTTATTGCGATGTTCTGAATTTAGGCACTTTGATTTTAAAACTTTGCTGCAGTAAGATTTTTTGACTTAAGCCAGATCTGCTACTGGACTGGCCACAGAGGAGGGTTCTGATGAATACACTGTGTTAGCCTAGCCACAGTAAAAATTGGTTAGGCTAAGCAGCCCAATCTGCATTTAAAAATTTGCTGATTTTACTTTTCTCTACAAAAATATTCAGATATCATCCCAAACCCAGTACCCACTTTCAATGTGTACAGTAAAGTGAATGAGCTACTCATCGAATGGACGAAATCGGACAGATATGTGCAACTTTTATACATACTGAAATGCAAACAACTTCCTATGGCTAGGGAGAGGCAGGTGCTCGAGGTAATCATATCACTCGATTTTAAAATCATTGTTGTCATTTTAAAGAACGCATAGAATCATGTCAAAGACCTGTTACCCATTTGTAATATCTTGGTTATGAGTTCAGTTTGGATTATGAAGAACGTGAATTAAAGTTATTATGTTCATATAGTCAGCGATTTTTAACAACATTTAGTATAATTTCAGTATTGAAAAATGACCTTTGAGCATTCTGATTGGCTCCCTTAGCAGTAACTATGAGGCAATAGTTACTGCTCAGAACAGTCTGAGCAGTAACTATTGCTTTTCCCCATAAAAACATGGCTGAAAATACTCAAAATCGTTTTGGAAAAATTTCGGAAGCAGAAATTGAGAACATAAATCAGTTGTATTTATAAATAAAACTTTTTCAATACTGAAATTATACTAAAACAATTAGTCGCCTCAGGCTCGGTGATTACAAGCTTATATTCACTTCGCCTTCGGCTCAGTGAATATAGGCTTGTAATCACCTCGCCTTCGGCGACTAATTGTTAATTAGTTACTCGATAATTTGGATGAGTAATAACGTCGTCATAACGATAAGAATTTACCAAAAAATGGCTAACAACCAAATGTACCAAAGACAAGTTAATTTGTTTTCTCAGTTATAATACCACTATAGAACCAAGTAAGATAAAATGATAAACCAAGACCCAATTTTTATTTAAGCTAAATTAATAGCCTATTCTAAATTATTTAAAAATTACGTAATATAAGTTACATTTTGCCAAAGTCATATGCAAATTTAAAATGCCTAATTAACTTTGTTCAGATCTATTGCTATACCCCTTATAATTTTCATTTGATAAAATGCTGAACATTTTCTATTTCTTTAAAGGTTCTCAAAGATTCTAGAAACCAAGATTTGAAAACATACCGTTGCTGTATTCAAGTTCATTTACCGTATTATGGTTTGTCTACTCTTTACTCCCAAGTATGCAATGTCAGTCAGGCTAAAGGTAATGATTGATAACTAGTATTTTTGAAAGATAACTTATTTCATTGGATTGAAAAGGTTTATGCTATATAATACAATGTAGAACACGACTTGTACTGCACATAAAAGTTGTATATATAGTGCCATATATAATATAGCTAGGTACTGAAATTTCGAGATTTTGTGAACCAGAATGTTATGAACATTCCGAATGGCTAATTTCGAAGAAACTTCAATGCGGCAAAGAAATATTATTGTAATTGCTCTGCCCTTGTATTTTATAGTGGCCTTTTTATAGTGATTTAGCCAAATTGCCCGCAAAGTTCGATTTGAAATTCCGAAGCTCGATTTGAACTTCGTTGCGAATTACAAAGCGGAAGTGACAACTTCCCCGCCCACTTGACAGCTTCCAGACATAGTTCGCAACTGGAGGGTCAAAAGTTTTCTGAAATCAACTGTAAATCACTGATCACAAAAATGCCGAACGGGCATTTTGATTGCCAATATCAAGCGAAATACCTGACCAGCTGTGACGGTCATAATAATTTTTATGCGGTATTGTACATTTACATGTAGAACAACAACCTGAATGTTAAACTAAATTAGGTAACTTAAACCTGAAAATATTTCACTGACTTACCTGGCTATATCCGGGATCCGTCTTTGATATTCTCTCATCAAATTCGATTTGTACGCTTTTTACAAGTTTCATTTTACAGAACAGTCGTCATACAATAACAAGGTGGTGAAATAAGGCGTATTTTGAATAGACAAACCGATTCTAAATGTTATTGAAACTGGACGCGACAACAAACCAACAAACACTGATATCTGCCATATGTATTAACATTTTGCCAGCTGCATGACAAGTTTAGGTCCTTATATAATATCGTCATATTACAACCGTTTCAGAACACATGATCTGTAATTTAAACTGGTTCCAAATTCAATTAGAGAAACGTATTTTTCTCGCAGTCAGTCAGAAGACCTATTTCTGGTTATGCTAATACTTTGGTGTACTTTCACTGCAAAACAATCAATTTCTAAAGAAATGAATAATTATATGATAACTTCCAATTTGCATTAATTGTCAAAATTAGATCATCCGGCTGGCTACACCGCTAGGCTTAGCAAGTATAAAGGTTAACATTGTATTTCTTGTTATTCTTGTGATTTGATATGAGTGATATCTTCGCAAGTTACATTTTTCTTAACCCAAATTTTGCAGTAATATTGAATTCGTAGGATTACGTCATTCTCGCGGCGCCTGCATAATAAAATCAAAACCGCTAACTTTATCGAATATCTGGCCACGAATCAGCTAACGATTTGTAATGTAAAGGTGCAAACCTGGTCATAATATTTTCCAAATTTTATGAATTAATTTATCAATACATTATACTTATGACTACACTACCGTTGTTCGCTGCTAAAACTGGCTATTCGGGATAGGCTGTTGAGACAGACATTACGTAGCTCATATTCATAAAACATGCAAAGGCTATATTACTCGATAATAATATATATAAAAGTATTAATTGACTGTGATTGGTTGATTTCAGCGCAGCTAATCCTAAACAACAGTGCAAAAATCAGTAATCACAGCAGGGGCGTAACTAGAGCGATAGTTGGAAGGGGGGGGGGGGGGGTGTGAGCATTCATATATTCAGTTCTGCCTGGCGGATTCTTACTTAAGGCATTGCACTTACAAAAGAAATTCGTAGGGCAGAACTAGATATATGAATATTCACACACCCCCCCCAATTATCGTTCTAGTCTCGCCACTGAATCACAGTGCAAAAAGCTGTAATCACTGTGAACCAATCAAATTATTATATATATTATTAGTATAAGTAATAGCATGGTTTCTCGTGAAATTTGGACATAACATGCACTCGTAATTTTTTCAAAGACCTCAAATAGCATTCGTGCTTCGGTATTTGAAAAACTCACTCGTGCATGTTGTATCCAAATTGCACTCGAAACCATGCTATTATATATAATTATAGTATTATACAGCTTTGCTTGTTACACTTATAGAAAGATCTCTCACTTATGATCAGTATACTTATGAAGGCCTATTTAAACTTCACGATAAGTTTTATGCAATTATCATTTTGAAGAATGCAAGAGTGCCTATACCAGTAATGCCACAATCTTCATTCAATTTTGTTCAGATTAGAATTTAAAGTGTCACATTTGTACGTGTGTTCATCGTACGTTCATATACGCCAGGGTACAAATCGTATGCGACAAATAGTGTAAACGGGCCTTTAGTTTCCTCTTTAGGTATTTATACAGGTATTATCATATAGAATCCTATGTAAGAAGTTTAATGGCTATAGCCTTTACCTATTTATAATACTAGTAATAGTATTCGTCGATGGACAGCGAGTAGTGACTAGTCAGTCTATCATAATTTTTGTTCTTGGTTTGTATGTCATGTGGCATTATTATAGGAAACATTGTTGTGTCTCATTTAAAATTGGTTACCTCAAATATTTATTGCACCATAGGTAAAAGTCTACATAGCAAAAGTCAATTTCTATAAAATTATAAGTAGAGAAAGCAAGGAATAATTTCCACTATACTTTTTATTGCAGAGATCACCACGGCGACGTTTGGATGTGGCAAATCGCATGAATGTAAAACTGCTGAGGTTGACGATTTAGGAGAATTCGCTGGCCAGTTGCTGGTATATAAAACATACTTATTTGGATATTTATTGTAATAAATGAAAAGCATATTAACTTTGTATAACTATGTCAACTAGTTGCTTCCAAATATTCCGAGATTTTTTCCCCAAGATGGATATATTTTGGTATAGCTACTCCGATAGACGTTTAGCCAGCCCGACGATTTAGTTCTTCCTTCCTGATTCTTTGGTTTTATTGACTATATAATATGTCGATTTAGCTAATAAAATCACTAGATGCAGATTAATCGCGATGAGTATACAGTTATTTCGTTAATTTTACTGCAGTACAATTATTAATTTAATACAATTAAAACAAAATAAACTAAGATTAAGAAGAACTAATAAAGGCCAGAAAGTTAAACGAAAATAGTGGCAGAAGTACATGAAAGTCTCCCAGGACAGTGTATTGACGATTATTTCCTAATAGATCGCGCGATACTAAATCATGCGATGTTGCTCGTACAATTAGGGATTATTAGTACTCGTTATGATTACAATAATTTTATACTAAAGTATATAACTCGTCCTACATTGTAGCCTGATGACACCAACTGGCCTAATATGCCCCCTGCAATGGTACTTCAAGTAAGAGAGAAACAACAACTACCACAAACAGAAAAGAGAGTGGCCCCATTGACAGCGTAAAATTTTCAGCTTTTATAAAGGATGCATGTTGATGCAAAGAAAACAAAATAGACTAACATTATATAATATATACGTATACATATATTTCTTGAAAAATGTAAATAGATCATATTATATATGTCCATAATATAACTAAAGTAAAGTATTGCCATTTAAAAGGAACTACATCGTTGTGGACATTTCAAAGAGTTTTCCAGCTCGCTAAACGGAAACACGAAAATGGTGTGTACTTCTGAAACAGGTGTGCACATACATACATAGCTTATACGTTCTCTTCCCAGCATCATGAAAATGCTCTTAGAGGTTTTCACCCATATTGCATTAGGAAAGGGGAATAAAACTCTAATAGGCAAGGTGTGTGTTTATCTGTCAAGTTTTTTGAAAAAGTGTGGAACAACTCTCCTCATGTGATAACATACACACAACTGCAATCTGTTCAAAATTTGTAGACACGATTAAGGACACGCTCATTAGATTTACGTTTTTATTTCATAAATAAAACATATAACAATTCCCCATATCTTTTCAAACATATATCTTTATATTAAATTCATCACGCAAGATCATGTGCGATCTATGCAACAGATATATAACAGTCATATAATCCTTTAAACGGAAAATATGTGTATAACAATATAGTTCTGTATAAATATAATATCATTAATTCTCTTTTGTGTATAACCACCCAGGCTTTTTTCACAATATACAAGGAATATACAGTAAACCCTCTGCTTTGACTTCTCAGAGTGAAAGCAGACAACTCTTCGACCGGCCCGAATATTAGCCTACAATGATGCGTAATGTCACTAATGTGTATGTGGGGGGGAATTCAAAATGTTCCTACGCAATAGAGTTTATCTACTGTATACTCCTTTTACTGTATTTTAGCCAGCAGGTATATTCGCACTACGACTTAATTGAACAAGTGCGACGCACGCCTGTAGTCACATTCAAACTCATCGAGTGGAATCCACTCATAAGCGATTTCATGACTGCATTTCCACTCGAATATAACTTTATATATTTTCAGTGCTTTACCCTAAATCTTTCTTTTTTTAAAGCTTTCTGAATACAGGCGATAAACACCTACAAAATATTTTACATTAATATATAAAATGCAATCGCCTTGGTAGCAATTGAACAGGAAGCAGCACTCAGTTTGAATTCAAGCGTGATTATGACCCATGCAGACGTATTTACAAATATTACAATACATTATACATTGAATATATATATATATACACCGTTATTGCAAACGTTTAGTCCAAACGCCACCGAACTAAACCCGTGTACGTTCGGGGGTAACGGCTTACTAAAATGCGACGCTGATTTCAATCACATAGTCAAACTTAATTGCTGCTAAAACTAGTAACAAGACATAACTCGTTATAGAATCCAAAAGAAACATCAACACTTCAAAATGAATTGTTTCGGCACCTGAAATGGTCATAATGTCTTAATCATCTTGTATTGTAATAATTATGTTACCTATATGGTTCATAAGAAGCCCCATTTCTGAACTAGGAGGTTATTGTCTAAACAACCTTAGCCAAAAAACCACCATTTGAAACTTAATTGTCGGAACTTAAGAAGCTTATGACGAAAAACATTTGCTATATATATGGTAATGAAATTATTGAGGTTATATAATATGTAGCCTCAATAGTTCAAAAACACCGCCAACCCTTACAAAAGTAGCTTTACAACATGCTCCAATCCTAAAAGTACGTTAAACTCAGCATCATTTGCGTTCGGAATGAACTCGGCAGGAGACGTCGTCACGGGAGATTGAACCTTCGGTCGATTCGCCACAGCTGCAACCTGGTTTGAATTGAGGTAAATTTTCTGATCCTTAATAATGCCTAAATTTCGTTTCTCTCCTGTATTTGACACGTACACCACTAATTTTGCTCCATCCTGACTAACGATTGGAGGGTTTCCTCCGCTTTGAGCTATGTTAGATTTGACTACGTCGTATACAAGTATTTTCCCGTTCTTAATATTTTCAGAAAATGCCGGTGAGGATGAAGTTGGAACGGACATAATAGGTTTAGGTAAAATGTTTATTTTTTGTTCTGATGATGTGGAATTAGTTGCGGTGCCTTGGGACGGTGTAGATTTGGCCGTATTAGGTTTGGTCGAAATGCTTTGAGGTGATTTAGACTTTGCTGAAGTATGATGCTCAGATGATGCACTTACTGATGAAACAGTTTTAGACAATAAGGGTACTGTGATGTTGTTCAAATGTGCTGTGGGTTTGAACATTACTGTTGCAGGTGGTGAGTGATGAATGGGGGTGGGTTTAGGAGCGATAGGTCTATGAGAAATAAATTGGGGTGGTGTTGGTTTTGGAGCAAGGGGTCTAGATACAACGTTGCCATTGTCTTTAATTGGTGCAACGTAAACATTTTTTGCTTTAGATTCACCAGCAGCTCTTGCAACGGGAACAGTCAACGTGTTCAGGGTGTACAAGGAGTTAGGGACTGGGTATTCTGTTTTCAGAGCAGCTTCTTTGCTTTCAATAGTTGGTGAAAGGCTGTTCATTGAATTGGCAACACCGCTGGTGCTATCTGCTGGGACGTTTAATGCAGTGACACCAGTTGAGATCTGATTTTTGGCAGCAACACTTGCTTGTGGTCGAAAACTATGAGTGGTAAGCGCCTGTTTTAGTGTAGTTTTTACTTGACAGTTTAGTGTTGTAGCAACTACGGAACTCGTGACACTAGTAGCTGCTTGACTATTTGTTATAAACTCGTTTACAGGCATAGTTAAGCTACGTGGAGCAGTCTTGCAAAGAATATCAGAGTTTGATACGCAAGTGCTCTGGGTGACGGTTTTTAGCTGCTCCGTTGTGGTATCCACGAAAGGCAGAGACGATTGACGATTAATGATAGCAGTGTCATTAGACATAACCAGATCAACTTGTTTGCTTTGGACGAAGGTAGATACTAGTTGGATTGGTTTACCTGTGGTATCCTTATTTGCTATTTCAATGTCCACATTGCTGACGTGAGGAAGAGGAGATTTTGATTGACTAGTTACATTATTTCCACAAGTAAGACCAAGTTTAGCAAGTTCATTTGGGATCTTACTGTGTTCCAAATTAACAAGAGGAATACTTATCGTGGATGCCTGGCCTTTACCTGAAGCATCTGGAAGGTGTTTCGTATTTGTAGGACAAACAGTTATTTTGCTTGCAACCTTTGGAGGAATGACTGTCGGTTTACCCGTATTTTGGGTGGTCACTGGTTCAAGGTTACTTTGGGTTTTGGTCAATGTAACGTGACTAGCACCAGAAAAATTATTAACCTTGAAATCCCCTTCACATCCTGTTTTGTCCTCTGGCAGCTTGCCATTTGAAATATTTTCTGCCACACGCTTCAACAGATCAGTAGCGAGGGAAACTAAACTATTTCCTTCCTGGCTGCTTTGCCCTGACCCATTCATATCAAGAACACAGGCAACATTTTTTCTAGTTGTACTAGTTCTTGTCTGCTGTTTAGTAGGGGTTATGGGATCTTGTGTTATAGTCGTGGGGCTGTATACTGGAGTTATCCTTACATGTGTTGTTGACTTTACATTTTTAATCTCGGGTGCGTTTTTGGAAGAGACACTTCCATTCAGATTCGATAATGCCGGCATAGCAGTCGGCGTGAGCAACGAACCAATTTGTGTTTGACTTTCTGCACGTGTTGTTGGCAGTGCCAAAGAGCTAACAGGCGTACCGGATGACGAAACACTTGTTCCCTGTTTTAGCGCAGGAAATGTTTTCCTTTGTTCTCTTTTTGGTGCACTTGGCCCATCTTGAGTCCCTATGTTATTACAGGATTTTCTTTTTAGGATAGACTTAGGCGATTGATTTCCTTCTTTTCTATTCAGGCTTGATCTAGCCTGGTCGAATCTGACCTCCTCGCTGTTAGACTTCCGTTTTGAACGACGGGGTCCAACCTTTCTAGGCATCTGCTGTTTTCTCTTTCTTGTCGTTGTAATGTTTTCTTTACTGAAGAGAGAAAGACTGTTCTGTGTATCCGTTTTTTGAGATACAGCTTTTTCATGTAACGGCACGGCCAATGTTCTTATGTGGCCTTGTAAAACGGTGACATTTACGAGTTTATATTTGTCTTGGTCATTAAATTTATCACAACTTTTTTTCGAAGTGTTTGAATCATTACAATCAGATTTTTCCGACATTTTCTCGTCGGTCAGTTTTGTCTCAGACTGACAAGTAATCGATTCCGCGCTTGAGAGATCATTTCTATCTAATCCAATTTCATTATCGCCCACCGCCTCTCTTGAAAACGTACCACCCGATTCACTTCCTTCCTTTGTACTTAGCCTAAGACTTCGCCGACACAAAGATGGATTCTTTTTAAGAAAATTTGCACGCAATTTAGCAGCCGCTGAAACTTGTCCAGCTTTACCTTTGAAACGAAACTTTTCTAATTCTACCTCCTTTTGACGAAGTAAATCTTTAAGTTGACGAATTCTTTCCTCTTGCTTTGTTGGAACTTGCTGACCAATATATACCTCATCAGCGCTGGATTCCTTAATCGCTGCTTTATCACTCAATGTATCACTCAGTGAAGAACTTGGACGAGCACCATTGTCTTGGTCTTCTTCTGTTTCATTAGACTCAAGTATGCTTAAAGTTCCCGAATCGTCTGTCACTTCCTCTGTCCGTTGTATGTTTGAAAGTACGTCAGTACGTGGACCAGACGTAGGATTTCGTGTTGAACCTTCCGATGTTCTTTCACTCTTGCCCGTTGGTATACAAGGCTGCTCTGCAGGGGTAACAATTTGTCGTGTAGCATCAATAAATGTGACCACATTTGGATTTGAAAAGGTGCCCGACAGAGACAGAGAGCCAGCGGTAACACCGTCAAGCAACTGCTGATCTGCCCTTGATGACGCTATGCCCTGCGATTCTGTTCTGCTAAAGGAGCTTTTAACACTTGGTGCTAACGAAGATGAATCCTTATCCACATTAAAGTTAGAATTGGAAATTAGGTTAGGTGAGGAACAAACCGTTATCACACCACTTGGGCTGCATTTAACAACAAATGGCAAATTATCCTGGTTACATCGAAGAACATCCTGTGATGAAGAAATACAAGGTAGCCTTGGTGAAGTTCCTTCAACGTTTTCCATCTGATCACCGTGTAGAAACACTTTATCACCAGAACCACACCCTTCATCCTCTTTTCCACTGTTAGATGCCAATGAAAAAACCGAAGTTATCAAAGGCAAACTATTGTCTTCATTAGGATACGCTTCTTCATCAAATCGAGGGACGTCAATTACATCTATTTCTTGCTCTACTTTGTACGCCTCTTCTTCCTTGCTGGTCTCTGAATCTTTATGCAATTTGTTGTCGGAACTATCCAACTCATCGCTTGCTTTGCTCTTTGCTGAACAGTTATCGAAAAATCTACGACGTATTTTTTCTTTCGCTAACAAGTTGATGCTAAGTTTTGACAACTCCATTATCTTTCTCTAAAAAGCAAACATCAATATTTAATACATTACAAGAAAATAAGCCAGAAAAGTTGAGCTGAAATTAACGCTTCTTTGTAAAACTATGCTCAGGCTATATAAAATATAATTCGTTGTATACGTGCCACATGGACAATCCAGTAAACGATAAAGAGCTAGTTCCTTGTGTCGTATATATTAACTGAATATTGACCTCGCTGTGAAATATCACCCCGAGGTTTTTGCTATGGATCAAGCGACGAGAAACGAGATTCATGCAAAAAATATCGGTCTGATACTTCACAAAACACACCAAACAAGTGAGGTCCCGATACGGAATATACGGACCACGGTCCGGATATGGGTTTCACGGACCGCTCGTAAAGTAACGCAAACTTCGGCTTGATAATTCTCGATATCACACTCAACCTCATGCAATAATTTTTAATTATTCGATGTTTTTACCCGCATCATTTATTTGATTTTAGAATCGTGACAGCGTTAGTTGAGATCAGTTTTGAAGATCGGAAATTGTTAACGAATTAATTATGACGTTTTTGCCACAGGAAAGTGTTTGGTGAAGTAAGGAATGGGGGTAAACATACTTTTTTCAAGGATGACGTCTTCAGACACGAGATGTCGACCTCGATGTCGTGATTATTGGATGTTTTTAAAGTTTTGACACAACAAGTTAATACGATTGGAGAAATTTGAGGCTTCTATAAACAGAAATTGTTAATGAAACTAGTCACAACATAAAAATTACCAACTGAACTACCAAAAGAAACTAAAACACTTAAGCGCTCCACACAGTGGTGACAGATGGAATTAAATTAAGAAGCTCGCCAATAGGTTGTTTTACAGTAGCATAGGTCTGCTTGAGGGGGGATAGAAGGCTGAGAGGGTGTGTCTGCCAGAATAAGTGCTTGCCTTAAAATGTCATTAACAACCAAGTCCAACGACATTTTTTGTTGAAGGTTTCGATTGATTTTAAAACTTCTAAATTTGAAAGGAAAACCACTCCTTTTATTATGTTATATGGAGTTTTTATGTTTCTATATAAAGCACGGTAAATTCTTTCCTAATTAAAAAAAATGTGTTTGCATGTGAACTGAAGCGCTTTACTGCAGAAAAGCTTTCTAATAAAGCGTTATCTTTTGGAAAATAAAACTAAAAATTCTCAATTGATATGTATCTAATTTTAATCACTTGTTATAACCAGGGCAGACTATCTCAGTTATTACACTATTGAGTCTAGCAAAACACAGCGGTATAATTATCAGTTTGCAGGTGCAAAATAACAATTACATCGTTGTTTGCTTTGCATAATTATAAGAAGATAAAAACTGTATTTGTTGTTAACATCTAATATACTTTTAGCATTACTAAATTTTAGCATTATTATAACTCGTTGCCAATCATATACTTAATTAAAATACAGCTGCATGTGGTATATTGCAGTTTCTGTACATTAAAAATATTAACCAAATACACAAATGTATTAGTCCAGCATAATTCAAATTGCTTTTCGCATATTTTGCATGAATAAAAGAACTATTGGCAAAATGTGGAATTCTGAGAATATCATTTTTCATAAGATAAAAAATATTTACTGTTATAATTGAGATCCTTTTAGCATCAAAAAGTAATATAATGAAAAAGCAGTCACAGAGCCGGAACTGGATATGGTACCATTTCTAAAGAATCAGCAGTATTGATTTCATACACAGGAAAAATTACAACATTAGTTTCTCAACTGGTATAAAGGTAGTTCAAATAATGTTATACAACAACTTTTTTATATCCGTCGATACAATATTTATTGATTTCTTTTCCTGTCCGTTTTCTTAGTTTGCTGGCATATCGAAAATGTACCACTATTCAGCATAGAGGACAGCTCAAGTAGTTTTCGACTAATTTTCCCCGGCAAATTAGTACTAACTAGTGCAATGAACTTTTGATAGAAAATTTATCCAAGACTTACTGGGCATCAGAATTGTCCTCCCTTCTCATTCCCATTTGTGTTGAGGAAAGTAGCTAAATTTTACCACATGATCACGAAATAAAATAAAAACCTATTTTACTAGCCTAAAAATTTAGAATATCATATCCACTAGAGTTGAGGCGTAGATAAAAATGTCCATCTTAGCAATAAAAATGTCCCAAGGCAGGCTTAGGCAGCCATCTTGCTGGCAAGTGTTTATTTCGTGATATTTTACATTTGTCATTACGTCATTGCTTTTATTCTCTGCCGTGTGACCTATTTCACTGTTTTGGCATCCGCAGAGATAAAAATTCATTTAAAAATAAATTTATTAATTTATATCCACTAAAAGCCAAAATTACAAAATATTACCAAAAAATGGCAGAAATACTAAACAATTCACAGGAAGCCATCAGTCTAGCAAGTTACACTTCTGACAATTCGTATACTGCGTGGAGGTTGCTTTATAGGTTAATGTATGGTATTTTTATTAAAATGGCATCAAAACAGAATGCATTACTTTATCATGGTTTGCTGGTTCATATACCTTAGCAACTATAATGTATATAAACACGATTGTCTAGTCAATATTTACAACTGAATTGTCTTAATATACAATTCAAAACAGCAATGCCACTTTCTCGCACCTAAAGCCTGGTTCTCATTGGTCACCGACCGTCTGTGATGATATTGCCCGCCGGTGATCACTGGAGTATAAAGTGATTTGTTATTTTAAATAAATTTTCTTCCTCACCGGCCACCCAAAATACATCACTGACTGTTGGTGATTAAAGAGAACCAGGCTATATCATCGCTATACAAAAAATATAACATCAAAAATGACCGCAATAGCTAAAACGTATCAATTAAATGTTGTACACAACATTTCGACACATACACACTCGCGTCAGAGATGTCTATACATAAACAACACAGCCTTATTTCTTCTATAATTAATATACTTTCAAATCGTATTTGTACTTACTCGAGTACCCGCAAAGCCCATTTACACGATACGATCAGTTGTATACGGTTGTCACTCTGACGAAATGATATTGAGTGCTAATGCCACATTTTCGTTTGCACGCAGCTGGCGAAACAAAAACCACAGTGTTTGCACGCGAATTTATTCCATCAAATAAGTCATGGTAAGAATGGAATGCGACTAATTGTATCTTGCAAATGGGCATTAACACAAATTTACACTGAACTGCCTATATTCTTATTTTATCGATTTTCATTTAAAAAATGTTTGAATAATTAAATAAACATCATATATCACTGATTGTGTATATATTTGGGCTCTAAAATTCATGAAATCTGCGTGCTTCGCTATCCAGTGTATCATAAGATCAGCGATAACGAGCAAGGACAATGCCAATGACAATATCTCCCCAGTTGCTGATTTACATGTACAAAAAAGCCACTGATCCGGCAACCGGAATGTAGTTGAATTCAACATTACCAATGATTTGCTAATCAGTTCTGGGGTTTGAAGAAGTATAGTTTGTAATTAAATTTGTCAGACAAATGCTCGCTACTGCGCGCAATAGACCTTTCTCCTTTTACCTTTCAAGCGTGCAATGCATGATGGTAGTTGATCATCAAGCAACTTTCATTTGCGACATCGCTCTGCTAAAGCCCGTTCTCCACTAGGCGAATTTGCTCGCGCGAACAGATAAAAAATAGGAAGCGATTCTACTTTTTCGCGGCAAATTTTTTCGCAAGCGAAGCTAGATTTCAGATTTCGCTTCCGCGTCTCGCGAATAAATTCGCTAAGTGGAAAACGGGCTATAGAAGCGATTTTGTTTGTAAGAAAACCTTGTCAATTCCTTTTGCTTCTTTATTAACTAAATCGCTCCTGAACATGGCGAAATCACGACTAAATTGATCTCGATAATAAACTACAGTCACGCATTGCGCGCTTCACAGATAAAAGGGGAAGGTCTATTAAGGCCGACACAGACCGGACGCGATGCGGCAACGCGACGCGAATTTTGAGTTTTCAGAAGCATATAAATTAAATTCTGGAAGTAAAATTTGGAAACTATGGACGCTACAGCAGTCAAAATGTTTTATTGTTATGTAATCTACAAGAATATTATGATAGTTTAAAATTTATTTGATTTTGAAAAATTAAAAACGTTGTAAATTCGCGCCGCGTTGCCAATTCGCGCCCGGTCTGTGTCGACCTTTAACACTGGAAAATTAACGCCGACGGACACAACCAAATATCCGAGACGAAGCGGAGCAAGTCTGTCGATCAAAATTTTCATAGCCGTTGGGTGGCTTCTTAAAATTATAGATATGGGCGAGTTTAAGCTTAAATAAAACTGATACGGTAACTGGAAAGCTCATTGATTGCCTAAAGCTTTTCTTCATTTTCATTTAAGCATTGCGTAAGCATCAACTACCATTTTTATTTTCTAGTTTAGGCGTACGTCGCAGTTCGTAAGGTTGATTTGCGAATTTACAAAGTCTGACTATTACATGACACCTTTGGTCAACAGGACGTAGCCAGCCTGGCGATTTAGTCCTGCCATGCAAATTTTAGTGCTTTTATTATGCATTCATCAATTCAAAATTTGGGTGTTTTTACAATCAATGAATAGCAAAATATTATCACAGCAGGACCAAAGGACGACAGGCTACGCGTCTTTTCGTTAGTAAAGTGTATGAATAATGTATAATGCATAATTGAAATTTCAGTTTGAATTAGCAGTGTGTGCATGAGTGTACTCGTTAAGTGCGACATCTAAACTTCATTATTATTGAGCAATTATTAGTGCTTAGAAATTTCTATTCAGAATGGATTTACTGGGAGGTGCAGGGAGAGTAGAGGTTTCCCATTTAGCTATCATTTCAAATTTAGAGGATTATGATGTACGAAAATCAGTACCAATTATAAGCATATAGGTGTATTCGAAACATACAAACCCATGCCCGACACTGTTCCGCACCCCCCCCCTCCTCCAAAAAAACCCTGCCCTGCTGTGACTGCTGTGGATCCATCCCTATTTATCTCGCTGGGATGTAGACAAGTTAAAATTAAACGAGTATTCTAATTTTTCTGAACAAAAACAAAAATATTCGGTTACATCGTTACAACGATAATATTAACTTGACTAGACTAAATTGCCGCCGGCCTGGCTAGGGTTACTGAAAATAACCTCAGGAAATATATATTAATGGCGTTCAAATGGCGAATGAAGGCATTAATGCTCAATTAATTAATAAAGCTTCACCGTTTTGTAAATAAACAAAAATGATGAAAATAGATAAATCGAGTTTAACTTTAATTACATAGGATTCAGAATATGGATTTTTCGGAGCAAACGAAAACCACCATACAAACCCAAAATCAAACAAAAAAATATGCCTGGAATGTTTACATCGAAATAAGTTACCGTTTTGTTTTTCAGTGAAGTAAAATATTTTTATTAGCTGGTTTCAGGGAAATTGTGGTTTGACGTTTTCGCCGAGTTTTTGTTCTTTTAAGCACAATATTTACGTGGATTTAAAGAGAGCAACAAACCTATGTATATACACACGATTTGTGGCTAGACTTGAGCGGAAGGGGATTTGCATATATTGTCCTTTCTAATTATACTATTACTTTCTAATGGGCAAGAGGCATACTACAACAATTATTCTCCGTTTATGTTGCTCAGGACCCATGCAGTGCCTAGGTCACATGGTATTTTGTTCGGTTCAGCTGCCATGTCCAATCTAACCGCCATGTTTACTGTCATACAAATTAGTTCTCACCGCGCTCTTCATTTGCCGTAGAGTGTCTGCATTTATTTGCTCCGAAATAATAGAAATTACCGCAATAATATAAAGCAAAGTGCCAAAACAGCATACTCAATGTCGAAATTGAAAATGGTCGATAATATATCTAATATTAAAAAAGTTTCACACAAGAGGTCATAAGGGTAAAACTATAATTGTTTTTGCTAGATAATTCGTTTAGGGGAAATGGTTGAATGGAATCTGCCGATGAAAGAGGAAATCGTGCAAACAGCGTCAATATTTGCGAAGGTGTGGGGACGGCAGTAGGGAACAAAGTTACAGCAAACGGAAGTAATAATATTTCTAAGGCTAAGCCATTCGGACGTGTCGTACGTAAGCATATATAATAATATTCTTAGCAAGCCGAACATTTAGAACGGGAACGTAGTTGACGACGGCTGATAATACAATGTGATTCATGATAGCAAAGGAAATGGACGATTAAAATCCCACAGGACTTGAGACGTCGTCGATAGCCCGCGCCCGCGCCCGCCATTAAAAGTCGGCGATTTTGGAATGTAGCACCTAAAGCGGATACTCCTGACTTTTGGTTACATTTATTTCATACTCAAGCCTCGAATCCACAGGCACAGTGACGAATTACCAGCCAAACCTGGCTTGGTTTCATACATAAACCATCACCGTATTTGGTCTTTGGGGATTTGAGTGCATTTGATACTCCTGATTCAGTTTGAAATAATTATCGCGGCTGTATTTGTGTCGCTTTAAATTATTAAGTTATTGTCACTTACACCTGAGGACCAATAAGCTACGGTCGAATAGAGTAAGTACTAATCAAAACAAGCTGCTTTCCGTAGCTGCTGCGTACTTCCGCTTTGAACGAATACGATATAGCGTTTATTGTGTCTGATTTTATCGATAAAGGAGTTGATAGAAAGAATATATAACTTGAAAGTCTTGCGCAATGGCGATGCCGATGACAATAAATAAATAAGTGTTACTGTTAGATATATCATCGTTCTAATCGCTCCCTTGCTTGGCGGTCAACGAGAACGGTTGTAAAAAAGCATTAATATTATTATTAAACACACAGGGTCGTAGTCTTTTGATCTTAAAGCACAACGCACGTAGGGCAACGGGAAAGTAAACAGAGAAACCATTTCGCACGATAGCATTGCCATGATATGGGTTAGCAACACAATATATGACAGTATGAACGGATTAGCCGAATCGTTTACTTGAGATATGATCAACCAACCGAAAAATGAAGTTGAAAATAAAGCAAAATACTTTACACGGCAAAAACAAAGCAATCAATACTATAGCAACGGCCACGACGTCCAACAAAACCTTTTCAAGCATTGCACATGTGCATATGTGCATGTATTTACATACGCTCCAAAAAATTGAAAGAAACAGATTTTGTATAATTGCTCTCGCCGACGTATAGCGAAATGTTTTTAAATAATGCGGGTACAAGGAGATTAGAGATATTGAAATTCGCCAAACTGGCAATTCAAAGTTTTAAATTGGAAATATATCTCACAGTCCACACAACATTTGGCGATAAAAAATACAGCAGCCACAAATGAATACGGACTATACAACAACTAAAAGGCACAATATTACCAATAGTATTCACAAATAAATTTCACTGTGAGCAAAAAGTAAACCTAAACTCTTAAAGTAACAGCAATACGCGACAGAAAATTTATGAAATCTTCGCAATAACTATTCCGTCCACTTGAGACGGCTTTGCGCTCACCACAGGTAAAAGGCGTTTTGTTTGTTAAAATTTATTCAAATGTTGCTGTGACAAGTTAAACATGGCGCCGATAAAATATGTTCCCGAATTCCTTAAACGAACGAGTTTTCAACGGAGTTAAACATTTAAAAAGAATTACAAACCTACTTCTTTTCTTTCAAACGCGTGTTTATCGAAAACCAATCCACAAACGTCTTGAAATTGTTGAGTTTTAATCGATATTGCCCAGAAAGCGCCTTTACAGATGTTATGTCGAAATTTCCGAGCATGAACAAGACCAAAGGACGCCTGTGAGGGCAACCAATCAGAATTTAGCCGTACGAAGAATTACCCAATCAAGTATCGACGCCACTTAGGAGAATTTATTTCTCATCGGGTTTCCAGCGGAAGTGGATTCAACTGTAAAAAAGTCAAGCTCTTCCGGTAAGATTTGTTTTTAAGGCATGAGCGATTTAATAATTAGCCAGTCTTTACTTTAAATCCTGATTAAAGAGTTTTAATGAAACGGCTTGCATCTAAATGGACAGGACTTCTATGAATCTTGTGCACTTTGCGATGAATCGAATAAAATCACACTATTCGATAAACTTCGACAGATCTTGATAAAATAAGAAACAGTGTCAGAGCAAAGCCAAAAATATTCTGCATCTATAAAGAGTGTTTTCGTGCATAAAGCCTTTTAAGGATAAGGAAGTTAACGTCTCAACCCGAAAAACGATGCTTTGCACGTTAGCCAAGGTGACGTACTTTTAATTCAAATTACAGGATTTAATCCTTAGCAATTTAAATATTCACACGTAAAGAATTGAAAAAACAACACTTTATCAATGGGTAAAAATCCGATTAATCCCATTCTGATAAACTACGAGAAAATTCAATTTTAACACAGCCCATAAACCTACAGTAAAATATTTTAAAGTCAAATACTCCACCCTGGTCATTGGATGCTTCCCATTGTAAAGTTGGCATGAAGAACTCTTGGAAGTGGAACAAAGCAACTCATGGATCTCTTTGTAGGGAAAAAACCCAAAAATATTAAGACTTAAACTTAAACAGCCAAAAGATGCTAATCTAAGTATTGCATTCTTAGAATGGCCGTGGTCGGATGCTACAGGAATTCTGCAATGTCTGATCGAGCGGGCAGGCAACCGTCACGATGTCTTCCTCTGCAAGCTGGATAGTTCTATCCACGGAGTAGTGAGTTTTTCAATGCTTAAAAAGCAGCAAAACTATGGAATTTAGCAAACAATTATTAAAGAGAACCCACAGTATAGGAATATTGAAGTTTAATCAAGGTTTTAAGCAGGGGCGCCGGAATATCGATAATAACGGGGGCAGATATTCATATATTCGTGTTCGCAGATCGTAAAAACAATCGATTTCAAAAGGAGTTAATAATGCAGAACACGAATATATGAATATCTGCCCCCGTTATTATCGATATTCCGGCGCCCCTGGTTTTAAGGTTATATACAAAACAACGACCAATTTTAGAAATAATTTGACCGACAGATTGACAAAATGTATTATTACACAACATTTAAGAACTTGACCAGACAAGGAGAAGGTAGTGGTGGTACATCATGTTGGTCTGGCTCTGCTAGATTTATTATGATTCAATTGCAAACTTGCACGGAAAATTGAAGAGGGACTTGTAAAAGCAGTTCCTGTCTTTTCAAAGACCACTTTAACGTTTGTCCAAAAAGAAATGCTGAACAAAGGTTTCTCCGTTTCCGCAGCTGTGGATCTAGGCTAACAACACAGAAAAGCCATTCTCTTGAGTCCTCCACACAAATCCAATTCATGGCACGATATAAGTTAAGAAAAATATTTTAAATTTAAAATAATTTCAGTCATACTGCCGAGAACATGCATACAGCTATTTTATAAAGATAAAGTAAATCATTTTCCATAATCATTTGACTAGTCCTTTTTTATCTTGACTGAGTATATAAGCACAATAAAGATATTTGAATGCAAAATTATACAGGATTGGTCAACACCTTCTAATAATATTATTTTATGGTTACTCAGCCTTAATATATCTGCAGATTTAAATAAGCTCAGGCAATAAAGTCAAATTTTTTGGACTTTTGTGGACCTGGCAGATTTTTTGGACTTCTCCTCAAAGCGAACCCTAATATTGCCAGAAATTCAGGACATTGATTATCATGATGCCAGGATTTCGCAATCAAAGATGGCTGCCTTGTTATTATAGAGTTATATAAAACACCAGACTAAATTTGAAATTAAAGAAACTTCTATCTTATATATTGCAGTTGCGGACGGATTTAAGACGGGCAGAAACTCAGTACTTTTATGAAATTTTTTTTATTACCTTTAACAGGTTCCCCAGTAATGTAATTTCATCAACTAACCACTATATTACAAGTAATATTGCTTTAATTTAAAATTTTGTCTCGTGCCTTATATCATTCTATTATAACAAGGCAGCCATCTTCGACTGCGGAATCCTGGCATTATATATGAACTTTCATGGTAATTAATGTCCTGAATTTCTGGTTAAGATGTCTACACACGGTAATCTAAAGAAACTCTTCTCAGAAAACACTGACTCTGTTTTGCTAAGCAAAGCAGTCAAAACAATGCACAGCGTTGAATAAACAAACACCTTGACAACAAATCTCTACTACTCAAAAAGGCCTCACACGCTAATAATCGTCAAGTAATGATTCTGAGTAATATGTTTTCTTTGCTGAAATGATAAAAGGTCGTTTAGTGATCATGCATGACTAAGTCCGATCTATAAGTTCTCGGACGCAAAATGAAACCAAATTGACATATTCATTTTCGCTTTTTATATTAAAAGGTATTCAGGAGAAAAATATTTGCATTGCAATTGCAGAAGGTATGTGGAATTGATAAAGCTTTATTTAATATAAACAATATAAATTGGAAGCATTGCTTCATTTGCAAACTAATTACTTTCTATTTTCTGGTAAAGTAAAATAAAACGCTGCAATAAAACGCTGCATATTAATAAATACAGTAAATTGTATATGAAATGTCACAACGGTCTCCAATGTTTTTATGGAATATTGATAATTTTTTAATATTTTTGTGTTGTTTTAGTCGTGTTGTTTTAGTTGTGTTGTTTTTTATATATAAGCATTTATGTAAAGAGATGAAGTGAGAAAAAGTTTTCGTCAAAGTAATCCGTTAATTTATAATGTCTGAGTTGGACACTAGTTCCATAACATCCACTGATGTTAACGATTCAGTGGAAGATAGTTCAAGTGATGGAGTAGTAGATATTGGTTCGATAGAGCTTTTAAGTTTAATATAAGTTTAATATTTTTAATACCACACCAACAAGATTGGACCACTGTGGCATTTTAATATTCACAATGTTCCCTCTTGTTAAAGAGATTATTTTAATAGGGTTCTGTTAAACGTAAAATCTAAACACAGCTATTTTTTAGCAAAAATTTCTGAGGTATTTCAATATTAGTGAAGATTTATGCGTGATAGGGGCATTAGGAAGCTCTGTCTCCCATCCATTATTTCATATTTTTCAAAGGTTCAGTATTGGGCATACTATCACGCATCAATCTTCACTGAATATTGAAATGCCTGAGATATTTTTGCGAAAAAATGGGTACGTTTAGATTTTACGTTTAACACAACCCTATTTAAAAATCTCTTTAACATGAGGGAACGTTGTAAATATTAAAATGAAATAGTGGTCTTGTTGATGTGGCATTAAAAATATTAAACTTGCCAATCTTGTACAGATATTGTCCTTTCTTGGGATGTTGTCATGGTGGTCATTCTCACAGATTTTCAGACTCGCTGGCGCTGCTATGATTGGTATTAAGGTTCTATTGAACCAATATCTACTTCCCTATCGTTTGAACTATCTGCAGCTTAATCGCTAACATCAGTGGATGTTATGGAACTAGTGTTCGACTCAGACATTATGAATAAACGGATTACTTTGACGAAAACTTTGTCTAACTTCGTCTGTTTTATGCTTAAACGCTTATATAACAACACAAGAGTAATTTGATCCATACTGTGACGTCACATGCGCATAACTGACAAAATCACCTCAACGAGGATACTTTTGAGGGCAATTTTTTTGTTTTCTTCTCAAAATTTCGTATTAGAAATATTTAAAAATAAATCAAATCATGAAATACAACAATCCATAAAGACATTGGAGACCGTTGTGACATTTCATATACACTTTAAAGTTGCCGCATGTTGTATTGACCAGAATGTTGTTTGAAATTTGTTAAAGAAAAGTGTACGGTGAAATGATCTAACGGTGTTGCTGCAAATATATGATTTCTGAAAAGAGCCTTTAAAGGTAAGGTGGAGGTAGCCAGACAAATGAATAACTTCTTGGAAAGATCCATGTAGTTGTAATATGTTTTGGAGAAATTAGTGCAAGAAATTTCGAAGATCAAATCTCCAATCGTCTTCTCGAAAAGGTTGCTGCTATCGTAAGTCCAGCTAAACTATTCCGTGAAGCTTTTAGACCAGGAAGACTTGCTGATTTTGATTTTATTCTGTGTGCATAATTGCAGTTCCTCAAACTCGTATACAGTTTATGGACTAATCACATATATACTCGTATAAATTTAAAATTTGCGTCGAAATTATTTTAAATTATTGCAAAACGAGAACAAGCGCACTGAAAAGAAGAAAATCACATCACATTTATTTATTCATTTGCGTAGGGTGACCTCATCATTGAAATATCACTGGTGTCAATGAGGGCCCTAAAATAGGTTTGTTTTCTTAGCTAAGCAAACAGACCTATTATTGCACCAACACCATCATCCTCATCATTATGCTTTCTTCCATGACTTACCAAACAATTTTTAACGGGTGGTATACGGGTAAAGTTCCTATGCCTCATCAGGGTAATTAATAAATCAATGCCCTCATCAAGAAAATATTTCTGTATTGTGCCACAAGCTTATGTTGAGGATGTGCTCTAGTTACTTTAATTACTTTTATATTTACATGTCATGTATGTGTACAGGATATCACAAAATCTCATTTGCATTGCTAAAATTCACGCATCGTTTAGAGGAAACAAAAAAATATGATAATTATCAAATGGAAACCTTCTAATTGAACGAATGTGAACCGTACTCTCGTTCAGTTAAAAGGGCCACTCGCTCGTACTTGCGGTGCAGGTTGACTAAGTATACTAAAACATATAAGATATTATACAACACTAAATTGTTTTATTTGCTTTTTTTACTTCTTTTTTCGTTTGCATAACATGATTTTCTAAATGAGAAAACAAGCGAAACAAAATTTTAGAGAGTTCGGAGATCTGTTTTTTTTCGGCATGAATTTCCCGCTATTTTTGTGTAAATAGAAACTTAACCTGCTGGAAAATATCAGGACGCTGCAAGACGTATGAAATATGATACACAAGGAGGCTTGAGAGCAATGCACAGAAATTACAAAGGCATGTGTTCGGTCGAAGGCACTAAGTTGCATTTTTTAGCACTGATTCGGTCTTTCAACTGTAATGTTCTAAACTTTGCACTCGTAACAAAGTAACAAACTCATTTTAAATAAACTGCATGATAACAAATTTTACACAATTTCCATCATTGAAGGTGTATGGTTGAGTTTCCACAACATATATTTTATTCCAAATTATATAGCTATGTGTCTAGCAACATGATGAAAAATATTTTCGCTATATACAATCAACTGCCTAAATTTTTAAGTAGAGTTTTGTGGTTTACAGAATGCCTAACCTATCCATCGTACATTTATTCCACACTTACCTATCACCAAGTCTTGAGAAGTTGTTACAATGCATCAGAGTTCATCAGGAATTTTTGGACAAAAGCTATAAAAATAATAAATGAATTTCCCTTGTCTGTATTAGAGACGTTCCAGCGAGGTACAAGGTAGGGCTTCCACAATGCAAGGAAAATTGCATCACATTTTATCCTTTTTTAAATCCTCTTTTATATCCTTTTGTTCCCGAACACACTACATGTTACTCCGTAGAACAAGTGCAAAGTTGTGGTCACACAACTTGCTGTTTAACGTAACACAGCAAACGTTTTGTTTTTATGATTGAAAATGTTATTCCGTAGATAGGCATATCTGTTCACTGCAAAGGTTACAAGTAACCTATAAAGTATACACATGTATTTCCATGCATTCACTACCTTTAAATGAAAAATGCATGCAGGAATTTGTAAGATATTTGTATACGTTGTAAGAAAATGCCACCAAATTGGTGATATAAGGTTATTAATACCACGTCTAGGTTTATATGTCTGCACAATTGTTCCATACTCAGTTTGATTCTAGTCTAGCACGTTTAAATATAATTTCACGGATAAATGCAAGTATGCAATATTAAAGCTAACCAGCACAAGCATCATTTGAAGAAGGAAGTACATGTCCCAAGTATTCATGTTTAAAGAAATTTCGAACGTTTCCTAATATGTTGAACAACAGCTTTAAACAACTGAAACAACTGAAAATTCACAACGCGTACATATTATACATAGCGGCGCTCAACTTACTCTTTCAGGCTGTCCTCAAGGTGCCATAGCCATCTGATGAACTAAAGATATAGAAATCATTAAATAAATTTATTATGTAATGTACAAATGCATTTTGCATTTTTGCAAAACTTCATTGCAATTTTTCCTCCTTACTTCATTCCGTTGGTAAAACTGCGATATTATATCATTTATTCCAGATAACATTTCAAAAAAGTCGCACAATTCACACATATTCTTAATTTAAATTTTAATTTAAATTTAAAGAGGAAGTAGAAAGACTTGGCAGACCCCAGAATACGAGCGAGGTCTGGGTCTAATGTAGCAAACCTAAGTGTAAGCAAGCTAATGTAGTAAACATAAGTTCTATATATGGAGGCACGCTCCCAAATTAGGCTTGATTTTATTCGCTCAGCCAACAAAAATTTTCAAGTGATTTTTCTGAACTCGGTTGTAACCAGTTTTTATCGCAAAACATTCAATTTATTTGGTGTTGTGCAATTATCAAATCAAGACGCACCCGTAGTGACGTTACTCGGCCAACTTTAATCAAATACTCTTTTAAATACCGCGGCGCATCAATCAGCGTACCGGCTAGAATACATCCATCACACGTTTATTAAACTTGCTCTCTTCGCCACTTTGATACCACTGGCACGAGTACAAAATTTAATATAGTTGATATAAATATAAGAAAACCAAATAAAATGCCAGAAACCTTAAAGAACGTATGTGCATGCATGCGCAATTAAAAGTGTAATGATGAATATTTAAATAATTAAACTTCCGTTTTCACTGCACTCAAACAATTGTCACGGCACGGGTATAGAATAGGTATCCGTACCAATTTTATCATAGCTCGACCTTTGAATTGGCAGCCTTAGCACGGATAAAATTGGATACGGGTACCAATTTTAATCTTAACGTACCAGAAAATTGAGTGTGCTGAAACGGGATTAACTGCACCTTTCCATGTCCTTAGGAGCCATTTTCTTGGTCACTTTAAGCTATTTTTTAACAACCCTTCGCTCGCATGATTGTCAAGAAAATTAACTACTCTATCGTGAAAAATGTGAGAAACGTACCTTCTTTGTTGCAAGAAAATGTGTACACATAAAAAGTGCGCCATCGCGTCGATCTTTGTGAGAGAGCCAGCTTTGTGTTGTCGTTTTTACGAATTTTCAGCATAAGAATGATGAAATTCACGCGACCAGTGTTGGCATGCAAGTGGTTCTCCGAATCAAACTTGTCATTTGCCCGTCTTATCCTATATTCTTAATTTCGTTAACGTTCTTGATTGGTCAGGAAGAAAATTGTCTAAGACACGTCCGAACACGTTGCATGGAATTGCGCATAAATTTTTTCTTTACTAATTTCATTTCTAAACTGAGCAACTTGCTAGATCCAGCCTCCCTGTCATATTTTGCTTGTGTATAGTTGAATATTAGGAAAACGGTGGGTGGCTTTGAACATGTTTTATCTTGTCGAACGTCGGTCACTAAGGTCAATGACATCCAATTTAGACTAAAAACGTGTTTTTAAATATTCAATATAGGCAAACTGCTTCTAAATGATCTTGTCAATCGAGCAGAAGTGGCCACAACCACACGCAACGGAGTATGAGATGTAGCATCGGAGGCAAAATTTTATTGAAAATCCGGCATGTGTCTTAAAACATCATCACATCGCCTTCTCATGCTGGTTGTAATAAGAAGGAAAACAGGTAGAAAGTCATATTTCCCACTTGGACAAGTTCAAACATGCTTGCTAAACACCCTTCAGCATTTTCATATAAATAAAAATATCATTCAGCAAAACACAATATTGGCCAACCACTTATCGATGCTAGTGACGCCACTGATATAGAATGAACCAGAATCGGATCAAATTAATCGTTAATGGGAGCGGGGTTAATGACAATTTTACTATATTCATTTTGAGATCACTGGTGTTTCCCGCAATATTATTGGTTCTTAGCGCAGTGATTTCAGCCTAAATTAGACGAATATGAGCTAGATTTTGACGCGAGCTCGAGTATTTAATCTGCGCAACAGCAGAAAGATAACTATAAGATATATATCACACAATTAGCCAATTAAAATTTATGAAGAATAAACTCAAAATGAGCAGATCGAAACGACAAACACAAAACTTGTTTGACACAAATTTATCATAAAATTAATCGATAAAAATTGAACAGGCTACTAACTTTCAAAGGTTGCTTTTCAGCGCTAATTCTATAGGCTTGCATGGTCTTATATCTATGCTATGTCTACTAAGTTTGTTATAAAATGTTGAATATAAATAAATTCATCATATATTCAAATGAGAATAACTCACTGGCCTGAAAATAAATTGGATTTAGCAACGATATAATACAGTACCTAAATTATAAATGAAAACTAAAAAAACCCAAAACTAAAAAATATACTAGCGTCGCTGCTCCATGCACGACTCTAGGACTATTTGAAACCTAATAAAAAATGTTGGAATACGCGTTGTCGTTGTACCGGGTGTCCTCAAAAAACGTCCCCCCTTTTGAAATGAAACTTTTGTTAGAATTTGAATGCATGAATGATGATCAACGCAGTAGTGTGTAAATATAGCATAGTTATTAGGTAGAGGCATTCAAATAAATCGTCTTGCTTTCAATTAGGTTTATCATAATATTAAGGCAATCAGATTCTAACAAAGGCTTGATATGATTTCAATAGAAGGGAATTTTTTTTAGGACACCCGGTATATATGTACATAAATCTTACTGCCTACTGGGCTATGTATATTAACTTCTTATTAACCGAGCGCAAAATCTTTGCCGAGAAATATCGGACCGAGATCTTTTTGAACAGACCGAGCTCAAAGAGTGAGGTTTGCACAAAAATATCGAGGTCCGATATTTCTCGATTGGTAAAGAACGAGCAAGCGAGGTTAATAAAAAGTTTATTATATGGCATAAGGGTGTATTTGCACTTGAAACAAACAAGAAATGCATGAATTCCTATTAGCAGCCTGGTACCCATTTGATAAAAACAAAAACAAAATATTGAGTTATTTATAGTTTACCTAAACTGTCTGGAGACGTCTTATTAATTTCAAAAGCAATTAAATTTTCTCTTGTGCATTTATTTGTGCCTTTTTCATTCAGAATTTCTCTGTTTTTACCTCTTGATAGATCGCCGCTCCATTATGGAGAAGTGCCGGTCCATTACGGGAAATTAATGGACCGCTGAAATTTCTTCTCAGCCAATCACTGAGCTCCATTTCACCGGAAGTGACGCTTGCCATATAATAAAATCTCATACTGTACTGTGACTGCAAAACACGCTCACCTGCTACGTGCAAATTTAAGTATTTGTTGACGGGTAGACTACAGTATAGCGTTTGATTAGCTTGTTGTGCACTGAAGTATTCTCGAATATCGAATTGTGGGTCATACATTGATACAGCATATTTCTCTGATTTTGCTCTAAGTACTAAATGTTTCACCTTTATTCTCTACTAGTATATGATTGGCTGCCGTAGTGCGATTGCGAACAATCCAAATAGAATGGCAGTTTAGCGCATCGGTTTTGCTCATAACAATGTGCATGTGCGGGGGGTTTGGTGTAAACACTACCTAAAGTCGAACGCTAGTGCCTTATGTTCTTCAGTGTTCTTCAGTGTCAAAAATATCCCGCAATATAGACTCATGGGCGATATTAATTCAACACCAAAGAATTTCACAGAAATTAAATAATCTGGCACTAGGAAGCTTAAAATTTTCAGTTGGGGGGAAAATTCGACTTTTATATTCAACGTTCAAAATTTCTTTCACCGGAAAGTCCCCTAAATTTGAATGAGATTGAAATGTAAAAGCTCCAAATGGGAGTTCCAGTTAAAGTTCATTAGTTGTTACGTAACCAAAAAACGACTCTTCTGACAAGAGAGCTAAGCCTTAACGGTGACCGGTGGGCTAAGAAGGCCTTATAGCCCCGCTCCTTGATTTAGCGATTTAGCTTTTAGGACCTTAATAGGATTTAGCTTTTTAGCTAAGACTGTCGTGAGGTCAGTTCGTCCGTCACTATTTCAGTGGCCGCTGATGGTTACTATATACAGACTTTGAACTTAGTGCGAAAAATTTGACTTGTTAATCAATTTATTACAATACATCGCGACGACTGTCGATGCATGACAGGTGACGAAAACAATTTATACAAAGTAACAAAACGTTTCATTCGTCGCCTTTGCCGACGACTGTTGATGCATGACATATGAGAACCGGGTTTAAAGGTACTTAACCCAGTTTCGATCCCAGAAAGGAATATTTTTTGTAAAATGGTTAAGAGACAACGACGACTCTTTCTGCTGACTAGCTTTTGCTACGAAAATATGCTTCTTAGCGATTATAGCTACTGTGTATGTTCATGAAGCAAAATCAGACATGCCACTTTTACACCCTTATTACAAATCCTTACACACTTCAAAAATCCTGTGCATAGATGGAAGAAGATAGAACAAGATTGATCGTTGAAACGGCGACCAAAGCCAAACACATTTTTAAGTAATCAACAATATAAACTTGTTGCACTTATACTTCCCACATAGGGGATTTACCGGAATATTCGCGGTTCTCGGGGTTGAGATTGTGCATGTGCACAGGAGGATACGTTAAAAGCGATACAGCGACTTCGTTGAAAACGACGACTTGGAAGTTTTTTTATACAATCGAAGTAAATTGAACTTTACATATATATAGAGATATATACTAATGCTGTTCGGCTACCATCAGTAGCGTAGCCAGCCTGACGATTTGTCCCGCTATGCTAATATTTTGGTGTTTATTGACTGTGAAAACGATAAATTTCTGAAACATAACTTGAAATTTACAAACGGACAAAATCGTCAGGCTGGCTATACGCCACTGTCTACCATGCGGTTTTAGATATCACACAGACATGCGTATCTGCGCCAGTTACATAAAAACGACAAAATTCACGGAACAGAATCTTTTTTTCTTAAGCAAACTACGATTTAACTGCCCATAAAGTACGTATTTTAAGAGCTACATTGCATTCATATATGAAATTGGTTTAAATTAAATTGGTTAAAATTCAATTTTTTGCTTTGCGTCGATCGTCTTTCATCTGTTTTAGCTCATGCGCTTTTCTTGAACATAGTAATATTAGAACTGTATGTCATTTTCTTCAGTTTTAAGTAGAATCAGTATGGTCTTAACGATCCCCCTCCGAAACACCGCAGAAACTTGGTCTTTAAAAAAATTTCTTCTGCATATATTTGAATACGCATTATGCAACTTATCTTTTGGCATCTCACCATACGCATCTGACAGCTAGCTGAGAAATAGACATTTTGCACAATGTTATTAATTCAGAAGATTTGTTTTTTTTCAGCTTCAAATCTTGAGTAAAATCATCATTTTGAGGAGTCGTATGCTCAAGCAACCGTTGCAGTATACGACCATTAGCATAGGGAGGTCGTTAAGATCGTATTATCTTATACGTATATAGCTAGTTATCAAATAATATATTACACCCCCAAAAAACCCACCAAAATCCTTCGAACAACGAACATTTTTCTTAATATTTACTTCTCAAAATTTCTTTGATTCCCTAAAATGAGAAAAAAAACAAAGCTATAGAGTTTGCACCAACCCCTCATACATAGTTCTGATACGCCGCCAACTTGCATATATCTACAGGCATAAATTTGTAAAGGAATCCCATTTGTAAATTTCAAGTTACTATAATTATTCATGTCTTTAGAAATTTAATGTTTTCACTGTCAAGGAACACCAAAATGTGCGCATGGCGAGACAAATCGTCAGGCCAGCGACGCTACTGGAAAAAGCTCCCTTATATACGAATAATATAAGAGGGCCTTAATACGAGAAACCTAATCTTCGCGCATATTTCGATCACTTTTAACTTAGATGGCCTAAACTCTCAATAAAGTACACATTGAAACTGCCACACTTACCATCAACGAGTCTTTAATGGACTTGTTATATATACAACCATCACAGTTCATCATGAATTTTCGCAGGATTACTGAAAAAAATAGAATATTGAGAAGAAAACTTCAAACTAAAGATGGCTTAGTTCTATGTTCTATAGAAGTCAGTATATTCTTGATTTTCTCAGGAATTCAACTTGAGATTTACTCCAACAATACACATGTTGCAGCAGAAAAGAGCCTACAATTATTGGAACTATTCATATGATAACTACAAATAGAAGTAATAGAATAATGTATAAGCACTGTGACAAAAGGCGATTGTAAAAATATCCTAATCTAATTCGTTGAACATATTGTGTCTTGTGATTATGTGGTTATACAATGGTGATGAACATATTGAGGCAGTTGGAAAGCTGTGTTATTCGAATGTCATCGAAAATAACTCGTAAGCTTTAAATGGTATTACATTACAGTTAAAAAATATCTACCTACAAAAGATTACATCGCTTCGCACATGAATTGATGTTGCAAATAAGCTAGGATTTATTCAACCTTAATTCAAATATTAACACCCAACAAACGTAATCCAATTGATCTAGATATTTTATGTTTAGAAAACATTTGTTATATATGCATATTGAATTTAGCTGGCCTTTTCTAACAGATAAGTTAGAGGGCAACTACGTATGCCCCCATCCACATACCCACCCCCCCACCATGCACAATCATACCCCCACCACCACGAATTACTGCCTCCCACCTAGGTTTCTTTACTGATAAAATCTTGGGGAGATGACCATGCACATCACAAAGAGAAAAATTAGATTCTTTCCATAAATATTGCCCTGTATATATGGAATGCATTGATGAATTCATGAAATCAAGTCAAAGATTCTCAAAAATACCCCACGGTCAATTTCTTTAGAATGGTCTCAGAATTCATATATCTAGTGCAGTGCCCATGGGTTATTAATCGGTTTTTGAAATTATTATTTCTACACACATTGCAGAAATCAAGGTTGTCATGATACAGAGTTGCAATTAGAGATGTGTTAAAGATGGTTTGTAATTCAGCGTTCGTTGAAACATCACCATATATGTTAAAGAATATTCGGATTATTTTGGTTTTCTAACTGAAATGTTATACACCAAGAAACTTTACTCCAACATTCAATATTACATGTTGATCAAATGATCAATATATCCTAATATAATGGTGCCCCTACATGTGTTGGAAATATTACTTCGAGGCAACGCATTAAAACTGTGAAATAAGGGGCCATCCCAATCACTGCAAATATATAATACATATAAACATTGAAAGTGATCCTAGAGATTACACAAATCTTTAAGTTTGAACTATTATTTAAAACAAAAATTATGAAGGAATTCACTGTGAAACTGTAGGAATGCATGCTGACCTGCCTTATAATTGTAAGAATTTTTAATAAAAGAAATTGCAGAGAGACGAGAGAATAGTAAGATTCTCGTCAGAGAATAGTAAGATTCAGGGACCCTCTCCGCCGTGAACACAGAAATCAAATCCAACGTAAAACTTCAACGTAAACATGCATGCATACCTACGTTGTAATGACGACTTTTTGTGTTAATAGAGATGGCTCCTACCTACTTATTATTAGCTAAAAAGTATTCTATACTTGATATACATATTCTGGATAACCGCGTGTAGGTCAGCTTGCGACAAGATTAAAATCACATGCATGAATACAAGTAAATCTGCTTACTTTTTCATCTTTTCCTCCAGCCATCTAAGCAACTAAAATTTAGAAATCGTCATATTAAACCATTAATTCACATATTTGGCCACGAAAGATTATGTATTTTCTGAAAACTATATGAGAATTTCCTACTCACTTCTTCTTTCAAACAGAAATAACACGCAATATTGTTCATTGCTGACACAATTTGGAGAATTCGACAATATTCGCAAACCATTGACGCCATTTTAAGTAAAATATAGCTGCAATATAGCTCAGAAGAGATATTTGGTATAATGATATACTGCGCATGTCCCAGTTCAGATTTACGCAATACGATTGATCTAAAGAGTATAGGTCTGGGTCCAAGATATTTAAATCATTTATGGTTGGCACGCACCAAATATTGAGGTTATCTACATATATATTCTCTAGAACAACGAAGAAAATCGTTAGACGTACAGGAGGCATTTTTAAGTGATTTGTCTGTATATACGATTTTATACGATTTTTCAATTTAGCGACTTGATTTTGTACGATTACAAGTTAAGCAAAGCGCAGTCAGCCGCTTAAAATTTCTATCATGCCGTTTAAAATTTTCTCTTTTGTCATACCACGGCGCGTAAATTACATGCGAGCCTAGGTTGATGAAAAAGGAAGTTACTCTCGCCTTTCAATTTATGACACGTTTCATAAACTATATATTTATATATATTCCCACTTTATAATTGAATGGTAGAAACGCATGTTCTTACTATTATTTATATGAATTGACAAGAAACCTCCCGAAGTGTGTGCATTGTTATGTGGATTATAAATTATTGTCCACCTGTATCATTTTGTCGCGTTCTACAACCCCATATTTATTACTAGCATAATTGGAAAGAAAATCCCTATGTTTCAGTATCGCGAAAAAATTACGACAAAAATTTATTTCCTGAAACTAACCTCTTTTGTTGTACTTCAATTTTGACACGCGACGAAAATGCCATAGCATCGTTCTCTGTGAGAGCGCCAGTCATTTTTTGTGCCGAATTTTTAGCATTAGAATTGTCTGGCTTCACGCTAATAATGCTTGCTACCAAACGATGTTGCCGTCTGTTTAACTTGTGTCATCTGGTTCTCGGATGATCATGTATCAGAAAGTTTACTAAAGTTGAAGACATGTCAGAACACGACTTCTTTATACATACCTGCCAAACCTATAGAAAAACAATAGTGAGCAATAAATATGGACCATTATTTATATGCTTCTTAGGCTGAGTTGTCTGTTTAAACTGGACGTCGCCACATCGAATTAACGAAACAATAAAATTGTGCCGAAATTCTTGTGTTATATAACTTGCAAAACCATATTCTGTTGATCAGCCTTTAGACTCAGCAATTTCGTGATCTTTTGCTTGCATGTTTATAGTTATATAAATTATGAAAATAGCAGGGGTCCGGTTAAACATAGGTCACGAAGGATAATGCGAATTTGAATATCTGCATGTCTGTGAATAATTAATAGCCAAACAGCTGCTCCTAAACCCTGTACATTGATCAGAGGGGACGCAAACGATGAATTAACGAAACTATAAAACATAGAGTTGAAGGTAAATTTCTTGAAAATCCTCGATTTTAAAATCATCACGGCATCGCTTTCTCTTGCTTGTGGTAATAATTATTTGAGAAGGAAAATCAGCAGGAAGCCATACATAATCTCATGGTAAGACAAGCCTAAACATGCTTTCTAATAAAAATTTCAATAAAAATATTTTCGCAATACTATTCCGCAATAACATTGTTGTTGCATCGCAACCGCAAACTTAGTCAAATTAACAAAGGCATATTTGTAGATGTAATTCAGTTTTCTATACCCTGTTCAAGCTTGTTCAGATGTGGACACATCTACAGGTGTACAGGTGATTTTAAAACTAGCGTCCGAGAAAAATTTCCTTAATTCATCTGTTTTAAAATCGTCATCACATCATGTACATCATCGCCCTCAGATGATGTGGTAATAGTTGTGAAAGAAAAGAAGCCAGCAGGAAGCCTAAATGTAAAATACACCACAATACCGAGTTACTCCGAATATATAAACAATTTTAATGAGGTTTATTTCCAGCTTTTGAAATGTTATCAAATGCTATGCGATTATATAGAGTGTGATGCAAAACAAAATAAAATGCCACTACATAGAAATGTTTATGCTCGGAGATACTATTTTTGTGTATTTTAGTACAACATATATTCAGTGGTTCTTGAAATTTTTAAGCCAAAATGTCCTATGGTTAGACAAGTCTAAGCATGCATGGTAAACACCAATCAGTATAATTTTTTTATGAATAATAATTTCATGCTGCAATCCCATAGCGTTCACAAAAAGTGATGATGACAAATTTGGCAGCAATGTATACGGGCACAACCTATGTATATATGCAGCACGACATTGTTCAATGCTGTTAAAACGCGGGCTCAAAATGCTATACGCGAGGGTTGAAATTGGCCGTGCGCGTGCCAAAAGTAATATTTCTGCGATATTTCTTTTATTACGACCTCGAAAGGTTGATGATGCATGCTGGAGTGCGCCAATGACTGCTACGGGCTTAAACCAATCAATTCAGAATCTCGGATCTTGTTTACACGGTCAAGAACAGGTCAATTATTGGGGTTAATAAGTAAGGGGGCATTTTAAATTTCAGAGACCTGAATAAATATACCAAATCTATCAAAATAATACGCATTTGCTAATAATCGTTGCTTCATAACGGCTAACGAAGATGTCGTGACAAGCGGATCCGGTAGCGTGTAAACGAAGCTTCAATATGTACGTTCGAGCTCAAAGTGATTATATAAGTCCACGATATTCTAGACAGTCAGCTTAAGCGATCATTATGTATACACGTCCATGCATGCAAAAGCCAAGATTTGCAAATATTTGTACAAAATTATTGTATGAATATTTTTCAGACACTTGTTTGCTCGAAGATTATTTTGCATGGGGTCGGAGTATCACCCACGTAGCATGTCTGATGATTTAACCCTGCTATATATGTATATGCATGTATGTATGCAAGTGAGCCGGTTTAAGCCGGAATTCAAATATTCAAATGAGACATAAGCTCACTGAACTGATAATCTAACTGGATATAGATACTCATGAAAAACGATGTCAAAAAATGAACTTCCAGAGAAACAAGTGGAAAATTCAAAGTACTAAAATATAGAGCTGGAAAGCATTTTAAAATGAGTAAAATCGCATTAAATAAAAGCGCATTAAATTAGCACTATACGCGTTAATTTTACATCTCCCCAGCATGGAAAATGTTCAGGGGCGCCGTGGCCGGGGGGGCCAGGGGGGGCCATGGTGACCCCCCCTTGATATGGTGACCGTCCAAAGAAACACCAGCATGTCCCGTATCAGAATGCTGGAGCTACAGCAAATCCTTTTCAAGTTTATAGTACTTTTAGTCAAACGGTTCCTGAAGTTTATAAAAGATAAGGTACCACGATAGTACAGCGGAAGAAGTAAACTGATGAGAGGATGGAAGCATTTGCGAATATGTTTATATTTTGGTTATAAACAAATGTTGCGTATAGAATACGCTGTATGCTCATCCACTAAGATTACAAAGCTATAATAGAGTATCGTGAAATAACGTATTGCGTTATTTGTTAATGCATGTGGATTAGAATCTCTGTAATACAGTTTTCCCACAAACAGTTAACTGTATCAAAAATTATTCAACTACTCAATTGAAAAGCGTATGTAAAACGTGAATATTTATCGGTCATATTCATTGTGCATGAAGCGTCAATTTAAATTAGTAGACGTAGCTCGTGATCTTTGTCATAGCAAATGCCTGCGCGTCCTTACCCAAAACCCCCTGTCAGTTTTGTCAATATTCGTTACTTTTTTATTATAAAGATGTCGGAAAAAAAACGTGCTTGTCGGAATAATGTTGCCTTTGGCCACCCCTACATTAGCACACCCACGGCGCCCCTGAAAATGTTATATTCTCGACTGTTTCACCATTTTGGTCGCCTAAAGAAAACCGCCCATAGACCGGTTTACACTGTGAAATTCCCTTTGATCACAGATGGAATTTTCAAAGTATTTGGTTGCAATATTCAAGGGAACTATATTCAAAACTTGGCATTTATCAATGCAAATTTTTAACTGTGAACACCGTAACTTAATTTTACAGGGTAAACCAGGCCTTAGTAACCCTGTATCCTATAATTGGGGGTACAATTTCTATCAGGCTTTAAATATTTTTGCAGTCGATTTCACATAACTTTTGCCAAAATACTTCAAAGTTAATTTTGAAGTCCACAGATTCGTTACGAACTTGCCAAATTCAAAACTTAATTAATATAAACGAAGTTTATTAATCAGCGACACCATAAAAATTAACTGGATATTAAAGTTAACTGAAGTTAATATGAAGAGATGTCAGCTAAAAAAAGAACTAAAAAGGCTAGACAATAACGATCGTGGCACTATACAGATAATCTTTGAAAATTTATAATCATTTCCGATTAACTTAATTGTTGTTATTTAGACGGATAGTTTCCAGTTGTCAAAATGCTATTTTCTCACATTTTAAAGTCTGCTTGTCTATAATTCGCAACCAAAGTTCGAGTTAACCGGATATATTCGACCAAGAGAGAACAAAATTTATTCGAATTAGCGAGGGGTTCGAGCTAAGCGAAGTAAATTACTATAAATAACATCACCAAAGAAAAGGGGAATTGGATTTAGTTCGAGTGAGGAGTTCGAGTTAAGCAAGCTCGCGTTAGCGGGGGACTACTGTAGGTTGTTAAGTAGCCGACTTTAAATTACACTATATCACTCTATATGCACCCAATGATTAGAAGATTTTTCGAGTCTAAACTTCATAAACACCAATTTCTGCGGTGTTTGTTTGAATGCTCATGCATGCATACCGTTAAAATAATCACTCTCAAAAGAAGTCGACACAAGGCGAATATATGCCAGTATCAATTTTGCAAAACGATCTCATTTAAAAGGTTTTACAATATTTCGAAGTGATGATAAAATGGCAACATTTTTAATCATAACAATGGCAACATTCATAACATTTTAAAGTAGTTAAAAACGCGAAGAAACGCGAGATTTGTACATATGGAGCTTTGCAGGTATGGTATAAATTATAAATATATACTATGTGTCACTATATATCTATTTCACAAGCAATGCTCATCATCTTCAACTTTCATGCCCTGTATACGATATGCTTTCCCGCCAGTCTGTATTCTGAACGCGCCATTTTTCCATGTGATCTCCCTTCCGCACAGCCCCCGAAGGAATATGAAGTACGTCCACGTCTCCCGTAGTAGCCACGCTAGCGTTAACTCGTAGAATGGTGCCATTGGAACAGGCTGGTAAAAAGTTCAAGTGAAATGGATTACTCACATGCACGTATAGCTAGAATCACTATAGGAAAACTATAGGACACGAGCTAGAAGAGTAAATCGCATGATATTATATTACTATATATACAGGGTGTATAAAAAAAAATGTCCTAAATGTAAAATTTCCGTTTTGCAGGATATTTTGTAGAATTTGGCAAATTTTTGTGTTCCTAGAGATAATTAAGACTTATCTGGTATACCTAGGCCAAGTTTGGTTTTTCATTAACAAAATTATGTTACCGGGGGGGTGGTTCCTTTCCACTGATATTGAGAGGGCTTGCGCGCGAAAATGTGAAGCTAAAATTGAGACATTATTTAGCTGTCTAAAAGTAGGAAAGCTTTTTAATAAACTGTCAAAGTTTCAGGAAAAATAATGCAAACTGGGAGCAACGCGCGACCCCTAAAAGTGACAAATATTTCATTGCGCGCAGTGGATTAAATGCATGGTTGATTTTAGCGTGACCGATCTCATGCAAAGCTGGGCAAATGAATAAATTAAAGCGAGAAACTGAACAAGAAGACGAAGCGATTTAATAATAAGATTCTTATTCTTGATGTTAATCCTCAACATTTCCACCATTTCTTTCTAAGCAAACTGCGGCTCGTCTGAGCATGGTAAACACTGAACGGCGAACCACATTTGTCTGTCCTGCCTCAAACTATCCATTTCGTTCGAAATTCTTTCTTGCAAATCGCCTACGCTACCACCGGCAAATCTAGGCGAAGGGACAGACAAATGGTTCGGTGTTCAGTGTTTAGTATGCTCAGACAAGCAGCAGTTTGCTTAGAATGAAATGGTGGAAATGCTGAGGATTAACATCACGAATAAATCGCTTTGTTTTTGTGTTCAGTTTCTCGCTTTAATTTATTCATTTGCCCAGCCTTACATGAGATCGGTCACGCTAAAATCAACCATGCATTTAATCCACTGCGCGCAATGAAATATTTGTCACATTTAGGGGTCGCGCGTTGCTCCCAGTTTGCATTATTTTTCCTGAAACTTTGACAGTTTATTAAAAAGCTTTCCTACTTTTAGACAGCTAAATAATATCTCAATTTCAGCTTCACATTTTCGCGCGCAAGTCCTCTCAATATCAGTGGAAAGGAACACCCCCCCCCGGTAACATAATTTTGTTAATGAAAAACCAAACTTGGCCTAGGTATACCAGATAAGTCTTATCTATCTCTAGGAACACAAAAATTTGCCAAATTCTGCAAAATATCCTGAAAAACGGAAATTTTACATTTGGGACATTTTTTTTGATACACCCTGTATAGATGATTGGGGTAAATGTTTTCCATACCGAGAAACAAATCTATTATCAATCAATTCTGTATATTCTCTCTTTTTTCCACAGAAAAAAACTCGATGATTGCTTTGCCAATATGCATGCATGCATGCATAAGTGAAAGTAATTTAACATCTAAATATACTATTTGTGGGAAGCAATTGAAAATATGCAAATTTGAACGTTGTTCTATCCAGTTTAAGATCAGTCCAAACATTAACATATCATATAATCGTAATATAAAAAGGTGTATAACAAACTTACTCACCCCTTGCATAATATGTAACAACAGTTGATCGGCAACAAACCACAATAAACAATGGGAAAGTAAAAGCTTCCATATACTAAGTCCCCATAAATAATATGCCCCAAAACATCCCAATAATCCAATTGTAATACACTCGGTCAATGGTTCAAGGACTCCAATTACCGGCATCATTGTGATACGTAGCCTCGTCCACCTTTAATAGGAATAGTTCATTCGTTTACTGAACCGCCTTTTAAACCCCCCTTGTGAAAACTGCCTTAAAGTGCTTAACTATACTGGCTTTGTAAAATGCTATAACTGTACATATAAAAATATTAATACCATAGTTAAAAAAGCGTCGCGAGTGCGCAAATTTACAGGCACAAGCATATACACATGTATCGCATACGCTACGCAGGTGTTATATATATTATCAGACCGCGTATCCACAGGCAAATTTCCAATGACAAAATACACTAAAATGCTTGCAGGGACAATAACAACAACATTAATAACAAGAAATCTCAAAAGTTTTAATTGTGACTTGAAATTTTTTTATAGTTTCTAAACAACTCCAAAACACTGCATTTCTTAATTTGTTCAACCGTCCAAAATTTAACGTTATTTATTATATGGCAAGCGTCACTTCCGGTGAAATGGAGCTCAATGATTGGCTGAGAAGAACTTTTAGCGGTCCATTACTTTCCCGTAATGGACCGGGACTTTCCCGTAATGGACCGGCGTTACCGGCGATCCATTAAGAGATGAAAAACAGAGGAATTCTGAATGAAAAAGGCACAAATAAATGCTCAAGAGAAAATTTAATTGATATAATTAAGTCTCCAGATCGTTTAGGTAAACTAAATAATTCCATATTTTGTTTTTGTTTTTATCAAATGCGTACCAGGCTACTAATATGAATTCATGCATTTCTTGTTTGTTTCAAGTGCAAATACATGTTAATAATTAATATAATAATGAAAAAAAATTTAACACCCGTACATACCTTACCATTCTTGTAAAAAAAGACGACAAATCGATTTTTGATGGATTTTGCATCGCCGGCAAACTACTCAACACGATTTTCCAACCTCTGGGAAGCAAAATAAAATTAAATTCATTCATTCACTCATTTAAACTATAACAATGGTGCTATAGTATTATAACCTATAAGATTTTCAGTGGCGTTTTCACTATATTAAATCAATTTCATTTCAAAATTCCACAATATCGAGAAATTTTACAAACTATACAATATAATGCAGATTGATTAGGTGGTGTATTTAAGAATGTTTAAGAATGTTACCTTAAGAATGTTTATATTCAAATGTGCAGTTATATTGTTGCACTGAACATATACATGCAGGGTGTCACAACATATATAGTAATTAGAAAAACGTCTTATATACCTTTGGTTTGTATTGCTTTCACTTACACTGTTTCAGTACAAAATAATTTTATATGACATCCCATGCAGAGGCACATGCAGAAATGTCAAGTTTATTAAACTAGTGAAAATAACAATCTGATTGCAGTAAATAATAGTTCCAACGAATACATAATTAATAACGCGGGTTCCGTTTCTTTGGGACACCCTGTATTTTATTAGTACTTTCAGAGGGGTTATTCAACTTCAGAGGAATCAGATCCAAAGCGCGAAATGCGATAAATATATGAAATTGATAAAATTAATCACTGGCATTAGCAGTATTAATAAATTTTAGGTAAAACCAAAAAGAGAAACATTTCAAGTAAATTTACCTATCGGCAAAAGATTTACTTATAAAGAAATCCTCGGCAATGTAGGAAGAAAATGCCTGAATTCCGCCTGAAAAATAAATGTATAATATAGTTATGTATAATGTAGTTAAATGTATAATGTAGTTAAATGTATAATGTAGTTAAATGTATAATGTAGTTAAAATGTAGTTAAAACATTTTCATGCATGCACCGTTCTCGTGCATGCACCGGGCCAGGAAACTAATGCGTACATGAAACTACAATATAAACAATTACGATTATTCGTCCGAAGAGTAGCAACTTAACTCGACAATATTGGAACATGCGCAGAAACAGATCATAACAATTAAAAGAATATACATGGCGTAGTTGTAATTTCATTTAGTAAAAAAGTCTAAGAAACAATTTTCTCCCAACAAAAAAATGCGAATATGATTTACGATCTCGCCTATAATATTAGCTATATTTTGTTTTGCGTAGTAATTAAAATTTTTAAGCATTTGATCGAAGGAAATTAATACTGCCTTTGTGTGTCTCTCTCTATACACAGGGTGTATAAAAAAACGGTAACCTAACTTCAGCGCGCTATTGTGCATAAATTACTTGATATAGTGAGAGTAATTTTGTAATATTAAGTTAGATCAGGCTTTTTGCTGTTGAATGATATATGTTACGCGAACCATATGAAGAAAAATGAGCTGGTTATATACGGTTTCGTTGAAAATCGTAGTGAATATCACTTTTTTTCACCTCTACGCTTAACAAAAGAAAAATCAATTAATCATGAGCATTTTGAGGCCGCCTTTTGTTAAACGATGCTTAGAACAATTAACTACGCAAACGCACAAATAATAATGTTGAATTTCAACATTTTTTTTAAAATTCCGCAGAGGTGGAAATATCCGATTTTCATCCCAACTTTCAATCGAGCTCGTATTTGCTTATTTTTTCTCCATTTAATTGGTATAAAAATATATGTAGATCAGCAGAGAAAAGTCTGATCTATCATAATATCAAAAAAATACATGCATGCACTTGTTTATAAATGAGTAATTTACGCACAATTCTTGGTTTGCAAATGACGCCATAATCGGTCATTCGACGCCATCTTGGTTGACTCTACAAAGTTTCTTCTGCTTTTCAAGAGAACAAACTGCGTTGATTTACTTTTTCCTTGTTTATTTTGTAACTGTCGTTTCCTTGTTTATTTTGGAACTGTTATAATCTCTGTCGTATTATTAGGCGGGTATTAAAATACAGCAACGACGAAAAAATTATTTTAAAACTATACTGTGCATGTTATTTATTGGTATATATAGACATCAATTTCACGCCATTTTTTGTCATGACACCCAAAACACAATATCTGCACACCGTATCCCAGATGTAGTAGTGTATAGCGCATGCTTTTTACGAGTGTTTTAGTTCTAAGTGGAACACCACGAAAAAGGCAATATAAATATTGTAGCTAATTCTTGTCCTATAGATTGCCAAACTCGCAAATCTCTATTATATATATACATATATATATACCGAAACAATAAACTACATCGCTGCGTACCTACTTTATCTAGCACATGCTTCCTCAACAACATGGACATTCCATTTGTACATGTAAAACCAAGAGCATTTGCAAAGAGATACACACGGGCATGTTGGGTGCCAAAATAAACCTATTATAAAGTATTATTATTGTTAACCCATACTGTAATAGTCCTACACATCTGCATGGTTTGTTCTATATATTGCACTGTTTTTCATTTGCATCAAAATATATTCATTGGCAGGGCATAAATTGGAGAATAAAATAATAGTCAATAGGTACTAAAGGAGCACATGCAGAACCTATAATAATTTTTCAAAACATTCGTAGAAAAATTCCAGCTAGTCAACACCCTCTCTCCATCCCGATAATGTTTCATTCATCTCTTTGCTTTACTATAAAATTTGTCTTTTTGCTATTACTGTAAAATTTTTATAGTACATGCATTTCCAATTAGGTTTCATTTTTTCAATTAGTCTCATTGGGATAACTGACCTTTTGAAGTACTCCAGCAAAAGACGACTTATTCATCAGAAACGGTACCTGTATACCGATCAGTGAAATGAAAATATATTTTATGGCGGTTTACTATACTTTTGTATAATATGTGTTACCATTTCGTTAAACATAACATAAAGAGAAAAAATTGAAATGGCGGAAATATGAATAAATACCATATTATGTCAAAGGTATCTTAGAAAATAAAAGACTGTATGTATAATTGTAATAATATTAAATGAATGTTCACTGCTTGTGAAAACCAAACCATATTCAAATATTAATATACCTGATGAGTTATTCCAACATCATCGGCCATATCAGAAACCATTTGCGACAGTGTATTAGGATGAACTGGAATCAACGAGGAAATATCTTTAAATTATTGTTAAAATTTATGAACCGTCAACAATTATCACATCCAACCATAAGAAGTATGGTTATGAATGGCTTGACCTTTCTATTTCGTTAATCATATAAGTATTTGCTGTATGTTGCAAATTTACTATATGACAAGAGCCACTTCCGGTAAAATGGAGCCCTGTGATTGGCTGAGAAGATTTTCGAATCTACTTTTCCGTAATGGAAATGGCAATCGTTAAAATTTAATCTATATATTGTAATTAATATGCATATCTGCAAATTATTTTAGTTAGAATAAATTATATATTATTTTAAAAACTGAGTTATTGTCATGAACAGATACTTTAGTTTGGAATATGGAGTGAAGGTGTTGAGCATGTATGTGAAGTTCTATGTTCAAATTTCAACCTTATTCGATTGCTACCCAAGAATGAGAGTTCCACGTGAGTGCTAACTTACCAAATAATGCACTATCATTTATCCATATCAAATCGTACTTTGCAACTTTGTAGCCTTGCAACATATTGTTTATTTTTGGATTTACTCCTCCAGTCGTTGCACCTACAGTACAAGCCACAAAATCTGAAAATCTAACCGGATGCACTATATATAAATATATTCATGACAGCAAGTGATCGTGCAAAGTGGAATTATTTCAAAAGATTTTTATAATAAAGGTGTGAGATACATATGGAATCACACATGAGAATAAAAAAAAATAGAAATTAGAGTGATATTAAATTAACATACATGTTAGCAGTTGAACATCTGCATTGGGATAGTCATCCATGAGTTTCTTAACTGTTCGAGTGGCGGGATCGTTTTCGTCTTGAACACAAAACAGAATTTGCAGCTAGAATGTATATATAATGAACAAATTTTGGTCAAATGGAAACATCGAAATTGAGATTGATGAAAGATAACTCTAAAATAATAACTTACATGCATATTGTAACTCGCTGGTTAAAATTTATCTCAATTCAAAAAAAAATCACTGGCTTTGCTAGTTAGGTATATACGATATATATAGCGAAATAATAATTATGTATATATCATTGTTCGTTACGAAAAAATACAGACTATTATTTCTTACTATTTCTGACTATTATTTTTTAGATCTCAAATTTGCCATTTTATAGGCTTATAACAAAATTAATTAGGTATTTACAATTTATGATTTACTTATTTGGGAAGCGAACTTGATATATGAACTATCGTCTATATATATTATATAGACCTGAATTGTAGATTCAATTCTGACGATGAAGTAGGATTAGACTCAAATATGCATGATACAATACCATACCTTTTCATAGTTAAGGTCAAAACAACTTTTCAAGTTCATGTACAGGTTTTCATCTTCGCCGACGAGAGGCTAACAGAACGTAAAGTGCGAAAGTAAATATTCCACTTGACTCGAATTACAATATAACTGTTAATGTCTAGTTTCTGTTATTCTTGAGTGGTGTGAACATGTCAAGGTGGCTGATGCGATAGAGTGTGTGCAGTGAACAATGACTGATAAGAATACAGAGATAAAGTATTTATTTAAAGACAAATTTACACTGATCCGGACTATTTCTCATCATTGAAAATGACTTATTCACGACAATTACTAGCAAATCTAGCTTTATGTTTAATCACCATTGTCGAGGTGGTGTTTAATGAATATAACAATAATGCAATAAAAACAAATTCTGATCAAAATATAACAACATTATTGCTAAATTGAGATTTCTAGCCACGTTTCATTAGCCACAACTAGCACGAGCTCAATATATTATTTGGATGACAAGCCTGATTTGGATGACAAGCTATGATTTCAGCATATATTGTACACTTAATGTATAATATTAAGGGAAATAATGAGTTTTGTTTCCCCAAGAGTCTGACAAACATTGAGACTCGAGGGAAAACAAAACTCACTAATTCCCGAGGTGGTGTACATTAAGTGCTTTGTTACATAAGAACAAAAACATACACGTTACAAATTAAACACACTACTTTGTTACGACAATATGCGAGCAACAATTTTTTACTTGCATTATTTAAAGTCATGTGACTACGAATTAATTACAGTATACACATTTAAAATACACAGCACCTATGTTTTGGCTATATAACAATATTAAATCATCTTCATTTGTAACCCCCCCCCCCCCCTCACAGACGCCGGTAATTGATGCAAAATTTTGATTGAAAAACCACAAAGGAAATATGTTTATACCGTCCATTTACCGTTTTAAACCGGAGATCAATATCACTTCTAATATTGCGACTCTTTGATGACTTTGAAAGAGGTTTTAGATTTTACTAGCTTTTACAGGGATATAGCTACTTTCGGACAGTGATGACGGTCATAATACCGTTACTTAAGCAGTTTATAATACGTTAACAACGGCTTTCGCGCAGCGGTTGAGCTCTGTCTCTGTGGTCATAACATTGGGGGACCCATGATTTAGAAATTTCCCAAATTTCGCATGTTTTCTTTGAACATAATTACATAAACTCTATCTCGTATTCATTTAGAAATATAGTGAACCGAAATAGTGATAAATATACCGATATGACACTGACAGGATATTTTAAGATATAGCGATTCAAAATGTAAACAAAGCGTTCGTCTACATTACCGACTGTAACTGACCTTTAAAAGCAAATACTTTACTTTATTATTTACAAAATAAGTTATGTGGTACTAGTACCATTACAATATGTACGTATGTAATTATTATATACAATAATATGATTACAATTCCAAAAAAAATTACAATTATGTACACTTTTACAAACTTTATTAGTTACACCCTATTGTCCATTTTACATTTGAAGTTGCTTAGCTTCCACATGCCAAGAAAGGGATACTTTATGATTATGGCTTATATACTAATTCGCATTTCAGAGGTTCTTAGAGAAGACCAGGTTTTCATTTGGATAGAAACCAAGAACAGGGTTATTTCCATAACATGTGAGGTAGTGGGGAGTGCAAGGTTGCACCGCCACCAAAAAGGGGGCACCGCCACCAAATTAGCTCTGGCATATGCAGGAAAAATAGAATTATTTTTATGTTGCAAACAAAAACATAGCCCTCACAATTATTGCAAAAATGCAGGCATTTTCAGGAAAAAAAAGAGCAGGAGGTCCACTTTGACCCTTGAAAACGTTTTGCCTCATGCATGCCCCTTGTTATTATATGAGGTATATGTTGTGTTGTTTGATAATCATACAATGATGACAATTCATGATACAATGATGACAATAAAATAATAGAAGAGCAGATTTACCTAACAATAGTTAAAAGGTGGGAAGAAAATGAATGTTTTCAAAGGGAAATTAAATACATATATACTGTCCAGGGGCCAGTTGTTTAAATAAAATTCTGAACTACATTTTACATAGTTAAGTCCTAGTTAACTCTGAAACACGTAACTCTGATTGGAAAATTCTGTCACTAACTACAGTTAAAAGTTAATTACCCTTTTATGCAACTGGCCCCAGGAAAATTAAATTAATGTTAGAGAGAGGGCATCATTTGCTATATAAATTAGTGGTGAGAATGTTTGCATTCAAAACAGCTATATGCAATTTGTATTCATTAGGTCACCATGAGGCAGTGCCTCATATAGAATATAAAATTCTACCTTCAAATAGACTCTTTATACACTGAAAGGACTATAGACTGAAAAGATAATGTACGTTATTCACACCCGGCCCAACTTAGCTGCTGAGAGAAATATTTTAAGATAAATGAAACAATAGTTCAAGTATCTTCAAAATTTCTTTCTAAAAATTACATCACTGAAAGCCATTCTGAATATAGCACATGCATACTATTGAGTTTGTACACTGAACCAAATTGCATACTGGATGGGCCACTTTCCAGCATATATAAATAACTTTCCAAGGTTCAACAGAATTTTTTATGTGTATAATTATGTGTAATTCGTATCTAAGTATAAAGATCAGCTATGTAAGATATACATCGTCAAGTATCACCCAGATCAGGTGGATTTCATACTTTATGAAAAACAATTTCCACTCTTGAAATACGAGACTGCTTAATTTTATCGATTTACACAAAATTTATACCTTATATTTATATGATCAAAATTACACAATTATGTTACGGATCTCTCTATACACAAACCTTTAACATACTGACACCAGGACAGAAATTATTAGGACCCTGAGAAACATGACTTGATGTCAAATTGAATCTGTGGAGCTTAACTTTGCTACAAAAAATAGACGGATGTTTCTACGAGTGAATGACCTCACGTTATAAACAAAGTCTCGTGCATCGAATAAAGCAACAAAGGACAAATTTCACTACAGTGAATTACACAGTATAAAATACATAAAAGTGCACAAGAAATCTTACCCGTAGACAATAGCTACGACATGAACGAAATACATAAATAGAAGTCCTATCACAGCGAATAAAGCGACCAAATCAAACAGCGCCATCAAACACGATACGGAGTCCATGTTGATAATTAATACCAAGAATCATGTATTAGCATAAAGTGTGAAAATGATTTATTTATGTGGATTGACGTTATTGGCTGATTATTCAAAAGATAACATAGAACGCCATAGTTGATTGGTTCATTATTTCCGTTTGAATAAGGCAGCGTTTTTGAAATTAAATTTTTCTCCGTTATCATCTCGAAATGGCACCAAATTCCCCTTCCCTGGCTTTCCAAATAGCCCGTTAGTTGAACCAAGCGATAGAGAATGCGATTTCATTATTGAAAATGTTTTAGTTCGCCTGCATTTGACGTGGCGGGCATTTATTAATCTTTATAACCGCACTGCATATTACTAATTAGTCTGCTTTAATATTTTATAAGCCGCGAATGAAGTTTGTGCGACAGGCCAAGACAAGTCACAAAGCATATACCGGAAAGCAGAAGTCTCGACTCTCGCTATTTCCCTTGGTTTATGACCGTTTATCCGATATTTAATGAATATATGGGGCTGAATAGAAAAGAAAGGTGTTGAAAAGTTATGCTTTTTAGATTATATAATGGCACGCTGCCGAGGTTCTCTGCGTCTGTGGTGTTTGTGGCTGACTAGGAATTTGCGATTTATACATTGATAGGGTTTTACATCTAGATAACAAAGAAAACAACCGATTGCCCAGCATGTATTCAAGCTTAATTAAACGCTGATGAGTTTGTTTACGCACGTACACACAGACTTTGGCATTCTCGTAAAACCAAAAATCGTAAAACATGAAAAACCCTCGATAGTTGCTCTCAAAAAAAAAATTGCTTCAAAGTTGCCGAAAATAGAAAAAGTCGCTATACCAGAATTCTTGCAATACTAGAACTTTTTTACCAAAGAAAAATGTCGTACAAAGTTGACATTGTCGAACATGAATTCCTAAGCGTCCTAAGCGAAATCTGAAAATCTGTCCTTGCCTAAAACTCGGTTTTAGCCGGGGTAGTGTCGCAACTTCTCGCAAGAATGATTTTTATTGGCTAAATTTTACAATACATTTCTGTTTCAACCAATAGCATAGCTTCATTCTTTAGAAAGCATAGAAAAGCATCATCTAATTGGATAAAAGCTTCCAAGAGCTGCGACATGTTCCGGTTTTAGTTCTGTTCTATCTTTAATCTTTTGTCCATGTAAGCTTGTGACATCATATGCCAATGTCGACAATGAATGATCAACTCTTTTTGTGTGGTGAAACCGTCTTTATTAATGTAAAATTTTAGCTCATTATAAACGCTCTAAAGTTTTTTGGGTTTCCAGATTGTGGCCTTGTCATTGGTTATGACTTATGACCAGAGGGTTATGCTATGGTGAGTATTGTTATGATTGTACGTCAGCGCACCTATTTTTTCAGACAAATTTGAAACTGTGGCCAGGACTGAGTGGCCAGGCCTGGCAACTGGCATTCTTAAAATGCGCACAATAGGCCAGACTGGCCGTACACTAATACCTATGGGTAATGCTGCAAATATTGTGACGATACCAGTCATGGATAGTACTCTTTGTCTTACATTGCTACTTGGATGTTTCACACATTTATATATGTTTGGTACGGTACATAGTTTGCCGCCCAGCTTCAAAGGTCGAAGAAATGTGCTTATATTTATCGCAGATGATGGCGGATTTGAAATGCAAGCTTACAATAACTCCGTATGTCGTACACCGAATTTGAACGCACTAGCTGAACGAAGTGTGGTTTTTGATCATGCATTTACATCCGTGAGTAGCTGTTCCCCAAGCCGTTCAGCTATTTTAACAGGTCAGTCGTCAGAGTCGCGCAGCGAAATTTTCGTTTTGTGATTAGGTAGCCAGAGTAGGTAGCCAAATTGAATTATTAAAAGCATCCACTTTAAACATGAGCAGCTAAATAAAATCTAGCCATTTCTTAGACTTCATGATAATGCCCTACAACGCTACATTGTTGAATTTTGAAATTGCAACATTCATTAGCACAGCCAGCTGTTTGTAGGGAGAGGAAGCTAGAGCATTACAGGATGTTGGGACATGGTCCCAAGGCAAATGAGGTCAACAAGGGGCCAGGGGTTAAAGTTTTAATAATAATGTGAGGTATGGGCCTGTGCTGACCAGTCTGTCCTCTTTAATTAAGTTCCAAATGTTCAATGGAAATAGATTGGAAATTAAGGAGTGCAGATGTGATTCCTGGAATATTCAGGAGGTTTTCAGAAGCAGATTTGGCAATTATGAATATCATGCTATGCTTTCCAATCAGATTGCCAGAAATGCCACTTATTTATTGTGTTATTCAATAAATAGTACTCACCAATTAACAGATTAAGCTTTAAATTAATATTTGTTGTTACTGTACCATTGATGACTACATTGATATTGTTGTTTTGAGTAAAAAAATCAACCTCATGTGCATCATCGATCGTGATCAAATACATGGCTGGTTCAAATATGTGCCAAGTTTTGTACACTTCCTGTTCCCTGCTATAAGAAGGCACCAGACCTATTCATAGACACATCACAGCCCACAAGTAGTGAAGTTATACTATGTGAAGAAGTTACTATTGCTTTAGGTTTGCCACAACACCAAAATGGAATGTATGGCTTGCATCATAAAGTTCATCATTTCAATTCCTTTGATGCTGTGAAAAGTTTGCCCAAACTTTTGCAAGATTCTGGGGTGAGAACAGGGATTATTGGCAAAAAACATGTTGGACCTGAAAAAGTAAGCTCTCCAAAACAACAGTTAAATACTTACTTAACTTGTAAGCCCTCCTGTGTTACCCCTGCATGTTGTGACAGCTTTTACAAACGAAGACAATCATGACCACGTTCTGGCAAGCACCAATAAAACACTTATATAAATTCTTGATTAATTGATTTGATTTGAAAAATTGAAATCTCAGCCCAGCACGAGGCCCATAGAAAACTGGAATATCTCGAACGCTATTCTTTATAAATTCGAACGTTTTGCCTTCTTTAAAAAAGCATCTTCGAAGATATTTAGTTTATTTAACCACTCTTTATGTGAATATATTGAAAATATTTAGAAAGTATCAAATTACGCTGTTTACGCGTAGAAATATGCACCACTTCACTATGAGGCGGTGACTGAAATGGCGCGAAAGGACTGTGACTAGTTCTTTATAAAATATATACTTTCCGTAGAGCTATAGTTCTTATAAACAGCTATAGTTAGATAATCCGAAAGTTTCGACTAGTTTCATAAAAAATATGGATAAACCTTTTATGACCGTTTGTGGGTTGGCAAATGGGTCATGAGCGTTTTGATGTTTTTGTTTTGAAAATCGGATGAAAAGAGGCGTCTGAGTGTTAGTGGGGGGGGGGGTTTGACATGTAACGATTATTGCTACCGAAGGAGCGAGGAAGGCGCATATTCCTAAAATATAATGCATGCACTCTATACAAAAACGTTTCGTTATAACCAGTGGCGTAACCAGAACGATAATTGGGGGGGGGGTGAATATTCATATATCCAGTTCTGCCCTACGGATTTCTTTTGTAATTGCAATAGCTTACAATAGAAATCCGTAGGGCAGAACTGAATATATGAATATTCACCCCCCCCCCTCACCCCCCAATTATCGTTCTAGTTACGCCACTGGTTATAACCTTTGCCATTTATCAGTTGGCTTACATAAGTTCATCGAATATTTTAGAAAACTTTAAAAACTCCTTACTTCATGTCACCCTATTTTCACTAATTACTTTTGCTTGAACAATAGACCTCTCCCTTTTAGCTTTCAACTTTGTGATTTCGCCATGTTCAGGAGCGATTTTGCAGCCTCGTACCCCTCGTACGCGCTTTAATATAGTAAAATATTTTAAGGTTCAGTTATTGTATACAGGTCAGCTAAAAAAAGGCGAGCGCGCGGGGGTGCTTGGGGTTATACAATCACTGAATTCGGGGTTATACAATCACTGTATGCAACGTTATATATTTTACTATTAAAGCGCGTGGGTACGAGGCTGGCGATTTAGTTTAACAAAGAAGCAAAAAGAATCAGCAAGGTTTTTTTTACAAACAAAATCGCTTCTAAGCAGAGCGATATTGCAACTCAAAGTTGCTTGATAATCAACTACCGACACGCATTGTGCGCTTGAAAGCTAAAAGGGGAAAGGTCTATTCTTATTGCGCATTTTATTGAATAATCAGAAAGACCAAAGGGCAGGAAAATACTTGGTTCTTTGTAATATTTGTTCATGTTAGTAAGAACAAAATTCGTCATCGTGAGAAAGGCTAATTGCGCAATATTTTTCGGAAAGCCTTCATTGCCGCGACTATAAATAAATTTGCTTGCCCATCCTTCTAAGTGCTGATTGGCTAGAGAATGAGCCTAATATCAATATCTATCTAATGCTTTGCATCAATAATGAATTGGGACCAGTTGTATAAAACGCTTCAACTACATTTTTCATATATAGTTAAATCCTAGTTAACACGGAAATACACAATTAACTCTGATTTGTCAATTCTGTCCTTAATTACAGTTAAAAGTTAACTAGTGTTTTATACAACTGGCCCCTGATGCGTTAAAATTAATAAAAAAAAAATTAAAATGTTTGCTTGTAACAGCACGACCATAGGATGAGTCTTGCAAAGGTATATACATCCTCAGTGATTACATTTTCAGTCTTTTTATTTTTCAAACATCCAAGGTATACCCGTTTGATTTCGAGTATACAGAGCAGCATCATTCCATACTTCAAGTTGGTCGAAATATAACCTACATGAAATTATTGGTTAGGGAGTTTTTAAAAGAATCCCAGCAAGATACCCGACCATTCTTTCTGTACATTGGCTTTCACGATCCTCATCGCTGTGGACACACCAATCCAGAATACGGTCAGCGGTAGAATGTATGCCCAACAGATAGTATGTAAAGTAGAGCCAGAGGAAAAAACAGACAGAAACCAGGCTATAATAAATTGAGCGAGATGGTGGGTGGTAATAAAATAAAAACATATGAATCAACCTACCATTTGTTAGAAAATTGAAGACATGACCAATAACCGTTAATGGAACTCAGGCGAGAAGCGATCATGCTATATTGTATCTTTTATATAAGGGCAATTCTGCGAAAAATTTGGAAACGGTGAGCCTGGCATGGGAATAATAGAAGATTGGAAACCAATTCATTATGATCCAGGCGATGTTGTAGTTCCGTATTTCATTCAAGATACCATTGCTGCAAGACGGGACCTGGCAGCACAATACACCACCATTAGTAGGCTTGATCAAGGCGTTGGTTTGATACTGAATGAACTGAAAGACGCTGGTTTTGAAGACTCAACGCTGGTGTTGTACAGTTCAGATAATGGAATACCATTTCAAGTTGGTAAGTGGTATCTGGCTTTTGTGCTCGCCTAATTATTAGACTCCATTTTAAATTTCGTCCAAAATAATGAATCCGAATATTTCTATAATATATGAATGAAGTTACATCCTTCCACCACCATTATGGGAATAATAATTAATGATATGAATAAAAATATTCGTATACACATGGCATTTAATTTTTTTTCTTACAAAGGTCGCACAAACTTGCAAGAACCTGGAATGAGTGAGCCACTGCTTGTCTCGACGCCGCTGCACCCGGAAGGCTGGAACACCCGGAGCGATGCTCTTGTTAGCTCAGTTGACATTACACCAACCGTTTTAGACTGGTTCAATATTACCTATCCCACATACAAAATATTTGGTCCCGATTCGGTCAAGCTAACTGGAAAATCTCTTCTGCCTTTACTAGAAGAACATAAGGTACCTTTCGACGATTGGGATACTGTGTATGCAAGTCACAGCCTTCATGAGATCACAGGTTACTACCCAATGAGAGTCATACGGAAACAAAGATTTAAACTGATTCACAATTTGAACTTTTTAATGCCGTTTCCAGTCGATCAAGATTTTTTTATTTCACAAACGTTTCAAGATATCCTTAACCGAACACGTAGGCACATTGACACACATTGGTTCATGACGTTGCATGATTATTACTATCGACCGCGCTGGCAACTTTTTGACCTAGAGAACGATCCTAAGGAACTCGTGAACCTTGCTGGAAAGGCGGGATTTGAAGATGTGTTCGAGAGTTTGCGAAACGAATTGCATCATTGGCAAAATGTCACCTACGATCCATGGATATGTGCTCCTGATGGTGTCCTTGAAAATTCCGGCCCATTTTCACCAGCTGGAACCTGTCTGCCGTTGGATAATGATTTATGAATAATGTATAATATGACATGCAGAATTACATATCGCAGATGTATGTACCAGGCTGAAATGTCTCTATAAAGTAAACAACCCCATAATTGACTAATATACGCCAGTAAATAGAATAATCAATAAATTTTATAAACATGTAAAATTTCATTAAATCACAAAACGTTATCATTTTTCCATCACTACACTTCACTGAGTTGACATTGTGCCGACGAAATTTCGATTTGGAACAACTGTTGCATGTACAAGCACTCTTTCAAAAATAGACCATTACAGTTTATATACCTATATAGTTCTTAGATCTTTTGGGATATATGAGCGGGGGTGTATATACTTATTAATTTATGTGCACATATACATGCGTATATATAACGAATATGTATAAATATGCATGCAACTCCCTCCCGATTATGTGTTCAATTGATATAATATATATACATTTGCTGCCAATGATAATCAAATTTCGTCCATACCAATTTTTTCCGCGTTTACACTATGTTCAATGTTAGGTTTGGTACTGCATGATAAAATAAAGATTGGAGAAATTTAGACCGGCCAATGAGATGTATAGATACGTTCCAATATAACCAAGGAGCAGCGTGGCAGCGTCTTCAACAACTTGCATAATTTCCGATGCGAAGTTACCTATATTAACCTTTACTAATAGATGGTCCAAATTTCATCTGTACACGAAACCTAAAATCTTGGCGCAGTAAAACGCCCAAACCTTATTGTGATAATCAAACGCTTTATAAAATTGACTGTTAAGTTCTTTAGGTTAATCCGATCTGTTTTTGATGAGAACTCATCGATATGGCAATCAATCCGATTTGCCAAATGTTTCGCTATTACAATTCACGGAAGTAAATTTTGCTTTGTGAACGGTAACATTTATATAATTGTAGGTTTCAATTCTGACTCCTCCGCAGTCGCTTAGTTGGATATTTATAGATCAGTGGTTGGACATTTATAGATCAGCAGTAGTGATATCTATAGATCAGTGACTAGGAAAAGTCTCTAATGTTGCATCTTGGGAAGGCGCGTAAAATAAAAATAATTTTCCCTTCGCCTTCCCATTACCCTCCGCGCGTTCCTCCGCGCGTTGATGCGCCATTATATAATTATAATTATTTGTTTGCGTAACACCAAAGCGACTGGGGACGAGTCAGGGTTTCAATTTACTAAAGTTTGAAATTTAATTGTGTTTGCTTACGTATGTCGTGTTGTTTTGCGATGTCATTTATTTTAATTGATCTTATGTTAGTTAATCATCTATTCAGATCATGTGAGGATGTCAATTCTTTCAAACAGCAAGGCGATTGAGGATTTATCGTAAATCTCCAGTCTTATATACTACATTCACAAATTCACAGAGTATGCAGAAGAGCGAAAGCAAAGTCTCTGAAATCATCACAATTCCACTTCACCGATTTCTGAAAGGAACAGCATTGATAGCCAATGTTAAAACGTCCGCGAACTCGACCAGGGAAAATGGCTTAGTCAACTGCAGTCAGTACAATGAAGAAATGGGTAATGGGAAGAAGCACGGAAGAGCTTTTTCTTGCGGAAACGAAGTGTTCGTCCAAACAGCGTTTGCTCACACATCGGGAACAAATGATGCTCTGCATATTAACAAGCAGAAAATAAAGGAGATGATTGTGGATTTGCTACGGTCCGAACTCGGAACCCATCGCTACGACCACAAACAATGCAGCCAGAAGTGCCTAAAACTCAGCGAAATTATCGAAATAAATGTACGAAAGAAGTGTTTGGATTGCAAGGTGATATCGTCCGTTCATGTTGGCGCCCTGCGCGACAAGGGTCCGGCGATTGCGAGTCAGTCCTTCTATTCCGAACGAAACGACTGTATTGCTTTGGCATACTACAGCAATAAATCGCTCTTTGCCAGTGCCGCTGTATTTGCTGTGCGTTTATGAAAGCTTTATTTAATCAGCAGGCAGCATTTACATTTCAATAGAAGCTTGTCAAGCGCTTGTATAACTACAGTAAAATGTCAGAAACCTATAGAATTCATTTCGTAATTAATTGAGAAAGAATTCAATTAATCTTTTTACCTTCCACTTTCATTCAGGGGCCGGTTGTTCGAAAGGCGTTTAGCTTAAACGGTGGATAAGTTCAAAATAGAAAACAAAATTATCGATTTATTGAACAACCGAGCTAAATATTTCGATGTACACATTAAACGCATAAGATGCATGTTCAGCCATACCCAAAATCTATGAGACTATTTTTAAATTTTGGGTTATCCACCTTTTAACCTAAACGCCTTTCGAACAACCGGCCCCAGGTATTTAACTCGATTTCCGATTTCAATGTAAAAATATCAATTTTGCCAGTTGGCAAATGAATGTACTACAGTATACAGTTAGCCAGAGATCAGAGTTCATCTAGGATTGCTCCGAGGACAAAAATATATAGCAGATGTAAAATATACGGAAGATTACAAGTATCTAACTATAATCAGTATCAACTTGTCATATATAGGCTCTTGGGAAATTACTTTTGTTATCAAGCATAAAATTGAAACGATCGGACAATACGCATCATTGAAAATATGATCGAAACATAATTAAAACAACTGATTGATCAGTCTTCATGCATTCCGAACAGATTTCACTCAGGCCCGTCATGATCAGGGTACTACATTTATGTATGAATCGCCAGGCTGGGCTTTGCTTGACGCTTTTCCACCGCACCACTGTGGTAAATTAATGACCCTAAAAAGTTATATGTAAACATTTATAAACACGACATAAGACAAGTAACCAGAGCGAAGGATACATAATCATGAAAATATTTATTGAATAAAATTTGACCACGTACCATGCGGACAAATTGACTTTTCTTGTTTGAAGGGCACGTAAATTTTAAAGATATAATAGAAACGTGGACTGTATATGATTTAAAGCATTCTAGGACTACATGAACTTTATTGAGTGCCATTTATTCCTACTTAGAGCAATCAGTTGACATTGACAACGCATGGCAACGAAAGTAGTCACCATGACTACATCTACTCTAAGTATATTCCATACACAGTGGCTTGAGCAAACACTGTCTCGCCATAAAAACTAGCTGACGAATAATTATCAAAATTCTCATTCCACAAACATCGGCTGGCCACGCGTGCACTCTGCGACTTATTTTCTCCGATTGAAACTACAGTTATCAGCTTGTACCGCTGTAGACCGATGCTTTTCACTTTGTCCTGGATAAGTTGGCTTAATGTGGGACACAGCTGCGAGCATTTCTCGCGTTCGTATTTTTCGTTCTTGAGATTCTCTTCGAGCACCTGCTTCACGATTTTTTGCACTTCCTGAACAGGAAATCTTCGGTCAGGTTCCAGTTTGTAGCTATTTTGAAAAAATTCCGAACCACCGTACGTACTAACACCGTCGCCGAAAGCGGTAGACGGTTGATAGCCATCGTTTGTTACTTCTTTTATTCGCACACTTCTGAAGTTACTTGGGCGTCTTATTTCTTTAAAATTCATAGTTATCTTGACTCTATGTTTACGATATTTGTCCGCCAGACACGGTGTCCCAACGCTGAGCCTCAGGTATACGAAATGTGTTCAGATCCGTGGAGAATTCTAGGGAGAACTAGGTTAAGATTTATGAATACGGTGAGCTTGTTGTTTATATGACACTCGCAAGCGAAAGATTTGATTTGTTCATTTTGAATAGCGTAGTTGTGAAGTCTTGCATATATATTAAATGATTTCATTACTACGGCCATTTAGGTAATGAAATAGTAATTATGTGCCATAAAGGTATTGAAGCGGCAATTCGGCCGCTCAGCATTGAATTCATTTGAGCCTAGCTAGTGATTGAACATCGAAAACGACGTCGATGATAACAGTTTCAAGGCGCGTAACGGTAAATCAGTTTTTCTGGCGTTTTCTTCTCGGTAGTCCTCACTCCTCATATGGGTGAAAAAAGCACTTTTTGAAAAATGCAAATCCATGCCATTACTAATGCCCCTCACCCATACGTGAGCTGTTTTCTAAGCAAATTTCTGTAGATTATGGAAACCCTAATTATGGAAACCTAATGTTTCCCAGTACGCGAAAAACATGGGAACGAGGATTCTTTCCGATGTCAATTACAGGATTGACGCATGTGCAGACGCGCGCGTTGTTCGAATACACCGCAATTAATACTCGTCGATACAGAAAACTGATTTTGTGTTTCTATCTCCATTCATATCAGTTATTTGCAATGGAGTAGAACTATAATGATTTCAACTGGATATACGTGAAAACGCTTAAAAACAGCGTAATGCGGAAAGAAGGGTAATGCGTTAATAAATGAACGTGCACTCAGGACAACCGGAGATTATTACAATGCAAGGAGTCCTACTTGTCATGATTAAATGTCTAGCTGTAAAATATGTTGACATTTAACAATTCGCCGAATGCGAGCCAAATATCGCTGAATAAAAGAAACGAATGATAAAACCTTTTTTGTATAATAATTACAAAGGTGATTGCTCGACAGGGGGCCTATCCTAACATATAGGGTGTGCCATCGAGAGGGACAGGGGGGTTAAGTCAGTAATATAACGTGTGAGATCATATATTTGAACAATATTTCATTGGAATCAATACACATGGGATGTCATAAAAATAAATATATTTTTCAATTTTTACGATAAATATTCACGATACATGGTATCCATCAACGTTTATGGCTGCCATAATATTATCTCTCTTCCACCAGGAAAAACGTTACAAGTTCAATAGTTTCTCATAAACAAATTATCATAAATATTTATCCCTTTCATAGTTTCAACAATCAAAAACAAATACAATAAAAGAAAGCCATTTCCAAAAAGAAAACATTTACAAATAAAATAAAATAAAATAAAACTCAAAATGGTTTGAAGTAAATTTAATTAAATGAGCAAAAGAAACAAAACAAAAACGTAATAACAGGATCAATGCCTACATGAATATGTAAACAATAACAAATCATAAATTTACAACTGACATATAGTCTCAAAGAAATTAAAGGAATAATCTAAAACCAAAACTCAAAATGTTAACATAAGCAAAAGCAAAAAAAACTCCAAATAATACAAGTATAACTGAGAGGTAACAATAATTTTACAGTGTGTTAATTCATGTGATACTATACACTAGTTTCCTTGGTGAAACAACTATTTACTCACAATGAATTTTATAGGCCTAAAGGGCATATGTGCCTCTCTTGAACATCAAGCCATATGAGCATTAAATTTGTCTGAAATATTCAATACTTCTTAAATACAGCTTTTGCATACACTTTTGTGCACACAACATTTCTGTAATGTTTATAAAATATTAAGGCCAAGTTGGAGAGGGACTTCCTAGTGATTGTGAAAAAATTACCAAATGGAAAAAAGTTCTATTTTAGACCAAAGTTAATATTTTCTGCTGCTTTGTTAGTGGCACATTATATATAATCAGCCAATAAAAAATTATAGTAGATTCAAACAGTGGCAGAGAGCAAAATTAATTTTTGGCTAGTGAAATATTGTACTAAGGAACATAAAAAAGCATTCAACTATTCTAAGTCCTTCCTTTTGTGGCATTTTGTACCCCTTAGAGTTGAAACCATATTCATTCATTCCTTCATTTGTCAATATAACATAAACGAGCACTAAATTGAACAGGACAAATTTCCATCTTAGACAGAAATTGTCTCAAACAAATTGTGATACACACTTGACCATCATGCAGTATTTTTGTAGGCAAATTAATTAATTTAAATGTCAGTAGTTTTCTATGAATGCTTTCTCTGAAATAGGAATTAACAATTATGTAACAGACAGCCATATTTCACTGAAACTATAGTTGATAAATGTTGGTCTGGAACACAAAGAATTAACTCCATACTCCTAGCCTCCTCCAAATTGCCAAAAACGTTCTAATTTATATATATATCTATGTATCAATATATGTATCTCTATAGATAAAATATCACACAGTTTGCATAAGCTGCATAATAATGCAGTCACACAGTTAAAAACTTACTTATTCTTTGGTGTTTTGAAAGACACTTGAAGTGTCCTTCCATGTACCATTGGTTTACCATTTAAACCAACAATAGCTGTGAAAGCTGCTTGATAATCAGGCATGTTTACAAACCCAAATCCCTTTGGTTTTCCCTCTGGATCCCGGATAATCTTGGTATTGAGAATCGCACCATATGGTGCAAACAGCTCATATAGAATTTTCTCATCTGAATCGGGCGGCAAGTTATATACAAATATACACCATGTTGTACCATTGAAGGAGCTACTCTGATTTGATGATGTTATGCTCATTGACATTGGTGAACTGGCAACAGGACTCATAGGAGAATATCTATAGCTTGTTCCTTGTGGAAACACTGGACCAACATTGCCACTACCATAGCCTCGACCTCTGCCATTGATCATGGTATTGCCTCCATTAGGACTCATCATTTGTGCCTCAGGTATTCGCTTCTGTTTGTTGCCATGTGGCGGGTTGGCAAATTTAACTGTTATTTGCTTTATAGCGCCCTCGGGGATCGTGCCGTTCAGGTTTCGTATGGCAACTTCAGCTTGTGCATGTTTATCGAAACGGATAAAACCAGCTCCGCGACTTTTACCGTCCGGATGAGTTAGGATTTTCGAGGTTATAATAACACCAAAGCTGCTGAACATTTCTTCCAGTTCATCCACGGACATCGCCTCGGGTAAACCGCTCACATACAAGTTGGCATTCTTGATATCAGAGGACGAGGGTCTCGCGTAGCTCACCTTAATGGTTTTATCTTGTAATCTCAACTTATCCAAAGTTCCGATCGCTTTCTTCGCATCTTCAGGCGACTTGAAATTCACAAATGCGTAGCCCATACTGTGCTTGCTCAATTTGTCTCGAATCAACTTACACTCACATACCTCTCCCACAGAACTAAACAGTTTGGCGATCTCTTCTTCGGTCATACTTGGAGGCAGGTAGTTTACGATCAAGTTGTTGTTTTGCGAGTTGTCCTCGCTATACGATGAGTCCATCTTTCGATCGCTATACGACGAATCCATTCTTCGTTAAAATGACAAAACAGAAAAGCAAAAGAAAACAAAAATAAAGGAAAAATCTCGAGCAAAATCGCTCAGTTGTCAGATGTTGTGTCAGATGTTCTGGGGAGCACGCTGCCTTGACGAAATAGAAGGTCGGCTTCTGAATAAAACACACTTATTCATTGGTTGAACGGATTTGTCGGTCAACCAATAAAAACCTCCGTAAAAATGAACGGATGTAACTCATGCAACTACTTTATGTAGGGATGTCAAAAATTAATTCGCATCTTCTGAGTGTTTCCGTAACCTGCTAGATAAAAAATATTTCTCGAGGACGGTTTTGACAATTTAGGATGAAATCTAAACCCCTATTTTCAAAACTGTAATTCATTCTTCCAGGGCTCCACGTTGGTTAAGGGAGCTGAAAAAGCCTGTTTGCGAAAATATTGGGAATTCTCAGTCAGCCGGGCTCGTTGTTTGAGCAGAACGAATGCGTAAAACGGACGGACTACACGTGACCTATAAAGTTGAATGAAAATAAATAACTTTGATGCACAAACAGAACATGACCGGCATTGCCATTTTAATTTTCGTCAAAAATGTACACAATCCAACAATCCAAGGTCTACTAAGCCTGAGTAGACAGACGTTCTTTCACTACTTTATTGGGATAAATAAGTCTGAACGAGAAGCGGACCCCAATGAAGTTTTTTTCGGGAAAAATGTGAAAAAAAGTATTTTAAACCTCCATTCAAAAAAATTTAGATCGGCACCCCCTCTCTTCAACCTATGGAAGCAGACCAAAATTTGCACAGGGGAAAACTGAGGAAGTACGTGATCACCAAAGTTCGCAAACTGAATAGTCCCAGTGAACTTCAAAAGCGTGTTCATGAAAATAAAAATAGCATTTCATCCACCGTAGCCAACACATCACATTACATGAATTCGTCTGGCGTAAACTTTACCTTTGTTTAATGATATCTTTATGTATAATACTGTAACTAAATAAAAGTGTTACTACCTTGCAATACTAACCAGCAACCACTACCACTGGCAACGAATGTTCTTGGATAACCGTGAAAATGTTTTTGCTATTTCCCGTTGTTCACATTTGAGCGTTGTTTACACTCTCCTGAAAAAAACCCGCAACAAAATCAGCAAATAGGAACACTGTGTAAAATCAAGACGAAGTATATTCCCTATTGGAACCCTAGTACTGTACTTATAATAATAATAAAAGCAGTCACTCAACTGTCTTTAACGAAGGGCTTACGCAGCTCCCCCAAAGCATCTACCCACTTAGTGGCATGATCTCACCTGTCTCTCAATTGTAAACAGAGTAATTTTGTATACACAGGTCAGGTGACACATGACGAAGAAACAATTTAAAATGTTATCCCATACCTAGTGTAAAAGCTGTGTTCCTATTGGCTAAGAGCAGGTGCGTTCAAACTCGAACCCACCTGCCGAATCTAATGCTTAACTTTCCGAACACCACATGAATAGGCATGAGATACAAACTTATGTAAAAAATTATATAACCATACATTTAACTTTTTAATCTCTTCATCCCATTTTTTCTCTGCAATTTTCGGAACCGCCGCAATAATTAACTGAATAGCTTTTTCGATATTCTCTTTGAAGGCTTGTAACACTGAATCCACACTGACCTGAATTGAAAAAAAAAGTGTTATTTAATGTGAGTCGAAATGTGTTATTATCACTACACCAACATATTGTGAAGTACACATTAATAGCATTAATACAATGATAAATATTCTAAAATATTGTATTTTAATTGCATAATCCCCGGCATGCATAATTTAGAACTAAAATATGTAACTTTTTAGATATTTTACATTCTTCTTTTTTGATCATAAATCAACTACATTTTACAAAAATAATTAACTTACAACATTGCCTTCATCATCTTTCCAACAGTCATAATCCGTAACTAGACACATTGTTGAGTATAGAAGGCCAGCCTCTTTAGCTAAGCAAGCCTCTGGGACCGTTGTCATGTTCACAACATCGCACCCCCAACTCTGAAATAATTTACTCTCCGCTTTCGAGGAGAAACGCGGTCCCTCGACTGTTACTACCGTTCCTTTTGTATGATGTGAAAATCCCAAAGATTTCGCGGTGTCGATTAAAATCTAACGGCAAAAAACTATTGCGTTGATGTCACTGACACTGCCGGTGTCTGTGAGCAATATTCAAGCTAATCAAGGTTTCGGATGATATACCGTTATTATGCATGCATTTTGTTGCTTAGATTCAATATTACAGGATGCATTGTATGCAAGAAAAAAAAATGCAAAGATATACATTGGCAAATTTGGTTTGGATCATTTTCCTAATTCTGGAGTCACTTCTTAAAATAAATCGGGTAAGTTATACAGTCGTTTCTGCGCATCGGTTCTGCTCATAACAATGAGTAGTCAGTCTATTTGTTTCAAAATTGCTCAAACTTAGCATGTTTCGCATATCTCTGGACAAAAACTCTCTCTCCTCATATTCATTTAAAAGTATGGCGAACTAAAAGCCTGTCAAAAGGTCTTTATATTTTAGGAAATATATGGATTCAAAATGTAAACAAAGCGTTTGTTTTATACATTACCGACTGTACTCCGTACTAATAATCGATCATAATATTAATACATAATAATAATCGATCATAGAGTTTAAAAACCTTTTTTTTCGATTGAATACCGAGCCTGGTACAATGGGTGCACGAATGTACAACATGATATCGAAGGTTGAAATACCTGTCTTAAGGGTTCGCAAAATGGTTTATCCATTGGTACATGGCAAACTCCTTCTAAATGTCCTTTTTCGCCATCGTACAAAGTTGATGGCCGCTTTGTTGTTCTGTCGATGAATTGATCAATAAATACAAAATCTCCTGGGTGGCAATTTTCTTGTAACGACCCACAGGCACTGGTGGATACAACATGGGTGCATCCGGCCTGTTTTAACGCATAAATATTTGCCCTGTAGTTGATATTGGTTGGCATGATGGTGTGCTTTCTGTCGTGTCTGTATCATTAAAAACGTAGAGATTAATGGCGTCTCTATGCCTATGGTCGGGTAAGTGCGTATATATTAACTGATTATTGACGGAGCGTGAGGTCTGTACTTTGAAATGTCAGACTGAGGTTTTTTTAAATGGATTTAAAAGGAATGAGGAAATTCTCAGTCCTGGAATTCCCAGTCTCCCTTTTTTAAGCTCAAATTTTGTGCACCTTGGTATTTTTTTCATCCAGAAATTGAGTGAAAATAATTTTGCTTGAAATCTATAAAGCAAATTCTTTAAAGAACATACGTATGCATATGCATGCCTATAAATGCCTATAGTGAAAATTGCAGACGTGGCATATTGAAAATTGAGGGCCAACACCAATTTATTCATGTTAATTTATTCATGTTAATTAAGAATGTAAGGACAATTGCCAAACAATGAGTATGCATATAGCCTAACAAAATTTTCATGGTGCATGAATGGTGATAGAAATTATCATAAATCACTGTCGGTCAAGCTCCCTTTGTCAGTTGACAGGCAATAACAGAGCAACAAGGGGGAATTTCATTTCAGACCAATCAGCAAGTTTGTTTACATTTTCATTGACCAAACAAGAATGCATAAATTTTTACTACTTCCAGTAAAAAGGTACATTATTTACCATTTTACATGAAGTTTTAAAAATTAAGGCATGCTGATTGGATTTGCCTAAAAAATGTGAGCAAATATGGCAATCAGTTTAAAATGAAATTCCCCCTTGTTACCTCAGGTTGATCTATAATGTTTGTGATGTAATGTGATAGACTTATTGCATTAAATTAGTTCATGTTCCTTCGAACCTCATTACGTTCCAATATACTACTCAAAACATTACCTTGGCAATAACACACAGTCTACACCATGGATTTTCCCAAATGATAGAACATCAGATGGCTAATTCAAGTAAAGTAACAAAAGTATAATTTGACTTATAATTTGTTGAAAATTTCAAGTTCCTGTAATTGCAATTAATAAATGATAACATCGAGTGTTAAGCATAATGTTGTGAAATTAATGTACATGCAACTATCTTTTGCAATATTGCCAATTACTCAAGAATCCTCCAAATATATTTTTAGATATTCTGTGTACATGCAGTAGGGAGATTATTATTTAACACAATACATTGAGGAAAATTGAGAAAAACAACTTTCAATCACCTTTCCATATGGGGTGTTATATACAGTTTCTATTTTATCTGTAAAAATATTTGGATTGTTCAAACCAGTACCACCAATGATACCAATCTAAATTGATTAAAGCATAAATTGACGTTGGCTAAAGTTTGCTGCAGGAAAAAAATAATTGAACAAAGTGTATCAAAATTGTTACAACTAATGACATAATATTCCTCTTAATGGCCACATATTTGCCAGAATTTGCTCCCCGCAAAGGTATGAGGTCCGCAAATGTATATGAATTATATGAAGAGTGGCAAATCCCATCATATTAGCAACTATCAACTATGTTCTAATGATACAAAGTTCTATATGTTCTAAAAGGCCCTGCCTGACACTCAACTCAATTAGTTACCTTTGAGTACTATGAGGCATGTGTCATAAAAACTCTTAAGTCTTAATAGACACTCACTCACCTTCATAGTCATTATTCCACAAAATATTAAATAAGGAAACAGTGAGTCCAAACTCCAAATATAGGGGAGTACAAGTAAATTTGTACCTTCAGAGAACTTCAGTCTTCAGCGCAGTTTAGCGGAAATTAGGCCTGTTCGCAGGCTAAAACATGGGGTTCTTCCACTTTAAGTGTGGTGTAGACATTGAAAAATTGAAATGAAAAGAACTTGGAAGCTACCACTCAACCACCGGCCGGCCGGAAATGTAAAGTTTTGCACAATTTGGGAACAATGTTGCCTGAGACAGACGAATAACAAAAAATATTTGCATACATAAACGTTACCTTTTTGGTTTTCTAAATACGTTTTTAAACACTGAAAAGTCAAATGATTTATAGCATCCTATAGCTTCCATAACACAAACGTTACCTTTCATTACACAAGAGGAAATTTTTGTATCCTTCCAAAAAAGATCAAGGCGCATGTGCCCCCAGCCCCCAGTGGCCAGTGTCTATTACCCGGGATTTACTATACCCTTGAGTGCAATAAACAGAATGAATTGAATAGACTTCAATAAATTGCAATTTAAGGTGAATTGGGAAGTAGCAACATATTGGATGTCTGAACAAATAGGATCTTTTGACTATCTCCTAAAGACTCAACTGGCGCCAAAACCATGAGCCACGTCCTTCAATTTAGCAATATTATACACTTCACAGTTTAATCTTAAATTCTAGGCTATGTTATAAATACATGATTACTAATAATATGCTTATGACAATTAACAATTTGAAGCCAAATAGAATGACCATTGCCTGATTGCCAACGCATGTCTATGAAAGTATTCTTGGTTGACGATCGCGCTACCCAGCCAAGCCTTTCAAATTCTCCTTAGTGTGCGATGACGATTTCACGGAAATAGAGCTACGACAAAAAGACCTACGTACGAAAGTGATTGAGCCGACAAAAACAATGTGTTATTATGTTAAGTAAATGCTATCAAATTTTTTAGGAAGAAATCTACAATGGCATAAACACAGCTCACATAGACGGCTTGATCTGAAATTGCGCTTCCATTTGCCGCGAGTTTTTATTGGAAGATGTAAATAGTCTAACCCAGCCCATCTCTTGGTACTGCGAAGTCCGTCCCGCGCATATTTATGGCTCATGAAAAACTTCTTTTTTGAAAAAATTTAAACTGATTTTAATATCAATTTTTTTCAAACTTATTAAAATTGCTACTTGCCGTAATTTAAGTACAGTCTATTATGGTCTAAACAGTTCTTTAGTTGACACACTGAAAAATTCAGAGATTTCATTGTATGGAAATTGTATGAGAATAGCTTCCATAGGAGGAAGACTGTCAATAGTGCATGTACAAATATACTTTGCGCGATTATCTTGCATGGATAATCACCATTTTAATTCAGCAATTGTTTTATTATATGAAGCTTTAAAATTTTTTATCTATAGTGTTGTGGTTGTGTGTAGCATCAGTCTACTGTATGAGTTGTTTAATCCAAGGGCCGCGGAACCTGAGGGGCTTATTGGGGCACGGTACCTCCCCATTTATTGGGGGGGTAAATTGAGTATGGGGATAAATATGTTTACTATATACATGCGGAGAAGTGCCCATCGGTGTCCCTCTTCACTTTGTAAATAGTTCGCGGATCTTGATTTAATCATACCAGTTTTATGATGTACGCTGCTCAGCCATTGAAAATTCTGGAAAGGCCAAGACCTTGACGACAAAATGCGTTGTGGTTTCGAGCTTCGTCAACTGTACCTGCGACAATGCGTAATATAGTTGATCGGGTAGCCAGCACACAATTATGACGCTGGAGGCAAAAAAAGCTGTCATCGTGACTCGTTTAATATATTTCAATTCGGTGATTTGTCTAATATTCTCTCTATCGTTCCTTCTTACTCTCTTCATGTGAACTATAATCGGACAGTATGCGGCCACCATAACGACCGCGGGTATCACAACCATGCGTTCCTACAAAACGTGCATGAATAGTGCGATGACGATTGTTTTCAAAGAGTATTTCTGCGTTTTCCAGGAGCATGCGAAAGTGCCGTTGACTTGAACCGTCGTAGCACTCAACGGCACCGTGACTTCAAAGCACATTCCGGCAATCCAAGGGAAAAACACGGTCGAAATGACGACTACCTCTAACTGTTCATATTTTTTGTAGCATAAAGGCATAACAACCGCTAACCACAGTTTCACAATATATTGCTTGCTTCATTCTAATTCGTATTTGGCTGCCGGTTTTTCGAATGCAAAAATTCAGTTCATAAAAGCCGATATAATTATATTTATTACCTATATGCATGTTCATGTATTTAAAGATGTATATATGCACAATAAAATGACGAAATATATAAAAATTGTTCTTTATACTGAATAATTAACGTTATGCAATTTGATTGAATGATTTTTTGTGTGTGAAAAGATGCCATCTACACAGCTCTTTATTGGACGTACGATTTTCTAAACATGTGAAAAATTGTCCTGTGGCATTATGGCGCCAAGCTGTTTACATTTTTTTAAGATGGCGTTGAAATTTATGAGTGAGATTGAAACACTGATAATTCTTAAATTTCAAGACATTTTTACATTCTACACTTTCGAAAATAAAATCTTTACGACAAAACGGTCTGCTCCAATTTTTCACTTGAGCTGTTGTCATTGGTGGATAAAAGAGTTATAACACTTGCAAGTGACGGAAAAAAAGTCAATTTTGTCTCCACTGCATTTCTTTCTGAGTAATATATTCCATTTTCCCATTAAAAATAGGAGTCAGTCACAACATACTTGTAAAGATACATAAATCCTATTAAGTTACAATAGTAAATAAAGAATATTAAAATGCAAAACATAAACTACAGTTAAAAGTAGAAATAGCTAGATGGGTAGGTGCAAAAATTATTTTTCACGTTATATGCGTATTTGCCAGTTTTGACCGCCACAGCGACCTTTCCCTAAAACAGCCTTCCCAAATGAATGAAAACTCTCAGTTTAAAGTCTGGTTTCAATTTAGTCGTAATTCTCGTGAACAAGTCATTTTGACCGATGAGAAATAGCCATCATGTAATTCAAATCGTTCACTCTTGACTGTACAAGTATACTAGAAATATGCTATCACATCAGCTACCTTGACGTGTTCATGCAAACACGCGAGTAAATGGGAACCATGCAGACATTAATTTCCATCTGTGCATGCACTGTGCATGCAGCGGCAACAATTTTTATCTTAACTGCATGGCGATCGTCCAGACCTCAGCTGCCACGCTGGCAACAAATATAAATAACCAAAATTTGGATGAATTGCCAGGCCAACGGTATTTTGGCCTAACGCGACTTGTTTACAATATTGCCACTATACACGTGTTCATTTAAAAAAACGAAAGATTTGGGGTGATTAATAAAAATTTGAGGCCAATGGAAGGGAGTGCAAACTGCGCCTTTGAATATCACAATTCACCCCAATAAAATTTACAAAATGCAAGGTAAAAATCAGGAAACATGCACCTATACCGACTACAGTACGCTTTTTTGTTGGCGTCCAAGTAATATTTCTTCAATATTATAAATGAAGTATCCACATGCAGCCGCAACAAGACGCGTGACATTTTGCATCACGGCCTGCAAATCGCAATTATTTCTTTACATATCAGTTTGCAGACAAATTTTAACAGATCAGGGGCCGGTTGTATGTTTAATTTAGCTTAAACGGTGGATAAGTCAAATTTAAAAAACATGCACCCTTACATCTCTCTTGAATGAGTCCACTTGAATATTATGCACTGAATTTGTAGTTGTAAACAGTATCGCTGTATTAAGGTTAAAAACTTTTTTCGCTGCTTGAATAAAACGATAGACTTGCTTTCCATTTTGAACTTAACCACCGTTTAAGCTAAACGGGCTTGATGACAACTGGCCCCAGTTGATTAATTAAATAGGGCTGGCAACGCTACTCAGAACTCTATAACCACATACCAGTAGTGGTTGCCATTTCCTGACTCAGTTTTTCTTCGTAATTGCCTTTTCGTCAGGAACTGGCTTTAATTAATTAACATAAATTCAAAGCAGTTTTAAGCCGACTATAACGGCTTGCTCGAAAGGCGTTTAGCTTAAACGGTGGATACGTTCAAAATGGAAAACAAAATTATTTATTTATTGAACAACTGAGCCGAAATATTTCGATGTAAATACTTAAGATGCAGGTTCATTCATTCACAAGAAAATTTTGGCTTATCTACCGTTTAAGATAAACGCCGTACGAACAACCGGCCCCAGATGACCGCCTTCTTCTGGATAGGAAGAGCATGTGTTCTCGGCGCTACATAAGTTGAGACATCAAAAAATTGAATGAAAATCGCTGTCCATGGCGACCAAGTAATAACAAGACCAGACGAATATATTTTCAATTTTCAAAGTACAATTAAGATGATAAATTAATACTAGAAGAGAGTACATATAGTAATAGGCCAAATAGCGTGATGGAATTTACATACCGAAATAATTGATACAATCTGGCTTAGAACTTGTTAATTGCCATATTTATTGTTTTATCACTATAGCAAGTTTGCGGGGTCTGTAACAAAGCGTTTACCCCGCATTTAAAGTTCACCACGTTTCTTATATTTAAACGCACAATATTGTTATATTTTCCCATATACACTCCGACCTGTTAAATCTTACACAATTTTTATATTTAAATTGCTCCGTAGACGCCAAGGGGGCGTTGAGTTTAGGTCACGGTTGCCACGTTTTGAACAAATCTTTGTATTGCGATGCACGACCAGTGCTTGGGAACACAATGTGACGAGCGATTTCCATAATATTGATTATGTAAATTTCAATCAGATTAGCCGGTATTCAATATGAAAATCGTGCAAGTAAGCCAGTTTCATATACATCTTCACATCGCTCGGGCTTCGGTTTTTCATTGGGGAGAAAGGGTGAGTGTTTTTCCTTATTCATATGTATTTTACGCGCGACGTCTGCGCGAAAACATAACGTGATTGTAGATGAATTAGAAACTGGACCATAATATTATTTTGGTTAATACATGCAGGAATACCGGTCCATCCATTCCAAACATCATTGACCGCGGTCGCACTTAATTGAAATCAGTGGAGATTTTGTGGCAACGAAGCCAGAAAGGTACGAGTTCGGCAAATGAGTGTGACAAACTGATTAAAACATTGCACGCTTTTGAATTAATTCATTGTTCGTTATCTCAAACCTGGCATAAGAATGCCGGCAGACACTGACATTCAATAGTTATATATCTTCAGTTCCGGCAACCGCTCAACGAATTTTATATTCCGCCGTTAAGGTTAAGGACAGTATTTGAGAAATGCTCATTATCTTAAGGCGGAAAGATAATTTCGTGCTATAGGCAGGAAAGCTACTTGGGTTTGGTTTGATTATTCATATATATTGGAATTGGAGCTGTTGCGCAATCGCAAAGATGTACATTATTTGAGCTTTTTACATTTGGGTTTACATAAAAGGCTTACAGATGACAGTATTTTAAAAGAACCAAATCGTAACAAAATTCGCTTGAAATAGTTTTAAACTCTCGATCATACAAATCAGCAATGTATCATTATGTACCAGAGCTTTTGCTGAGCTTTTTTCATGCACTTCCATTGTTTGGAAAGCCATATATAGAAAAGTATAAATTAATATAACTGAACAAAATCGTTCATGAACCTATTGAAGACATTCAGCACTCTATTCCTTCATAGGAAGATTTTTTCAACGCCAATTAAGTTATTCGATAGTTGTAGGTAACCTTTTTTACCATCATGGGAATATTCGCAAAAAATGCATGCAAGTTCCACTGAAAACTCAATTCGGCGGTAGGGTCACTTATGTGTAAAGAACGTATGTAGCTATACGAGTGTCATTAGCACCGAAGAAGTAAACACGCAAAACCTACGTCTCCAGATCGTATAACTATAATATATATTGGTTCGATAAGAGGTTTGAATTGGAAATGCCCATGTTTGTGAAAATGCTACAATATACTTGTAATTGACAATTGATTTTAAACTACATCAGTACAGACGACTTAATCGAGTTCAAATCTTCAACTGCAATTATTGTTTCCTGTGTCCAAGTATATTGTAAGTGGAATGCTGACTCAGACAATGATCAATTTGCCTGACTCGAAATGATTCTTTGAATGCCTCCAGGCTTTCACATAGAATTACAAAGAAAACTCATTGTTTGATGTTTCGAGCAAGATCCTTAATATTTTAAAAGCAGCTAATTCAAAACATGTATGCACTACTCACACCGACAACCCACATATTCGAGATGTTATCATTTAAAAAAAATCGGCGAGTTTCCATAAATAAACGAGTTTTATACCTTGCTATATGATTTTTGTTACTAGTTGTATATACCATTAATTCCTTCGCAGTACCCTAATCCATCCATCTCTACACGCGCAGTCTTCAATAGCTACAACTATATACATGGGCATGCATGGGAGCCTCGCTGTCTGTGCACATTAAATCGTCTTTCTTCACAATCGATGCTGTTTGAATTGAACTTCTGAGAGGTTATTCAGACAATTCAGTGACTCTATATAATTTATAATTAAATCTACCATCTATTAGTGTCTTTTAGGTACTGATCCTATAGGGCGAATGTATACTGATTGTTTATAGAATTTTCATAATTTGCAAATCTTAAGTTTTAAGGTATATTCACATTTTCAGGTAACGACAAATAATCTTACCGCGTGTCTCTTCTCTTTATCATAACTCCTTTATATATATGCCTTCTCATGACCTCATCTCAAAAAGATAATGATCAGTAAATCACAAATTCAAAGGGCAAGATATTTTAAAACCCTAAGTATAAATGAATCATATATGGCGTCAACTTTATTGGACGCGAATTTCTTTGTTATATAAAACAATGGATTATTCGACTATATAATGGCAATGCCAATGTGGACCACCATGTATAAGTGAAATGTATAATATTAAACTAATGTAACGGACAATCCAACGCGTTGGTGAAGGAAGACTTTATTTATGAACACGCAAATTCCATATGAAAAGCGTGTGCAAAAAATATATAGTCTCTCTAACCTGTCTATTGTTTGATTTGAAACAATATATATTACATTGCATTGCATGCGAGTGTTGAACAGTTGAAGTGTATTGATATAGAGGCTCACATGCGTATACTATAATATATATAATGCACGAACCTGCTGCGACATGTATTTTGTAGGTGCGCATATGCATTTTTCCATGTGAAGACTTGAATTACTATTGCGCAAGTTTGAGAGACAAAAAAATCAATTAAAACTATTAGCCTTATCTTTACATACATTATAAGAGTAGGGTCTCTATTGATTTCTTTATCTCTAATCAGTACTCAATCATTGGGCGGAGCTTCGGCCAGCTTAGCCCCCTCCTGCGATTCCCCTCAAGGAAAAAACTGTTGTAATAATTTTTGTCTTCCATGCACAATTAGGGGCCGACTTAGACGTCGTGGTTATCATGAAGCGAACGGCTATAATTACACCTAGGATAATTTCTTTGTTGAGCATTGCATTAGGTTTGACTCTATCATTTATATACGGTGTACAAATCAAGACTAACCCAAGTTTTCAGACACTAAACTGTTGTATATACCCTATCGTATACCAAGTTGGCAGATTAATCAAATCTGACGAAAGCGTCGTTCCATCTAATGTTGCCGGTTGCGCAGCAAGTAAACTACAGTTTAGTTCATACTTCGCTTCATGCAGGCAAAATTTTGGCGTTCTCTGAGTTTTGTCATTGTCAATGTCCAGTGGCGGCTCCAGAACTCAGATTTTAGTACTTAGCATACGAGAGGGAAAAAGGCTCAGGAATTTAGGGAAGAAAAATAAGGTTTCGGAAGGAAGCTTAAAGATACGGGGATTAACATTTGCTCATGCCGGTTAGTTTCAGTTGATAAACTCATAAACACCCGACGTTTGACGAAGCAGATATTCTAAATCTACCCTTAGCAGTAGACCGAGGTCAAGGATCTCGTGGTAACGTGCAATTACGTTTCCGAGCATCGAGTCACGGTGAAAGAACAAGCACGATTCAGCTATAATTCGTACGTCGCTATCTAGAAGAAAATTTGATACAATTTGTGGGCACAGTATACAACATAGCTATTAATTAACCTGAAAATTATTGTCATATTCATGATGATATGATTTATGGTTTTATTATATTCATTTTTGAAATAAATGGTGTTTCTTGAAATCTGATTGGTTAAAAATAGTGTGATTAATTAGCCATTTCAATCGAGCAGGGTACTGGCTCTAGTCGCGAACCGCAAAGCATATATGGACTGTTTGGAGGGACAGGAAATAGAAGCCTGAAATATTTTGTCCCACCAAACATTCCATAGATGCATTGCGGTCTGCGACTAGACCCAGCACCCTGCTCGATTGGGAAATAGCTTATTCCGAAATCGCACTATTTTTGAGCATTAATCAAATCATTTATAAGCAAATAAGATTGAAGCTCTGTACCACACTAAAAATTAGATTTAGTATTTCAGTGTAACCATCCAATCAAATTACAGGGGAAAATATCACAAAATTTTATTATTTTAAATTTTCACTGAATGCCTCGCAAAATTTTATTACTGAACAAAAATACATGAAATTCACTCACATTTTACACCATTCACGGTTCTTTTAGCCAATAAATCGTTTTGAATATTTTTAGTTTTTTTGTGTGATTTCAAAATGACTTGCACTTCGTGTCGTGCAATTTTGGAGTAAAATCAAACTTGCGGTTACTCAAGTTATATGTATATAAAGAACGTATGTATAGCTATACGATTGTCTTTAGTGTCGAAGAAGTAAACACGGAAAACCTAGGTCTCCAGATCGTATATAATATATATTCGTTCGATAAGAGGTTTGAATTGGAAATGCCCATGTTTGTGAAAATGCTACAATTTACTTGTAATTGACAATTGATTTTAAACTACATCAGTACAGACGACTTAATTAATCGAGTTCAAATCTTCAACTGCAATTATTGTTTCCTTTGTCCAAGTATATTGTAAGTGGAATGCTGACTCAGACAATGATCAATTTGCCTGACTCGAAATGATTCTTTGAATGCCTCCAAGCTTTCACATAGAATTACAAAGAAAACTCATTGTTTGATGTTTCGAGCAAGATCCTTAATATCTTAAAAGCAGCTATTTCAAGACATGCATATATGCCCTACTCACATGCACCGACAACCCATATATTCGAGATGTTATCATTTAAAAAAAATCACAGCGAGTTTCCATAAATAAACGAGTTTTATACCTGGCTATATGTTTTTTGTTACTAGTTATATATATATACCATTCATTCCTTCGCAGTACCCTAATCCATCCATCTCTAGGCACGCGCAGTCTTCTATACAACTATATACACGGGCATGCAGGAAAGGCTGGGAGCCTCGCTGTCTGTGCGCTTTAAATTAGCTTTCTTCGTAATCGTTGCTAATTGAATTGAGCTTTTGAGGTTATTCAGACAATTCAGTGATTCTATATATAATTAACTCTACCATTTAAACGTGTCGTTTAGGTACTGATCCTTCAGGGCGAATGTAGGCCTATACTGATTGTTTAGAATTTTTCATAATTTGCAAATCTTAAGTTTTAAGGTATATATATACCTTATATATTCATATTTTCGGATAACGACAAATAACCGCATGTCTCTTCTTTTTATCATCACTTCTTCATATATATGCTTCCTCATCTCAAAAAGATAAGGATCAGTGAATTACAATTCTAAGGGCAAAATTATTTATATTTTAAACTCTAAGTATAAATGAATTATATATATGGCGTGTTAAACTGTCTCGTTTCAACGTCAACTTTACTGGACGCAAATTTCTTTGTTATATAAACCGAAAGATTATTTGACTATATATAATACCTGTTGGAAGCCGATCTTATTTAGCCGACGATTTAATTATTTATGAATGACTATTGGTGAATTTGAACGTTATGCGTAACAGCCCGAACGAAATATTGTGATCGTACAATTTAGCTTTAGGTAATATTTATTTCATTACTTTTAAATGGTGTAGGTCAGCAATTTCTATTTAGCCAGCGTTGAACAAATCGATCAATCCTGACGCCTATATGACACTCGTGTATCTATTTGATAGGACTGATATATAAAAGATATTCACTCAGCACCTAAACAGGTGACAATGAATGGCAATGTAGACCACCAACATTATAATTTTAAGTTAATGTAACGGAGAATCTAACGCGTTGATAAAAGAAGACTTTATTTATGAACACGCTAATTCCGTAAGAAAAGCGTGTGCAAAAAATATATAGTTTATCTAACCTGTCTATTGTTCGCTTAGAAACAATATATACTATATTGTATTGCATGCGATGTTGAAGCGCATTGATATGGAGGCTCACATGCGTATATACTATATAAATGTATATGTTTAACTGCCCGGACCTGCTGAGACATGTATTTTGTAGGTGCTCATATGCATTTTTGCGTGTGAAGACTTGAATTACTATTGCGCAAGTTTGAGAGACAAAAAAAATCAATTAAAACTATTAGCCTTATCTTTACATACATTATAAGAGTAGGGTCTCTATTGACTTCTTTATCTCTAATCAGTACCCAATTATTGGGCGGAGCTTTAGTCAACTTGGTCCCCTCCTGCGATTTCCTTCAAGCAAAAAACTATTATAATTAATGTCTTCCATACACAATTAGGGGCTGACTTAGACGTTGTGGTTATCATGAACCGAACGTGCGCATAATTGATAAGTTCTTTCTTGAACATTGCATTAGGTTTGACTCGATCATTTATATACGTTGTACAAAACAAGACTAACCCAAGTTCTCAGACACAAAACTGTAGTATATATACCCTAACGTACCAAGTTGGCAGATTAATCAAATCTGACGAAAGCGTCGCTCCATCTAATGATGTCTGTTGCGTGACAAGTAAACTATATTTTAGTCATACTTCGCTTCATGCAGGCAAAATTTTTGCGTTCTTTCGAGTTTTGTCATTGTTAATGTCCTGTGGCGGCTCCAGAACTCAGATTTTAGTACTTGGCATACGAGACGGAAACAGCTTAGGAACTTAGGGAAGCAGAATAGGATTTCCGAAGGAAGCTTAAAGATACTGCGATTAATAATTGCTCATGTCGGTTAAATTATGGGAATGAATATACGCTAAATAACCTTTCCAGCTTAAACTTTCTTTTAATGAGTAATACACAGATATATCCACTGTAACTGGCAGTGATTTTTAATTGATGTTCTGAACCAAAGATCTAACAGCTATACATATAGGGTGGAGGGGGGCATTCACAGCATATATACCCCACATAAAATGTAGTTTATAGGCAATCTATATTTGTAAAGGAATCTGCATAATCAATGAATGTAATGATTCAGCTATAAATCTGCATTTATAGAATTATTTCAGTTGATAAACACCTGACGTTTGACAAAGCTGATATTCTAAATCTATAAAGCCCTTGAATATAGACCGAGGTCACGGATCTCGTGATAACATGCATGCAATAGACCTTTTTCATAATGATGTTACACGAAGTTTGATTGGCTCGATGGTTTTGTGGAGCCAATTAAATTTCGTGTAACATCTGACTTTTCGCGTTTGACGTCATTATAAGAAAGGTCTATTACGTTTCCGAGCATCAAGTCACGGTGAAAAAACATGCACAATGCAGCTATAGTTCTTCACTATGGAATATCTAGAAGAAAATTTGCGGGCACAGTATACAACATAGCTATTAATTAACATGAGAATTATTGTCATTACCATGATGATATGATTTCTGGTTGAATTCCAGTTAGTCGAGGCGAGCTAAATGAAATAGTAATAACAGTGACTAACATTAAGAAAAGTGTAGCTTATGTATATTTGCCTATGTATGTATTAGTTTCAATTTATTAACATTAGAGACCATTAGAGACACTAGAGTCTTATATCTCATTAAATTGGTACAGTTGATGATATAGAACAACGCTTTACCATAACATTAATCTATAAAGGAGTATTCCAACCACGTCGTTGTCGTGTTGCCGTCCTACATGCTTAAGGCCGCTAATATTGTGTACACCTGAACACCTCTCACGCCTATGAAAATATATCAGTCATTCGAGGCCCTGAAACGTCCATCAATACCTATATTGAAGTCCACCAATTGTGCTTATACCGACGTATTGTCATTATGCAAAAACAACATTAATTGCTGCGTGCATGCATGATGCATGTTACACTTCGGCTGTGTTAAAAGTATATACCAAACTATTTCCAACAACGTTTTTAAAATATATTTCTATATAGGATATATTCCCATTACAAATATATTTGTAACACAAGACATTATCATTTTTGCCAGTTGCCACAGAGTTAACTTGGATAACCTAGTATGGGCGGTTTTTCTGTCTGAGTGTTTTGTTTTGACAACGACTGCAATGCCGGGCGGACTGACCGCGATAACACTTAAACTGATGTCTGAAAATAATCAAATACGATATACACGACCCGCCCCGTTTACTGACATCTTTCAGTACATGCGGCATAAAGCCCTAAGCCTCTGAAATATCTACTTGATTTTATTTAATTAAAAACATATTTATCATACCAAAAATTATTTCGCGGTTTGGTGGGGGTTTCATTGTCAAAACATTCAACAAAATCGCTATGGAAAATACAGGTAGACATGGCAGTGTCCTTGTGGTATAGTATAAATCTACATATATGACCTATTGTTAGAACTGCATGAGCTTTGAAAACACTGGCCCCAGGAACGCAAATGATGCCTATAAATGAAAATGTAAAGAGCAACAATACAACTTTTCAAAACGTTTTCTCATCGTGTTCACAAAAATCATGTCCATTATTAAATCATATGCATTCATTATTCATTTATTTATATTCATGCAGTCACTGCCTGTATTCCGAGATATTACCGGATAAAAATCGCAGTAGTTTTTTCAAACTACTTTTCATGAAATATATGGGTTTAGCAAGTGCAAGATAAATAAACAAAATCTAAAAATCTTTTCAACTTTTTAAACTATGAGCTCGACGTTTCGCTTTTGAATTCCAAACGTTGAGACGCGGTTTTTTTTTATTTCAGTTTTTTTTTTATTTCAGACGGTTTGATTAGCAAAATATCGTTAGCAAAATAGAGAACATTCTTCAAATCGTTAATACGCACATGCAATCGCAAATCAATCGTATCTATGTTGTATTCTTGATGACATCAAATGATATATTTGTACTTTAAAACGTACAGAATATGAAACTTATCTAGAAATTTAATAAGAGATTACCTATATCTAAATCTCTCTACATGCATTGACGCTGTCTTTCACGCTGCTTCGTGTGTGACGCGAAACTGTGGAAAAGTTATGAACTTTGAACTTTGATGCGATAGCAAGCTTTAGGGTTTATCATTTACTGTTTGAATAATCGGGAAAATATTAGGACGTATATTTTGTATTTGTTATCTAAGACTAAGTTATGCGCGCAATTATCTCAGTTGAACCACAACAGGTGGACTTTGATTTATGCAAACAACGTAACCGGATATACAAACCGGTTTGATTGAAACGACTTTGTGGGGTGGATTGTGACCTGAGTACCTATCAACAATGTCATGCGGCTGTGAGTGTGTTTCATTTAAACCAGTATGTCTTAGTAATTTAACACTAATTGAAAATCACACGCACAGCTGAAATTTTAACGACGATCAAGGACTGTTCGGGATTTTTCGTAAACAGACCTTTCAGGCAACATCGGATCCCTCAACACCTAAACAGGCTGCGGTTATATAGTGGAGTAAAGATAGATGACATAAACGTCTTGGAGGTAGGAAAATCACGAATTTTCTCGGTGTGTTTTGATTCTCAGGATTTAGGTTAGTGTCTGGATTGAATGAAACGAGACTTTCACAGGCTGTATGCACCCTTGCACATGGGTAGGGTTATGCTGACACACGGTTGGACCGATGCGTTTCGTGTTATTTTTTTGAAGCTAGCAATAATTTCCGTTTATTTAACGTTGCTGTGGCTGTAAATTTGACCAAAGAGTAGAGTTTTATAATCGGGTTTTGCCCGTGCAGCGTGTTTAGAAAGGGAAGTATTATGACATCCCATCGAGTTAAAATGACTACATTATGGAAAGCAATATTATAAAGCTTGTATAAGTACAAAAGACTCTCGACTTGCTTCGGAATTATACTATCCTGAATTTAACTATTAAACCAACTGCAAAAATACGACTAGCTTTCTATGTGAAACAACATCATTTTTGCTAAAATTATTACCAAAGTTGATTACCATTGGAGGCGTGTAACATACATATTGATAACGTATATTGCCCAAATAAACGTCCCTACAAGGTTCAAAATGCTTTAGCCCAGATGATATCATCATGAATAAGATTGATTTTATTATATTGCCCATGCTTCATAGCTTGATTGATGATTCGGTAATGTTATAAATTTATAATGCATATATAGTCTAAAAAAGATCGATTTAAAGGGTTAAACCCACTGAAAACATAAAAGGACATAAAAGGATGTTAGGAATATGACGGCAAATAGTAAGAAAATATATCTGATCCTCAATTCAGTTAGGCAGACAGTAGATAATTAATAATTTGACATCAGACTAGTCCAACATCTGCTAGACCGATCGATCGATCATGTTTTTGTAACATTTGTGTTAAGCTTTCGGAGTGTCGAATTGCCTCATATGTATAATAGGAACAAAAACAATATCTATGTGCATGTTATATTAACTGAAATTGTACACTTTTGTCCGGCTGTTTAATTTGCGGTGTGGTTAAATTCGAAACCAGACGCGTCCCCTCGAATATTTAACATTTCTGCATATATAGACTATATACGTTTTTGCTTGCATCAGCCGTGATTTGTCTCTCCGTAAAATAGTCGTTGTTTATAAACCGTCAAAATCACATCATTATGTATCGGAAGTAGCCTGAAGGATCCCTTTATAATCAAATGAAGAACGATTAATCGCTTCTTTCAACATGTCTATGCCCCACAAACGAAAACAAAACAAGCAAGCTCAAGAACCACAGTGCGAAAACAACAATTTGTATATGTGGCTTCGAGCCCGTCGTAGCTATATATGTATACTTACTATACATGTATGCACCTTATTGTCGATTCTTCGTTATTGTCGACTAGAAGTTGTTAATAGAAGGGAAAATCAACGTATACATTGCGTAGTTTAGCATGCAGATGTGCCCTCGTCATTGCTACAACGCCGGCTTTGTTTTGTTTTCATGCCACGATTCACACAGATGTAGAAAATTCGATAAGTCGATTAACAGGTGTTTTCATTTTTCTATATTTTTAAACCTGAAAGCTTATTGCGCACAGCAAGTCGTTCAGTCATGACATGGCTTTTCTAGTTCCTTCAAGTATAGTTCGTGAAGTACGTCAGTATGCGATGTTGACGTTTGTTTCGATAAATTCCTACTGCGTTCCACTACAGGAAATGTCGGGTCGATTGTGCCGTGCCTTCACTATTTAGTGAACTTTGCCAGCAGTGTTTTATTTACCCTCGTTTACTTTTCAAAGCACAACCCGTTTATTCTTACAATTGAATTCCATTATTGTCTAAAAGTTTAATTAGCGACGCTGTTGGCATCTTAATGAGTCGAATGTCGTCCAGTGTTTTACTCTCTTTTCACATGACAAGGACATTAGTAAAGTAAACAACACAGCGATATTTTGCATAGTTTTCATAACTTGAACTGCGTTCAAGTGACTTGTATAATGATTGTATCTCCACAACTTGTCACGCTGAATTTTTTACTTTGATGAATGATCACGGAGAACCACTTTAGGATTTAATCTGTTTTTATTTGGTCATGATTGTCAAACAAGTCATTTTCACCGTTGTGAAACAGTTCGGATGTAAATTTATTTTTTTATTTTCTGTATCCAAATCAGTAACTACTGGCCGCGAACTATGGTACATAGCCACAAAACAGCGCTATAAGCATAATAAAAACATTACCTATTATATATTAGAAATAAACGTAAGAGTAGACGTAAACCTCGACATAGCACCCGATAGCGTGAAGCTGGAACATGTAAAGACATGTGAACAGTGGTATGTCTCTAAATCCAAATTCTCCACCAAGAGATCATCTCTCGTACATTATAGGAAAGTAGCTAAGTAGCTATGTGGTTCTTTTTGAGTTTCATGAAGACAAATGAAGAAATTTCTTTGGATCCTTTCAAATAGGGTTTAAATAGTATAGTATATAGTAACAAGCATATATACTAAGAAAACCAGACATCAACATAAAAATATCAACGATGCGCAAACTAACTTGACCCGATAAGTTATACATGTAAGAGATACGAATTAAGGGTGAATTCGAAGAGTATCCGGGGTAAATTTTTTCGTGTATCGTGGATACAAAAGTGTACATTTCGGTAGAAAGCTTTCCCTTAAGTCCACCGTGAAATCTCTGGCATGCAGACGGCTTAGAAATGTACAAGAGAGCTCTCTCATTTCGGGTGCGCCAAATCCGAGAAAATATCTGAATCATGCGTTTTAAAATTATGCTTACAACTCACTCAGTGCATGTAATCTTTGTTATTCCTTTTGTAATATCATGCATGATATATGGTGGATCACTAACAAGAACACCATTGAACGGTCACGAAATCTTGGGTTACGCTGTTTGGGTCATTGTTGTTATATATATATGCAAACACGTATATTTATTCTCATTCGAGAAGCGTTAATATATCACAGAACCGATTAGTATTAATGCTGTGCTAAAAAGACAAAAACATCATTCGAGAAGATTATTATTGGATTATAACTACATTAGTATTATTGAATTATATTTTACGTGCAATTTTGCATCAATTGTAAACAACAAAGCACCGTGTTCCATGCTCATGTATATAAGAGTATAATTGTATTCAAGACATCTTCGAATACCAGACGAGACTGTCATAAACTAGCGTTTTCTGAAACTGGTTGCTTTATTTTAAAATATAAATCACAATTTGATACGACTTAAGCTGAATAACGTATACCGAGTATACCAACTGAAGGCTTTTAAATCTCGTCATAGTACAAGTCACCTATATTTAGTGTAGGGTGACAGGTAACAACATACCAGACTATTAGTAGCGTCGTATTAAGTCACCTACTGCAAAAGTACAACTGTACAACATATGGCGAACGGGCCTTTGTACAATATAAAGATGTAATATATATCTTTGCAGTAAACTGATATTTTGTCTCACATTGCATGTTAAGGTCTTATATAATACATCCCGAGTGATAAAAAGCGCGGCCACAAGAATTCAAATTATTCAGTATAAGTCCACACATAAAGGACAAACCAGCGCAATATTTCGATTAAGGATATTTCTTTACGAGTGCATACAAATTCATCTTTCAATATATATATATATATATATAATATATATTATATTATATATATATATATATATATATATATTTATATTTATTTATATAACATCACTTTAACCTTGGCACAAAGAGCTCTCTGTTGAGGATCTAAACAATTAGCATGTATAAGTGGATGGAATTTACTTCAAGTGAAAAATTTTTGCTGTAGGGCATTTTGAACTATGACGAGTACTCAATGTCACCTCCTTCCCGCATAAATTCTATTACTTGACGTCGTATATTTGGACTGGACAATGACATATCTGTGCTAACTCGTTTGCATGACTTCTATATATCCTCGCTACAAGTGAGCACAGCCTTAAACTGTATACAAATTCTCTGAATGAAATTGAGCCAAATCGAGAGGTGCAATTAAAGTGGTAAGCGAAAAATTATATTGTCTTTCATGTGCAGGATCGGATATATATATGTGGTTTGAAGTTGTTGAAGAGGAGGGAATAATCAAGATTTATATAAGAATATATTACTTGCATCTCAAGCTGGTGAAAATTAATTCCCATCGGAATACCAATATGAATAAATGTCTTTAGGTGAATTGGTTCTTTCATAACCTTAGTCTACCAGAGTGAGACAATTTCTACCGCTGTTCTTATATATTTCACGACCCGGTGTACTACATATAAAGCTAAATCAACAAAGCTATCTTATTGTAAAATCTCATCTATAAACTTTATAATTTAAGCGCCCGATTGCATGCATGCATGTAGCTATAAGCATACCCCCATCTTCTCACTCCCTTTCGATAGGCAAAAACGCCGGATATTTTAGCTCGTTCATGAAATACCTCAATGAGATAAGTCGAGATTCATTGTCAAGAATTTTGAGGGTTTATTAATTGCAATTAACACTTGTCGCCTTTAGACACATAGAAGCAAAAGAAAAACGCAATTATTCTTAAAAATTTTCGCTATGTATGCAGCGTTCTAAATATATTTCTATTTCTAAAGTTTTGGAAATAATTTCCGGCTTGGTCTAGGTCTACTATATGTAAATTCTCGTCATTAAAATAATTTGAAATGTAATATCAAGGAGTAAAGAAACTAGCATGAAAGTGAATCAATGGCTTGGATTAGATACCAGCTCTCATTTTCTCTTTGCGTAAACTGTTTAGCATCAAAATAGCAAGCCCGAAAAACATATTATAACTTCAGAAATCACGGCCTGTCTACCTAGGCTTCAGCCTAGGTAGCCTATATTTTGCAATCCTGCGCTACATATGCATGCGCTTGCGGGATTTGCTCCTAAAATGATAGGGTAGATTAAATATCAGCAACCCGCAATCTTTCAGGCATATTTTGTTACCGAATGAGCTCTGTTTCAATGTTAAGATTTTGATCCTCGAAACAAAGGTTTGTATTTTATTGATGATATATCAAATTCGTTACAAATACGAAGGAATTACATGCTGAAAACTTTACGTGTTAATAATTACAAAACAACATTGATAAGTCACTAGGCAAAGAGTAGCCAACGCAGCTGCGTATCTTTCTGTTTTTCGTAATTTAATCCCCAGTGAATCCAGGGGCCTCCCGTCACTCGACACCCTGAAAACCGCCGTTACGCCCCTGAGAATGCCTCAAGATCATATTCTACATCAACGGCATTGTCTTTTAATGAAGTTGATCATAATTTACCTGACGTTGGACTGGGATTTTACATGCATGTTTGAGTCGCATAATTCAATGACGATTTTTATAAACTCTGCCGAAAAATACGGTGTGTATAATTCGGCTGACTTCAGTTATACCGCTCATACTGCTTTTTTCCATATGTGAATATCACTATGATGGTACACCGTTTGTCTGTGTAAAAAAACTGTGTAAAAAATCACCGCTCTGTAGAAAACGCTTTAAGGCACAAACTTTTTACTACACTTGTCCTAAAAATAGTAGACGTTTACCACCCTTCAATTGCGGCAACTTTCGATCGAACGTCCTTTATGTTGATTATTTTAGATTTTGCTATTTACCTTATCACATAATTTTAAGTTTACGGCTTAGCGATTTCTTTAAAGCAATCTATGCAAACCTGTGAGCTTATCAGCAAATAACTCCTTACGCATTATAATAAGACGTCACGCAAACAATTTCCGTGACTATTATTATTATTATATTTAACCAGGATACCCACATCACCTTATAGTGTTTTTCAGTGGGGTCCTGCATGATACAATCATATTACTAATATAATAATTTAAACGTAACTTCTATCATATATACAATTCTCGAATTATAATTCTCGAATTCACGAAAGCGATATATAGATTCAATCTATTCTGATGTTGACTTCAAGTTAATCGAAACCACGTCGAAACGTAGACTAAATACGTAACGTAATTACGTAGAAAATATTGTTTGGATTTACTTTTTTGTTTTAAAATACTCAGTGGGAGTGGTTCTGGTATAATTATTTGCAAATTGTATACAATCTTTTCGCAATTCATAGATTCTGGAAGCACACATGACGTCATCATGCATAAAGTCTATTAGTAATCGAGTCTTAGTCTAAAGACACATAAGTGGAAGATTGTGTTTCTAAATCTTTTATTAACGTATATGCGATGCTTGGAACACTTCAAACCCAAGAACGCGTCACTAAAAGCGCACGACATTTATATACCTGTGTATCTTGTGCTTGTTTTTAGAATTTGTGAACAACCAGTCGAGTAACAAACAACTGCAGAGGATTGCTGAAAAATATCACGAGATTGATGGCGAACATAGGAGTTACATTTCGCGTTGAGTACGGTGTCGACTTGGGTCGTACTCCACCATCTGCATTATCATTGAACATCCCGGAGTCGTGCACCGTATTCAACCTCGTTCAGATCGCTCAGGAGAATAGCGAACGGCACTCGTTCAAGTACAGAACCTATCCAGATATCGGCGCGGAAATCACGACAATCGATGGGATCGAAGAAGATCCCATTAACGGCATCTATTGGTTCTTCTACAGCCCGTGGAATAAACTGATTCCGAAGGGAGTCTCGAGCCATAAACTTAGACATAATACGACGGTCGTCGCTCGATACGAACGCTGGACTCGCACCGATCATTCCAGGCAGAAGGCACCAAGAAGACAGTTCATGAACATTAAGCCGAGGGCATCGAAGACAAACGACGCGAAAAATAGAAATGACAAGAATAATAATTCGACGAAGAACGGAAATGGTAGCAAGTGAACACCCGTTTGAATCTCAGTAGACTTTTGGAAATCAAGGTTTCATCAGTATTCGAATGCCTTTCACCGAGAATTTCCTTGAACTATAGAGGAAGCATGATTTAGTGAAGATTTTTTTTACTCATTTATATTTACATACTCTTTTGGACATGACGATATTAATTAATACAAGGATACCAGTAATAAAAAAATCCAGGTATTATCGATAATATGAAAAAAAAGTTTAGATTCGTAGGGATTTTGTATAGGGAGAAAAACCAATCATAACGAGTTAGCTAGAGTACACTTAGCCATGCATACATGTAAGGCCTACTTCAGTACTAATACGGTTAGTAGGAAATATACAGCCACTGATAAATTTTAACCCATTTTTGACTTTATAATAGGTTTACAAATTGTACGGTAGGGAAAGCTATGCAATCCAACCGTGAGTGCATGGTATGCCAGTATAGAGACAGCAGACTATATATATATTATTATGACCCGTTCAAATTCATTGCCCTTTTTACTGGTTATTTTACCCAACCCAACAGGAATATAAGCTCTATATGTATATGCAGTTAACTTTGCAAATAGATCGTTCAGTCATTATGCACCATGCAGTTATTTCATTTGAATGGAAATCTAATATTATACGTTTCTTTGTCAATCATGCTAGCGAAATTTTGATATCGAAAAATTTGTGATCATCTGTATGTATATATGTTCTTTAAGAACGAAATAAATTGTTGAAAACTTCACATCTTCACTAATTTATTATTCGCTAAAAAAGGCTGTTTACATGCATGACCCCTGTCACCAAGATTCGAAGCATGCTATCATTTTGAGCATTAAAAAGTCTCTTGCTTTGGAGCTTTGTAGAAGACCATAGCAAAACATCAGGCGAGCTTCAGGGTGGACGTACACTTACTTAGGACTAAAACGTATAGCATATACAGCAGTCCCCCGTCTTTAGGAACAAATTGTTGTTTCTGTTGGTAGCGCCTGGCGCGCCTCTTTCGTGAACTTTAGTCTTTACCATGTGACAACCCCCTTTGGTTGGTGTCTTCCCTGGATTCGTCTCTTTAGTATTTTAAAAGTCCTGAAAGTCCTTTTATTATTTCCCATATTGTTAACAATTATTTACATTGATGAAAACCAAAGAAGCAATAAGATTCGCTATTTCAAATAACTAGAGACATTTAAGGAAGCATCTAACATTTCTAGCATGAATTTGATAAGTTGCATTCTATATCACGACGAAGATATGCATGCGTAAATGATGAAAGGCAGAAATTGAATTTACCTTTTCCGCCTCGTTGCTATAGTCATATAGGATCAACTCTCCAATTATTGTACGTTCTGTGTTGGTATATAGAAATTAAATTTCCTGCACCGAAGTTGAATTCGTGCCATAAGTGTACTGTACAATGAACAATCCGGGTAGGCAATTGTTGCGTTCCTTTACAATCATTCACGTTTATTCCAAGCTCGATTGTCAGATTTTAACTGAATCGAATGAAACTAATTATTAGACACGATCGCGGAGAAGACGGTAAAAAAAGCTGTCTCCGCGGTGATCTAGATGCTAAACTAAGTTGTTTCGCTCAAATGTAAGTTATTTCGTCCGTATAACTCTTGGTTTTGCCCGAGTGATTAATCACTCAGTGTTCAGGGCAGTTGAACCCAGAGGCCTGTGGATTTCAGAATTATTTGCAAAATATTTATCAGCTATAGTTTGCGACTGATTTATCTTGACCTAAATTCCAGCATCCATGCATATGACGCAGCGTTTTTCAAGTAAATACCCCGTTCCTCCTGCAACCTTTTACATATCTAATTAAAATTAAAAATGCAACATTCGACTTTAAGGACATGAGTTGAATACATCGCCTCTGATCTAGAGGCACGCAAAACATTAACGACTTCAAAAAAACGACTTACTTGGTATCTGAACTTGGCCCTAAACCTTGACACTGTTTTTTTAAGGAAGGAAACCGGAGCAACCGGAGGAAAAACCCTCCAGCCGAAGTCGAAAAAGCCGAAAATGCCAAAGTCGAAATAGCTCGAGTCCCGAAATCCTAGTTGCCGGAGTTCCGAAATCCTATTAAGGGCCCCCGAAATACAGCAACAATCTTAATCGCCATTTTGAAGTTGCGACGTTGAGACGGGACAGTACATCGCAAGCGCGATGTACGTCCTGTGATGTCAGATAAACCCAGAACTGATGTGGGATTCTTATAGTCATGCCCCGACCGAACCTATCCTATGGTATATGGCACCCTGATGATCCTCCACAAACGAGACTACTATGTACCTATGATTCCCATCCAACCTTATAGGACATTTTAGACACAAAATGTTGTTCTGGAGTATTTATGTCAACGTGTGGCATACTCCCAACGAATTTTAATTCTGACGTTAATACAATCTTTTGTCACCGCAGAATTACGATTTGTTTAAGTGTTCAAGTGGCATGTGTCAGCGCGTTTTCTTTCAATTTACCGACGCGTTTATTTTGCGAGGCTTTGAAGCAAATCGACGCATGAGCCAATTGCGAATATCTGCATTATTTTAATTGTCTCGTCGCTCATCAGTACGTCCATAATTCAGACCGTGCGAACTCCAGTTACTCCACTTACTCCGGCAAAGATTTTAATAAAAAAAATCCTTGACCCAAAGTGCACGCAGCGTGTGGCCAAGCGGCAAGTCACAAGTGTATATAAGCGGCCCAAACTTCAACTATTTTTCTTCTAATAATTCGTAACATTTTAAACAGAACAAACAACTACATAATATACAAGTACACAATACCGTGACCAGAGAAATGAACAGGGCTTTCGTCCCAATTTACACCTATTGTAATACAAAGTCGGAAACTTATTACCAGTTTGCCAAAATTTTGCAAACGGTTAAACGACAAAAGAAACGTCTATATGTGCTTAGTATTGATAGTTGTATACACGGCCACAGAGAGCGCTATAATTTTTTTCGCTTGAACAAACCTTACATGCGTGGTTTTGACGGTACTTCTGCTGAAGTTTTGCGCTTTTCGTCCAGAAATTTGTTCTAGAATAATACAGAATTTAAAATTTGAGTCATACAAAACCTATGTTAACAAAGCTGAACCAGTAATAAGAAGTTTAGCAGTAAAAAGCGAGGAACATTGGTCTATAAGAATTATGGTACAAATGCATCAGCAATTTGAGGCGAAATACATTTTAGTTTTACTGCTTTTAATTACCAGTTAAGATCGTAGCTTTCAAAAGCAAAACAGTGTTCTCTTAGCTGATCATAAAGAGCTCGCTTCTTTCCGGCTTTCAACAATTTCTTTTCGGTAATTCAACCAAATTCTTTGGGATACTACGATTTTCAACAGGACATCTTAACCCAAATTGATGCTCGCGGTCGCTGGTACTTGCATAATTCAATGCTTCGAGCCTCCCTCGCTTAGGTCATCAAATTCAAGAGCTCTAATTGACCCTGGAGAACAGGAATGCATGCTATTGTTTCTTACTGGGTGAGACGTATAAAGATTTATATGTTCTAACAAAAATGTTCAAAGAGGAATGTGCAGCCCGTGCCTGCACAATGCAGTATGAAAATGTGCATGTGAAATCGTTGTTTAACATACGCCAAAAGGAGACAAGAACGTCTCATTTTCTGCGAGGACAAAGCTCAGCAACTGAACTTTGTGACACGATAAAGGAATATGAGATCAAATCGCGTACATCCTGTGTTGCAATTGACATTCAAATGCCTAATAGGTTAAAATTATCAAATGAATCCTATTATATAGGGAACAAGACGCCTGCTCAGGCGTTCACACGGGGTACAGTTATCTCGTTTGAGCTTGTAATCACGCCCACGCGTGATTTTTGTAAACTCGCGACGCAAAAGAAAAAACTGAGCCCATTTTACAACTCGGTCTACCGACGGTAGCCCCGAGTAATTATTCATATATTAAATATACAAACACTCCACGGTAAATTTACAACCATGTCCCCTATACCATCCAAATATGCATACAACTAACAGACCAAAAAATCGATCAAATGGATGTTAAATAAATCTTTTCCCTTCCGATACTCTAACTTCCATTGATTACCATCATTGTTAAATGAAAATAATTCCGGATGTCAAAAGGGTTTTTTAAAAATTTTTAGAGCATAGCGCAAAGATAATTTATTTGAATTGATACGTACGTGATAAGGTATTATGTTTAGAATATAGTTAAAAGAACTATGGCTCTAAAACCGAAATAAAAGAGGAATTATGTTGTTTCAACCGAGAAATGGATTTGACAACTAGTCCTAGTCCTTTCCAGCCATTTCAAATTACCTGGATGTTGAAGTTATGGAATGGAATTTTGTCAACAATATAGCCGCTATATTTATGAAAACAACCTGAATTAACTGAAAATCTGAAATTCAGCATTGTAGCTACGCAGACGACTTGCGAATTTGCAATCGCGCTATGATTACAGTGATACAGGGCTACAAGTCTTAGACTCTTGTAACAATTAACTTGCTACAAATCTTTCCAAAAACCTGTCGTGTTAACGCAAGAACATATCACACCAAATTAAATACAATTTTGTAACAAAATCATTTTATAACAAAAATCCTGCTCTTACGATATCTTAAATAAATACTTTAATGTACACAATGTCAACAATATATTAATGTTTTTTCTTAGTTACAACATTCACAAGAGATATGTTAACAAGATTCTTAAATACTTGAACTAGTTAAAAAGACCTGCCGTTGTCGGCAAACATGAGCAGGTAAACTGGAAGAAAGAGTAACGCGTGGTGGAGGAATAACTGGTTGAAATCTACTGGGTAGATATTCATTCAAGTATATTGGACAACAAAATTTATACGGTTGATTGTCACTTCCCCTTGTGTCATAGGGAGCTTGATTTGTTTCACCAGGCATTACAAAGAGGGTTGGTATTCTTTGGTTTTTACCGGACGTTTGGTGTTCTTCCAGGCACTCTTTCTTCTCGTTCCACGATGCATTTTGAAGACAAAACCCTGCAATGCGAACGCCATCCGTTGCTGCTACACTTTCTGCAGGACAGTCTTGTACCAACTGTTTAAAAAAGCACAAAAACAAGATCAATAGGAATTTGAATTAGTCATGCATAAGTATTAGTCATGCATAAGCATTAGTCATGCATAAGTATCATATCCTTTCCTTTGATTAACCTGCATTTTAGCACCCCAAATTGGTGTTACTATAAAACCCATTTTGAAAGGAACCGGGTTTAACACAAGTCCGTACGAGTAGTGCAAGTGAGTAATTATAACAGCGATATTTGATTCACACAGTCTACTGTCAAATTTATGGGTATGCAGTTATTTGCAGTAATTTGTAAACAACCCACAAGCTGCCCAACTTTTCAACAAGATAAATACAAAGATTGAAATTAACAATACATTTAATAACGCCAGTAAAATTATCTATAGACAGAACACAAACCTTCAAAGTAATTCCCATCTTATGCAGAGGTATTCCACTTGTTCTTGACCAGTCAGATAGTAAGGCATGGAAAAGTGAATTTTTATTAAGGAACGCACCAATATCAAGTGTCAAAGATGTATTAACCTCACAACGCTTGTACTTGCTAATGGCTTTAATTCTCTCCTTCAAACGACAAATCCAGGTCGCGAGGGCAAGAGATATGTTTGAATGGAGGGACCAACACTGCGGCACCTTGCCTTTGGATAGCACTTTGGTCAGTTCACGCATGCTGGATGTAAAACTGATGTCGCCTTGAAGCCCTAAGATTACTTTGTCTAGCTGCGATATGATCGAATCAAGCAATGCCGCATAATCATCAGCTTCTTCCTTCAAATATATCTGGAAAGAAGATTCAACAACAGTTCCATCAGCAATGTCTCCATCCACAGGTATTTCGGATTTTATCTCTTTAAATACGGACAGCATTTCTTTAAAATGAGGAATATGTTTAAGCGGAGGTGTTGAACTGGTTCTGTTTCCAAATCCAACAGAAATGTTTGCAGCAAGTTGCCTAGAAAACAAAAGCACCTTTTACAAATGTGGAATAACTTATAAAAACACCAAATCGTCTTCTAGAAAATGTATCAGTTTCCAACCTCCTAAAAGTTGCATTCCATATTAAATAATTAGATTGAAATAGAGTTGCTCTATTCCACAGAACAAGATAAAGTTAAAAACGTGCATATATTGACAGAGCGATTTTCACTTACTTGCTAAGATGGATACCGTGCTTCACTTTTACGGATTCGTTAAGTCCAATGTCTTTCATATCAACTGTAATGGGCGAAGAACTGAACAAAGTTTCAAACTGGTTAAATGTCGTTGTCTGAAACGAAATATATTACAATTTAAAAAACTCTTATTTAAAAGGTTAAAATCATTTATTAAAAAGATTCTTAGGACAAGTGTGAACCAGGCTTTACCCGCATAAATATATGCGCATTTTTCTGTGCAATTTGCCATGTTTTGTATTTAAAACAATCCTGCAAGTTAGACGGGTGCAACTTAATGTAAATATGAGACGTGTGCAACCTGTTACACTTAATAATCTTCAATCTGAAGGATAGTTTTCGTTATCAAAGTTTATCACTGTTCACACTGATCACTGCCTACCTGCATGTCAAATTTTGCATACAGCGTTTGCCAAAAATGCTTTAGGAAAATTTCAATTCGGCATTTCATCCTACACTAACCCCTGGTGTTCCTTATGTAACATTCCACGAGTGATAAAAAACCTTTGATAGTGTATTGATTTGATTATGTAGCTACAGCATTATTATATGACGTACTTCACTTGGTAGTGCACAATGTGCCTCAGCCAAAGCGATGATGGACTCGCAGTCAAACATGTCAAGTACTTGACCACCATATAAGGCACTGACGTTCTGCATCAAGACTGACTTTTGACATGTTGTAGCATCAGTACACGCACAGAATAAGCTCGAGTTCAACAAACACGTCGCAAGATATCCCAAGAGTAGATCATGATCAGTCCTGTCATCAAAAAGTAGTATCGTTCAAATTCTTATACACAAAAAACAAAACGTTTCGGCTTTAAACACACTTATTAGGCGTAAACATTATATTTGTAACAAGGATCAGGTACTCTCTTAATGCGAAGACAATTTTTTGCCATTAAATGGAAAGCGCACTAGAAATCTAGAGTCATGCATGCATTTAACTTTGCCAGAATGGCCACATTAAAGCGGGCACGTCTTACACTTACCAACGATATGGCACATTAAAACCGTGAGACCCATATTTACAACGCTCGTGCAAAATGGAGTGAAATACTGCCAAGGGCGCCAAATACTTTGAAATTGGATCTTCCTGTGAAATAAAATTAAACGAACGCTGATTACTGAACTAAACTAAAATAATTAATTATCGTACAATATATTGAACCATTGATTCCTTCTTCAAGATTCCTGCTAGTTGCTTTAAAAGTTCTTTTTATAAGAGAGACAAAAAGGAACTGATCGAGTGTTTTTGTGGTGTGATAATGCACTCTAAAAACTTTGTGTGGATGCTTAAGCTAGGAGCGAGCGAAGCACTCCGCCACGGCAAACTATCCTATAAATAGGCACTATAGATTTTTCCCTAGCCTGTGGGTTTTAAAAATCCCACCTGAACATCAACAGCTTGTAGTTCTTTAAAAGGCTTGTCCAAACGCGTATGTTTGTTCCACATGGTAAGAAATGCTTGACGAGCATTCGCCCCAAACTGCTGTTTCTCATCCCAGGCAAGTTTGATACCATAACGTACGATAACCGGGGGGAGTGGTATTCTAGTCTCTGGCACCGTGACAAACCAAAGGCGGAATTGTGGATGCATAATAAGTGATTGCTCGAAAACACACGAGGTCACTGTATATGGAGTCGTTTCTGGTTCGAATAAACCATGTTTACTTGTAATGTGCTCCTTGCTTCCATTCAACGTTATTTGCTAAAATGAAGGAACATAAACAAAGTGGTATTATAAAATAAATTCTTTTATTTGTTCTATACTAGAAATACATTGCATGCAAAGTCCCCTCGCCTTAAGCAATAAACATATATTTCCATCACTGAAGTGAAATGCTATAATACTCGTTTCTGCTGAGTGGACGAAGTCGTAAAATAAAATCCTATTTCTAGGTACAATTACAAAGTCGACTCTCGAGCTATTAAATTCGACTATAATCATATAATTTTGAAAAATTGTGCTACGAATAGTTTTTTATTATATGTGTATAGAGATTTATGCACAGCAGAATGATGAAATAAAAATCGTATTTCACTGTGTAAATAAATTTCATGCAATTTGATTGGACGTACGATATTTTTCACGTGTGAAAAAATGCCATACACGGCTTTTGATTGGACGTACGATATTCTTCACACGTGAAAAATTGTCGTAGGTCATTTTGTTTACATTTTCTTTCAAGATGGCGTCGAAATATAAGAGTGAGATTCAAAACATAATGCTCATATTCAAGATATTTTTACATTCAGCACATCTCAAATCTTTCGGAAAGAATGTCTAACTTCTATTGAACAAAATTACAAAGAAACTGAACGGTAATAAATATGTTTTCATGCACAAAGTTTCGATTTTGTTGTTCGCTGTGTTTTTGTATATTAAAAGCGTGTCGTTGTCAAATTGATCTCTATATACACACATTTAATAAACAAATTACTTCATGGTTGGCTCGTTTGTACGATTTTTATTATGCACTCGTTGCGAAGGATCGCAAACTCACTCGTTCGCTACGCTCACTCGTTCGTATTGCGATCCTTCACAACTCGTGCATAAAAATCGTACGCACTCTCCAACCATGAAGTAATCTCTATAAATACTACAATTTTTTAGCGAAATTTCAATTACTTCTTAAACAGATTCACCTTTAAAAATAAATACTTTCCAAATCAAAATCATTTCAACGAAATTGACGAATAAATTCAAAGAGGTGTCATACATTTGTTGATAAATCCACATATTAAACTCACAAAATACTTGCATACCTGTTCAACAGCACTCCAAAAATGCTTCAAATCGTAGATTTTTTTATTATCCATTTGAATGAAAGTTTTTCTATCCGAAGGCATCTTTTACATTATATTTTAATCAATTTTACGTGTCAATTTTTCGTATATTTTTAAGACCATCCAAATGAAAAATATTACTTAAAAAAAGTTTTATAATTCAAAATTAAATATCAGTTATGCTGACGTGATCCAAATTTTAATTTAGCCAATCGCACGTTTGTAAACGTTTGCTAGTTACCAGTTTTAACTCGTCTTAACTCACGCATGCGCATAACTTACAAAAACGCCCAACGTCCATGACATAATGGCGGATAACTTTCATTTCGCACTTGCATTCCCGGGCGTAATTAAAATCTCCGGGCGGAATTAGTACCCTCGCCCGGTGCTTCGCACCGGCTCGGGGATTAACTTTAATATAAATTTTTTAGCTTAGCATTTCAAATTACAACTATACGTCACGGAGTCAAAGATTGGGCCCGGGAAATACCTTTCCTTGAAAGACAAAATATACTGCCCTGACCGTGCACAAGGTGCACTGTTCTTAACATGCACCATGCACTTTAGCAAAATTTCACAACATGTTCTTTCGACTCTCTTCACCTTGATTTCCTTTACGAAACGTGTCATTCACTTACGTGAAAAATATCAATCAGTTCTGGAGGCCACATTGGAGTAAGATGGCAGTTCATGATTATCACCCAAGAGCCACGTTGACAAGCAGTACGGAGAATGTCTGATGCCGCAGAAGTCTGATGGCTTTCAGAGAGACTGATTACATGCAAGTTATCATCTATCCCGAGACGTTTTGCAAGAGCTATTACTTCATCTACGGGATCTGAAGGGGAATAGCAATGTGTCAAAATACAAGAATGTACAGGAATGTCTATAAAAAAGCATGGGATTTGCTGCGGCTTTACCGGAACGGTTTTATACATTTACATGGTTGTGTAATATAAAAGAACAGTAAAAATTGAAAGATAGATTATATATAAAGATAAAGATAGATATACTATTAAATATAGCGCAGTAAACCAAAACACGGTACCAAAAAAACATTTTACAACTTTATAATTCAATAATGCAGGACATGCAACCCAACCTCATCCACATGTTCCGATAGTGCGTATCTAAATGGAAAACTCGTGTCCTTTTCAAAGTTACTGACCCTTCAAATTTTGTTTTCTCCAATCTTGTTTGTATATGGGTTGTGGCAGGTAGAAGACGATAGGTGTGATACACGAGGATCCCTGGTATATGTTCTCAATTGAAAACGACGTTACTGCTGTAGCATTTGTCCCAAGTTGATACAGAACAAGATCTTCGCATAACGTGTTCAACTGCAAGATGGTGAAATAAAAAATACATATCAATACTATCCTTAGAGAAAAGTAGTGGACTCAAAACGTCTAGTTTTTACTTCACTATACATTTTTATAGTTATCGATCAGAAAAATAGGACATAAACTGCTTACTTTTTCTTTCTTAAACGTTTTCCAAAGTAAAGCTCGTTGGAAGACTGATAACTGATGTACATTACTCGGCGTCGGAGCCATTAATATGGTTGGAAGCTACAATTTCGCATAGACAAAAAAATGTATATAAAAAAATAATATTATATTACTTAAATCTGGATATCACTAATGAGAAAAACTAACTATACGAGTGTACAAAACCTTTGCTGCAACTAGGAGGATTGGGGGATTTCTTTAAAAATCGCATACGAAGATCGGACGACTGCGAGGAAGAAAAAATCCAACGGCTCACCTCAAAATACTCTTTCCACAAACCGCTGTTATTTAAGATCGCTTCTTTTAATCCTTGAAATCCCGGCAGTGTATCTAGATAAACGACATCTTTCCATACTTCGGAATCAATCCACTCTGGAATATCTTCATCGACTGACAGTTGTGAGGAGTGATCATCATCAGCAGCATTCCCAGTCTTCACGTCGTAAAATAGGCTCATTTCTTCTTCAGATACTTGACCTGCAAGGCGCATCTTTTCGCCAGCAATCATGAAGGTGAATACATCGTAGTGATCTGAAATGTTTGAAGTGGAAACAAATTATTGTTGTTGACGAATTCGGAAGAGCTGTTCAAATTTCAAACCGTTTGGAACACCAATAATTTCAAACAAATGGTAAGAATTTACTTTTATTCTTTTTTGCCTTCCTAACCAATTTAGAATGTCTATTTGGCCTGAATGTGGGGAAATCAAACTCGGCACTGTAAACTTCAGAGACCAAAAGCAGAGGCCTTTTTAGCTGTCAAAGGTTTTTTGAAATATGGGGATGAAAATACCTAGAGATATGAGGTATATGTACCATCACCCATAAATTACCTGAAAAAACAGATTTGGCAATTTTTGAACACATAGCTCTTGTTACGTATGTTATCAATTCTGCTGATCGGGCTAAAGATGATCCAGAAGAACGTTTCCCTCTTTTTCTCTGATTAACAACCTCGTGGATGAATCGCAATGAGACGTGAAATGGTGTCTGGTAGTAAGAGTGTAATCTGGAAAGTCTGGAAACGATTAGCAAAATAGCAGCACCATGCTCAGAAACGTGCGCATAATCTTCTTGCTTCTCCTTTGAAATTTCTAGCAATGCCTTGGTAAATGAAAAAAGCAAATGTTACGAAATTCAACATTCATTTATATATTCACCTTTACAGAAAATACTTTGTCTCTTTTGTTTCGTCCTTTCTATATGTTTTTAATATTGTTGTTGTTGGTGATGGTAGTGGTGGTGGTATTGTTGCTGTTGCTATTACTGTTGCTGCAAATTTATGTTGTTATTGTTTTGTTGTTTTTGTTGTTCTTATTACTATCGTAATGTTTATTGCCGTTGTGTTGTTTTTTCGTTTTAAAATCTTTTAGCAATATTTTCGATCACCCAAAATTATAACACCAGTGTACAATGCAAACCTAATTTCCCACCTTCGTTTCTTCCAGTTGTTGCCTTGCTGTTTTACACGCTTCATCACATTGTTTAAGAGCCTGGGATATTTCATTGCTCTCAAGAAGTCGTTCTTTCATGTTTATCACTCTTTCAAGAACGGCATCCTATATTTCAGCGACGTAGCAAAGGAAAGATCACTGTAACTGTATTACCACTTAGTCTCGCTATGCAAATCGTAAGTTATTCATTGTCTTCACAGTCAATAAACATGAAAATATTAGCATAGCATGACTAAATAATTCTCAGGCTGGCTGCCACTGCACTATTTTCTTAGACGCCCGTTTCAGACGTAGAACTTTTCATGCGCCGAATCGAATGCAAATGAAATTAAACAAAGACTTTAGTTCATTAACATCAGGTTCGGCACATTCGGTCTCAGCATATAACAAAAAGTGGTGCGTATGACTGGAACTTGGAATAAATATATCGTACACGAGCGCGGTGCAGTTAGGTTTCACCTGACCTATAACATAACTCTCACCTTTGCCATCTTGATTTGTTCTTCGTGATGATAGATATTTGCCTCCAATGCACGACTCTCGGTATCGTATTCTGGCCTCTCTAATGAGAGCACTTCAGCCAGCAGGTGTTCCTGCAGTCCCTCACTACATAACGCCATGTTGATAACAAGACACTTTGTAAACAAAGAAGAAATCGTTTCTTCAGTGGTTAATTCAAGCGGAATGTTGGTGTACAGGTAGAGTCGAAAGGCAGGATGATAATCCACACAACGACCGCCAATTTGTATCTTTTGTTTGCCATGTTTCTCTGTGAATGTATTTCTTGCAAGCAAGTTATGAAGGCTTGTTCCGAGCTTCTGCCGTTCGATGTCTATCAACAGCACAGTAGCTCCAATGCTCACGGCTCTGCAGATTTTGATGTCTACCAAACGACAAGAAATGAAACGACGGATTTTCAATTTTCAAAATTCCACAACATTTCACTCTTTAATGAATTGAAGATACCCACGAGGGGGTTGAAAAATCCAAAGAGTCGAAAGGGTTATCATGATTGCAAGAATTGTTGATGTTAATTTTCATTGTCACTCAATCATGCATGGACACGCAGTAAAATTAATTTACAGTGAAGTTGAAAACTCACTAACAATTACTATTTACATCACTCACCTCTATGCCTATCTACGGCAGATATTATCATTATTTCATCTGCATCAAATTCGAAGTCTATCGATGCGCACTCTAACGACGTGTCATCTGGCGTTGATGTCTTAAAAATAACAGCGGTACGTCAACGATGTGAAAATGAAGAAAAAGTGAAGGTTTGGTCGAAGAACCTTCGAAATCGTTTAGATTTTAAGTAGGGATGTTTAGTCGGGAGTCTCTTTTTATAGTTTTGCATTGCAAATACAACTAACGTATTCTCATTTCTACTTCAATAAGTTCTAATAAAATGGGGAGGATATAGAGTTAAAAACAAATTTCGTCATTTACCATTATATTGAGTTCCCTTGCCAAATCTTCTCGAATTAATAATCCTGAACACGCTCCAGCTGAAGCACGTCGGTTGCTTTGACTTGAGGTTAGCACCGTAGAGTCGCTTTCTGTAAGAATTGATGTGAATTAAAAACTTCAAAATCTTAAAACACTTGGACCACAACAAGAAGGTTGAGCGGTCAGGACCGGGACTTGATCACTGAACTGACCCCCGTGATGCATAATTCAAGAAAAATTTCGATTTTTAGGGCCAAAGAGCACAGAATGGAAGAGAACCTCGGAGGGCACTCTCTCGCCATGTTTATGTTAATATTGCGTAATTTGGTACACAGAATGTTAACCGTACATAAGCTGATAAAAATATTTTATGCATATACACGAATATGAAATGATAGGTTACGCTACCGATGACGCGTAAACAAAGAGGAATAGCTTATCGCAGGTAGAAATAAATGTATGATTGTACCGTCATAGTTGGTGGAGAATTCTTCATCACTGTCCCGATTAGATTGACCAGGGGTTGTGAAACCTGGAGAAACAGGTGATAACAGTTGCGCGTCTTCTAAAACATCACTTTCTTCTACCTCATCATTTGTTTCCGTGACCGTTGAAATATTTCCACCTAGTTTAAGTTTAAAAATTAGTTAAATCGTCTCCATACCGGTACAGCTACGTCGTTTTTTAAGCAAAATATACACAAGGGGAAGTTCACACGGAGAACCCTATAATTCTCACCTTCGGGAACCTTGTTTTCGTCAAAACATTTTACCCAAGCATAACTTTGCATATCTGTATCAACCAAAAGCGGCCAATGTCTCGAGGCCATGTCGCACACTGCACGCATGATCAATGCGTTGTCCACTGCTCTCGAAGTGACGGGCAAGCCTGAATACCTCCACGAATAAAGTTCCTCTTTACTGCTTAAAATGTCTTTCAAATTAAAGTTGCTTCTGCGTGAAAGAGGTTGAATTCCGGCAGGAAGGGTTGGGCTTGTGGACTTGCATCTAATATCCACATGTGATTTAGAATGACTTGCAAAAGACATAACATCATCGCCTTCGCTATCATTGTCATCATCATCCTCCTCTACTCTTCCTTCACAAATGGTCTTCCATTCGCGAAGTAGATGTTCTCGGCTACCCTCATCCATTGGTCCGAGGTAACAAATGCAGGCTGCGGTCAACAATGCGTCAGCAATCAAGGTTTTGATGTGATACTGACAAACATCGAGCTTCTCTTGCCACGAGTTAACATGAGATGACATGCTGCGGATTAACAACTCCGCACGCAATTTCTTTTGTTCGGTTATCTGTGAAAAAGAGTACGACTAAATTAAAAAACACAGTGACATAATGGTCGTATACAAGACCAAGAGGTTTAATAAAAATTGTAAAACAATTCCCTATGCATGTCCTGAAATGATGCCATTTAAAATGTTGCTATATACAACCTTTCCTACCCTCTTCTACCACGTAAATTAATGCAGCTAAATCAATTTTATTTCAACATAAGCAAAGAAGTTATTTTAATTTAATTAATAGTTTATTATCAGCGTGGAATTACATCGCTTGAACTGAAAATACTTTCTCAGGTTGGAATCGAGCGCGTGACATTTGACTGTAATTACTCAAAATTTTGCCACTTAATTGAATTAGAAAGACTATATCGTGCAATATATAGGAAAGTCAGGAGTGAATTTAGAGGTAGTCAAAATAGATTATACCAGCTTATATTTGGTTATAATTATTATTATTATTACTCGTGTACTTTACCGGATTATTTAAATAATGACTAGATAAGGGTTTACCTGGATCTGTTTTTCAATTGACCTTGCGTGGTGAACTTTATCTTTATATTCTTGAATCTTTGACTCAACTTCCCCTTTGATTTCGTTACAACGTACACGCAAGTCACCAAGATAAGCAACAGCCTAGAAACATGCAAGTTATAGTTCTTCCAGTTAAAACACTCTAAAAGAGCTATCTTTTAAGCATGTACCCAATCAGTGAATATAAAAACTATATGCATTTGAAAGAAACGAAATATTGGAATTTTTTGGTAAACATGTTTCAAATTATTAGCGATCTTTCGTATGAATTAAATATTTATTCACATTGCGAAATATGTAAGAGAGAAATGTGATACAGGCGAGGTGGTACTCGATATATTTCACATTGTAAATAATTATCAATGTTTGCAATAAAAAAATTGGTCGTTAATTTCAAATGCTTAATTGCTCTTGTGCTGGATTGCTTTTATTCTGTTCATATGGTGAAATTTTACAATTACGTTTTGATATTTATAGAACAATTAGAATAAGATAACGTGGAACAAATTTCAAACCAACCTCGTCTAAAATTTTTTTGGCCTCGATAACTCGCTGTTGTTTGGGGAAATACTCGCGATATACAACACAGAAACGGTACACAGCTCGTATCCATACACAAATTGACATTGCGGCATGACTACCTTCTTTTACTGTCTCTGGAACAAACAGAGGATCCTGGACGTATTCTTTCAATCTCAGGAAGGTCTTATCAGAGATCGCTTTCATGTTGAAAAACTCCAGGTCTTTAATAAAATCTTCGCGGGTGAATAGCACCTTGCCTTCCTCCCAACTGCATGAGAATTTAAAAAAATAAAACATTATCCGGCTATTCATTTTAAAACTAGCATTTCACAACGGGTATATTAGGGGTTGAAGACCTTTTCCATAAAAATGGAGGCCATTGAACAACTTGCATATTTTCCTAACAAGCTATGAGAAGAACCCCCTAGCTTACTAGAACCAAGTCGGGATGACTAGCTACACGACAGCCAGGTTCATGCTACTGTTAATTTTAATTAACGTAAAACAGAGCCCAGCTAGAAGCTTAATTGGGAGGGGAGGAGTGTGCACATTCATATTCGTCTCATGCCTGACTGATTTCTTTTGAAAGCTATATTGTTACTACGATTTGGAAACATGATTATATAAATATGCATCCCCCCCCAATAATCGGTTTAACTACGTTCCTGCCTCAATGACATTTCCTTTTATTCTTCATTTGAATCCGGCTAAGTGGGATCGTATAAACAAGCCTTAAAAATGATTAACTTTGTCCCTAGTAATCAGAAAAGTTACACGTGTAGAAAGGGGAGAGTTTCACATACACGACCATCTGTCTACTTATTAACATGGAAAACGTACGTTTCTTCTTTTCCAAACAGCAAACATACAGCATTGACAACAAGAACAACTAGTTCTGGTGGTGTTCTGTAACTGCGAATTTCTTCGACGTCGTAGACATTTAAAGCTCTGAGTGCATCATATGCCGACCGGAATACGGGACTAACCTAAAACACAAATAAATAAAAAGCTAGTATTATTTGATATACATAAATGGGAAATCATGGTGGAGGATCTAGCTCTTTTTGCAACGTTTCCAGATTGGTCGTAAAGAAATCGTATGTTTCAATTCAGTGAATTACAATTTTGAGCAAGCTGCAAACTCTGACAATGCATGAGTGTTTCTTACTCTATCCAACTCTATTTTGGCAAGTCTTTCCAACTCGGCAATTGGAGCGGTCATTTTTTCAATTTCAATTTCTTGTTGTTTGCATTTTTCTCTTCCCTCGGCGTAATCTGCTTGCAAACCTTCCACCATTTGTAAGCAATCTTTAACATCTTGCTCCGCAGTTCTCAGGATTGGAATGAAACTATCCAGGTCTTTTTGCATTTCGCTGATTTGTCTGTTGGTTTCTTCAATCTTTGCCAACGCTTTTTCACATCTTGCAATTTTATCCTGGAATATATAGATGAATCGATGGTCAAATTGCACAATTTACTTCATTATAATGTAATTCTACTTCATTATTTAAAGGCTGCATGGGTACTATCATATATAAAATATAATCATTATATTATTATAATTATTATTGTTTCCGTGATAGGTGAAGGCATTTTGCCACTATAAATTTAGATACATTTGAATGAATATATATTTAATTAGCTTTTCATTCAACAGAATCTGGTCAGAATTTGCTCCGATCTAATCTTATTAAGGTCAAAATCATATTAGGCATACTTAAAGTATACTTACGTCTGCATTCAAAAAGCTCACTCACACTCATTGAGTGTGACATAGAAATTTTGTTATTACTCATCAAAGAGAAAGTTATTTTTTGGTTAATAGAAACATCTTAGGTGGAACACTGAAAACCAAGCTCTTATTAGATTGAAACTAACGCCATTGAAACGTTATGAGAAGATTAAGATCTCCTACTCAACGAGTTTAAGTGTGAGTGAGCTTTTAGAATACAGGCCGGCGTTAAAGTGTGCCTAAGTAAATTTACTAAGGTCAAAATCATATTATGCATACTTTAAAGTGTTATTTACGTTTATTGTTGAGAGTTGTTGTTCCGTTGTTTACAGCATATACTAATATATGATTAAAAGGAACTCTTTTTACACAAGCGTTCGCTGCTCACCTGTTCTTCTTTCCAGATAAGATTACAGCATTTGACAAAGATATCATTAAATTCAACAAACGTTTTGGGCGTGTAACACTTGTACTTGTTAAAACCGAACTGTTGTTCGAGCATTTCGACAGCAGAAGTATAAACGTAAGACATCGTCGCAGCCAATGAGCTCTCGCAGGCTTTCACCATCTCTCGCACAGCTGGCTCCAAAGCTTTACTTGCTAATCTCAGAGTGGAGACTTTCGTAAGTGAAGCACTGTGCCATGGTTGAAAAACATCCACTGAACACGTTCTTGTTAGCAACAAAGGAAACGCGGAAAACGTGGAGAAGGATGAGTTATACACAATACAAGGTTCATCTGAGGGGAATTCCAAACCTACAATAACATGGAGGTTTGTACGCACTCGGCGGAAGAAGCGCTCTTGTGCGACGTACACGCTGTCATTTCGTCGCCCGCGTAGACTGCCAGGTATTAACTCATTGCAGACTGTGGCGAGCTCGTTGGTGGAATAGAGTCCAGGACAATTGCCTATCAAATAGACAATCACACATTACTTAACCACGCTTTACAACAGATCTTTACGAACAATCCAATTTGCAATCTCAAACATATAGTCTGACACTTGTTGATACTTGATACTCGACTTGATAAACTTTTCTTTCACTGAGTGAACTATAATGGCTGCCACCACACATCCACAAACACAGCATATTGTCGGGTAGGTCAGAGGCTAGGCTAATTATTATGGACAAAGGCGAAGTTTTAAGTGTATGCAAAGTAAAGAGCATTATTGATGTTAGAATTTAATCATACCTTCGCTCATCAATGAACAGACATCTTGCAATGTGTCACGATCAATGTTTTGCGGTATGTAAACAAGAACCTGTTTGCCTTGAAGTCCAGCAACAAAAACTGCACTTTTCATTCGCTGTCTCGAATCTTCGTGATCGTTTTCCCTCAACTGTACCAGCTTTGAATATATTCAATATAGAATTACAATTGTGTTTTAGGCTTGCCCTCAGCGAACGATCAGAGAGAACTTTCAGGAAATGTCTAATGCTTGAACTGTATTACCGGAGCATTGCACAAAGCTATATAGTCATTCACATTAGGAGAAACATACACCTAAGAGTTCAAACACTGCACATAATGTCATCGCGACATTATATTCAACAATGAAAAGTAAACTATAATGTTACCTTACAGCCGGCTGCAAATGAACTCAGTAAAACAAGATCTTTTCGTCCATGACCTGATTTTGACATCAAAAGCGCATTGCCACTTGATAAACACTAAACGGGATAAACAAGTAAATGCTTGAAAGCTACAGTATGTGCAGTTCCAGTATCAAAAATATATTTTCATTCAAAACAAGACCAATCCTGAATAGAAAAGCTTCAATAGTCTTTTTTCACATTGACGTACACGAAGTCGGACTGGCTCCGCAATACTGACGAGCCAATCAAACTTCGTGTAACATCAGACCATTCCACGCTTGACGTCATTATAAGAAAGATCTAATATTAATACTCACAAGTGTTCGACTAAGCCTTGCTGCATGTCGTACGGCATTTTCAAAGAAGACGAGATCCAGAGGCAAAACATCCTGTTGGTTATACAACTCTTGAGCATGTTTAAGACCTTCAGTCAACATCGCAACAGACACCTCGCCATATCCTCGTTCCTGCTCTGCTGCACCTGGCTTAACCGACGAGGTAAAATGACGACAGAAGATTATTTTTGTGAGATCTTCGTCGGCCTCAATCAATTGATCTGATGTAATCAACGGGCCACGATAAGAATGTTGCCTGCTCATGTCCTCAAACGTTACGACCCTTTGTTTACTTAACGCAGTCCGAGGCTTAGGCTCTTGAGGGATTAGGTCAGACTCATCGCTAGAACTTTCATCAGTTACTGCGGACTCACTCTCAGTTTTCCTCTCATTAGTTTGAGAAACATCAAGAACAGACTCGGCGCTTTTACAGTCTCTCAAATCTTCACTCGTTGGAAGTACAGGTGCATGCGAAATATCAGAACTCTCGCCATCCACAGGTGTTGGTGTCACATTCTCCTGAGTTGCTTCATCTGTAACGTGTGGAATGGTATCATCAACAGGTTCTTTGTCATGATCTCCGCCGCTGTGGGATGATGACGATGGGATTGCAGGGCTTGCTTCCGGTGTTCTCGGTGTGACCCTTTGAAATACAACAATGTCCGTACCTAAAAAAACAAAAGCAAATTTCTATTATCTTGTTCCCTACAGGGTTTAGTGTAGTTATCTACATGGTGTTTAGTAAAAAAGTTGGACACTTCTCCATTGGTCATTTTAACCGGGGATATCTATATATTTTTAGTAATAGCGGCCAACGTAATTGGTTAGCGGATATTTGCGTTTTGGGGAAAATAAGGGAAATAGTAAATTGTACAAACATATGAATATACGTCACCTTCCTCAGGCGAATCTTCTGATCCCTCACAGAAATGCTGCAGAGCAACAATGCGTAAAGTCGTCGAGAACCACAGCTGGTCCTCGCCAATCAACCTGTCAGAAAATACCCTCGTGCATTCATGACACCAGAGGCGGAGTATAACTCGAATCAACGGGGTAGTGAGAGCTGGGGTCTCGGCATTAATCGACACCAACGTACTATTCGTTCTAACCATTGGCCAGCTGTAGAAAAGACAAATCAGAATGGGAAATGCCATAGCCACCTAATTCTAGTATATCCTAGTATATACTTATAGTATAATTCTGATTTTTTGAAGTTGAAAATGAATACAATAATGTTGCACGTCAATCTATTTTAGGCAGGAGAATATCATCCACTTACTTTCCAAATGAAACTAACCTTATTTTCAACAACTTTTTTATGAATAAAAAATTGGTTGAAAATCAGGTTAGTTTCGTATACTAAATTAAGATGAATTAATCCAAGTTCGAAAATCGGGATGGTAATAGCATTTATTTTCACATAAACCGTACCTTTCCACTTCATGAAGCTTATTCCCGTTTTGTTCGCTTTTCTTTTCAAGACCTCTAAAGCTTGAGTCGTGAAGATCAGCGATTTCTTTGCTGGCCTTTTCTTTCGCATCAATGATCGGTGTTTGTTTCTTTGCCCTGACCCTTGGTCGTGTCTTTGTTCTGGAAGACAGAAGCATCATGCCCTGGTACACTCGAGACACATCGTGCTGAGTGAAGATATAGTGCGGATGTAACGGGCTTGGACGAAGATCTTCAGACACTTTCTCGAATAGCGATATCGTGGAAGTGGATATGGCCTAAGGAGCAGGATAGTATCATGGGTAAGATTATATTCTTATGACTTGGGTGTTATAAAATAAACATTGTGTTGGTGTGAGTTACCAACCGGACAAGCTAAAAAATTAGCTTGACCACGGTGGAAATCGAAACCGCGACCTTTGGTTTCTAATGCTCTTCCAACTGAGGAACTTGGTCAGGACGGATTTTTTTTCAAGATTAAATGAAACAAGATACAACAGATTAGAAGAAAATATTCATAATAATTTAATTGTGCAGTTGCAGCTTTTCTTTGCACAGATAACTCGTGCAAACGTCCCCTCTAATGTCTAACGTCAATTATCATGTGTTTACACGTGCAGGTACTACCATTGCTATTGCTAGTGGGGGGTGCATATTCGTACATCGCGCATTGCCTACAAAAGAAATTCGTTGCGCATTAAAAAACAATCGCTATATTTCAACGGCAAAATTTTGGGAGTAGATTTAGCACTTTTTCAAATCTTTCCGCATTAAAGGAAGCAAAGAATAGTCGAAAAATGTGCGTATTTGAAGTTCTATTGTTATAGGTATAATAATCCTTCCCTACCTTTGCCAACTGATGATGATGCGTCAACGAGTAAGCAGGAAAATCCTCGAGCCATGTTTGAAACAAATTGCAATAAATGGACTGAAGCGTGGCAGTAGATAAAGCATGGAATGAAAATGCAATCATTATTCGTGTGAGTCGTGGAGATATCGCGAAAGTGCTCACGCTGCCACCTACACCAGGATAGCCCGGAGGTACTGCAGCACCCACGAGGCAGGTGTTGGCAAGCGGTTTTAAGCACAATCTCTGTCTGTGATACAGGCCACCTGGAATAGACATAATACAATGAAACAAATCTCAGACATCTAGTTAGAAGCTTAGATAGGTTTAAAATGAATTAGCAACAACTGTAACCAACGCATATAGAAAAAATGGAATTTAGCTTGATCTCTTTAGTATGTAACAACACGCAAATTTACGATTTGCATCTTCTTTTTTTAAGTCGAATGGCAACCAAGCAAACTTATATTTCTTTGTTTTGTACTCTTAATGCAGCTAAAGTGGTGGCCTTCGTCACGTTTTAACATCTCAATTTCGTACCGAGTGATATCAAACTTCGTATGAGCTCTGAGGAAGGCTGGTTACTTGTTCCATCTGTTGCAGCCATGTTCATGTCATCGAAGAAAAAGACATTTCGAGTGTTTTGAGAACTCAGAGCAAGATTGTTAACAACTGATGGACGCCTTGTTGTGCTCTTGACTTTTGATTCGATTGTTTCTTGCAAGAATTGCGTGCTCGTACCATGAGCTAGGGACAGTCGGAGGTACTTAAAGCGTGAATTCACAAGGTTCTACACGAAAGAAATGGGGAAAGTTTTAAACGTTTTACAAATCCTATGCCATGCTATTCGAATGCTGTCTTGGGTGAAATAATGAAGTGAGGCACACAGTTATATTTAAGATAAAGATACGTTGTGAAGTGGGGTTCTTAAAAGTACATACTGAGGTCAGGCGTGGTAAGATATTTTAAAGTATTTACGTCTGCCTACAGATAGGAAAAAACAAACCTGCATAAATGATGATTTTCCACATCCAGGACGGCCAACCAAAAGAACGGACTTTTTAGCAGATAGAAGGATATCCAGTAAAGAAAGGTAAACCTCGTCCTGAAATTCATTTTAGAAAGACGGTATAAACACAATACATCTTGAAAATACACAGTTTTGGAATTTGATGGATAGTATATAATTATAGTCCAAGGTATAACCATTTACCCTCGGCATAACAACGTATGATGAAGCAATAACACGAGGTTTTCCGCTCAGTTTTTCCGTCGAAGACAGCAACGTTCCGTTGGGAAAGTCGAGATGATAATCAAAGACAGTCACTGGTGGCAAGCCGTTGTGAGGATAAGGTCCACTGGACAACAAGGCTTTTGTAAATTCGTCAAACGCTTCGATACAACTATACATAATGAGAAGGACAGTGCTTTTACTATACCAAGTTATTTTGCTTCTTTTAAAAATTTATGCAAATATGTAATAAAATGCAGTAACGATATTGGTTGTCTGAAAGAAGGTTCAGGTCAATCCTAAGTACATGTTAGCAACCAAGCAAAAGGGTTGATAGAATACAAGATTTGTCTTATAGAGTCTTCGCTTTAGTACCTTTCATGCAGGTCTCCACCAAATGCCCAAATGTAAGCATACGCAAAACTGCTGATAACCGTGTTGGCATCATGCGCAGGTACGCTGCTACTTCTTTCACTGCATGTCTCGCTTGACGACGATGATCTTGAATCTTGCTGACTCTTCAGATGGTCCAAAATGTCAAGTGTCTCGTCATTATCTCTCAAGATGTATTTGTCAAAAAGCGATGAAAGAATGACAAGCATTCGTTGGATCTCGTGCATCCCCCGTGCACTGCTTAAACACATCTGGTTATCGCTAAAGTTTGCGTACAAAATCCGGGTGCAGTTGCCGCTGAGAAACGTAAGAGTTTTTTCGACACAATGATCCATTAGGGAAGAAATTATACCAAGACTGAAACAACAAAATGGATATAATATGGCCGAGGTTTTGTAAACATGGAAAAAATATGGAAAAAATATGACGAAATACATTTTGAACGATATAGATTTTAAACGGCGAAGATACAAGGTCATCTCTATTGATAGACAGAAGTTAAAACCAAACAACATCGTCCTACGTTTCAAAGTACGAAACAAAGGCCGGGTCTTATAAATTATGTTATTATTATAGTTAATTCTTTGCATCAAAAGGATCTTTGATCGAATATTACTCGTTGACGATTTCATTGTACATTCAAATTTGCTGAATGATATGGATATGAACGTTAGGTGCATGTAAACAAAAAAAGAGGGTGTAAATGATGCACAACAAATCTTGTGTTTCATTCCATAATGATAATTTAATGAAATAAGAACTACCTCCTGCAGGTCGAGATCATTACTTACCCTCGAATGGTAATGTTCCATGTTGCATGTGCTTCCTTCATCCACGACTTAAATACACTCTTCCAACCCACAGTGTTATCAGGGCAATACACAATACCACATCGGGAGACAATTGTTGGCGCCGCATTTTGAAGGTCGTCGACTTCGAGAAGGAAATTCATGGATTCTAAAGGATATTTAACGAAAAAGATATAGATAGGTAGAAAAAGAATGGAATTCGTTTCCTATTGATCGTGATGGTTAAAGAAAAGCTGATAAATACCAAAATATATTATAGAGACAACTAACACTGCTTGTGCTACTTTTAGAAGAAGACGTTTTGACTTCTTTTAGACAAACTTTCTTGAAAATTCAAGCGAGTTTCTTTATTCACAAGCTCGTTTGACTCAACATTTGCATTAGTTTGGCCAGGCATGTTTGCATTAGTTGGCCAGGCGTGGTATACTTAGCAGTTACAATCTTCTAACCTGAAAGGGGCACTACCTCCCCGCTAGCCAGACTCAGCGATCGACTATCATCAAGCAGTAAATTCATTTGATCAACACAACCGTGATCTAACGGCCCGTCCAACACGATCCACTGGTGATAATCACTTCTTGCAGCTGAATGCGTCGCCTTCGATGACAACATCTCTGACGCATTTTTCACAGCCAGTGCATTTCGAGCACATTTTACGACGATGCCATCCGACCAGAAATTCGTCACAGGATCAATTCTTCCAAACAACTAGAAAGATATATACCCGTAACTAGCTAGAATAATAGTTTTAACGTTAAAAAAACTACCCAGGACAAACAATCAAGCTAACTGACATATGACTAGCTAACAGAAACAACTCGAGAAGTAATTTCAAAATAACGACGATTTACCTCACTTTCACTCATAGATCGCGGAAACAGAACTGTGAGATTGATTTTTGGATATTTTGGTTGTTCAGTTTCAGCGTGTTTCCCTTTCTCTGAAACTCTGGAGGCAGATTGAGTGTTGAGACTGTTTATTGCTTTGCACAAAGTCTTGTAGATTGTTGTTTTGCCAGTGCCAGACAAACCCAGTATGATTACCGCGTGATTGATTTGTAACACTTGATACAACTGGATCACCTGAAATGGGAAAAAGAAAATTATGAGTGAAATGGCAGACGATGCGATATAATGTGGTATCTATATGTCGTTAATATCGTGTTTATGTGCTTCTGAACCATGCACTGTTCGTTTTAAAACTTTAGAAAATATTATTTCTATCGGTTCAGAAAATATTAATAAAAAGATATTCAATTTTGTAAACAAGCGATTAAACAAAATTAATGCAAAGATTTGTTTCACCCCAGGATTAAGTTTAACCGGCTCTTGAACAACCGATCCCTGGTCAAAAAAGTTTACTTCAAATGAATTAGGGAAGGGGGGGTCTAGACGTGAAATGCATAATTAACAACTTAGAAATGTACATCAACTGCGCCAAATATTGTTGACTAAATTGTGAATTTGGAATAGTGGATTCAATTCCCGCACTAGCCTACTCCCTAATTTATGTTAACTCGCACGTAGGCTAACCCACACGAGTTTCTAACAATACTATCTCGTAACTTTGTGCCAACAGACTTGCCTTTGAAACAAGATCCATGCTTGGATGCAGTGACTCAGCACTAAGTTGTTCCCTCACAGCTTCAGCAACACATTCCGCATCAGTTTGCGTCGCGGATCTTAGCACAGTGTGAGTGAATATCGCATCAATCTTACCGCACACGAAGTTCTCGCGTTCTTCGTCAAGCTTGGGACACAGCACACTAAACAGACCGTAGACTATCGCGCTTTCCTCTCTCGTTCGGTTTTCGAATTCTTCAAGAAGTGATACTGAAGACGCAATGCCTTAACATCAATAGAAATATAATAATTATTATTAGATATGGCGTGGGAAATTGCAATTGAACAAAATTGCACCCTCTTGGGCGTGGGCCTTGGCCAAAAACTATTTGTTTTCTTGGGAAGAGGTCCCCTGAAATTCAAGGACCTGCATAACTATAGGCTGGTAGTCCTTGAAAAATGAATATTTTGGTGTACATTAGTACATTTTAACACGTGGGCTTTGTGCGCTTTTTTATTACTTCTCAACATAGAAGAATTACTTGTGGGCTACTCAATACACATTTTACAAATAAGGAGTTGTAATAGTATACCTTCATCTCCAAAACAAGCCTACCTTTTATTAATTGTGAAATATTAACAATGATGATGATGAAGGTTTGTCTGAACGCAATTCGTGAGACAGATATTGAAGAGGGTTGTTTTTTGTACGAAACTTACTTCTCATTTCATCCTGCCCGGGTTGATCCGCGGTTTCTTCCCGTTCTTCCATGTCTTTATTTCTTGAGTTATCAGTAAGATTGTGATCACGTTGCAGTTTATTTCCAGCCATCACGATGGCAGCCTTCAAGATGCTTGGTCCAATTTGTTGCTCAGACGGAAGCTGGAGAGAATAAGGAAAATTTTCAATATAGTCTAAGATTACGTGTCATGATTTCATGATAAGAGAGGGAGATGTCTCATCTGCAAATACAAAGTCATACATAGCGGACCTGGTATCGCGAAGGTAATTTACTTTTGATCAGTGGGGCCAGGAATGCAAACATAAATATCAGTTGCGAGAATATGAAGATCTGTTTATCAGATATTGCTGCTGCATTATATGTACTAGTTAAAATACGAGTGGCCGATCTGTATGGGTATTTACAATGGTGAGTGCGTATGGGTCTTTACAAAGATTGTAAATCCCATACATATAACGTGCTCGTGAAATGAATAGATTAAGCTTGATGCATATTAGGGCATGTGTGTGACAAAGTTATGAATACTAATTAGGATTAGTTGTATCAAAGTTAATATATGAATTACTAATTCATAAGGTGACCAAAATACTCCGCACCTCGTTTATAACATGAATGAAGAACAAGATTTTTTCAGCCAGGTTTTGAACATCACTAAATCCATGACACAGCAGGAGCACTTCAAGGAGTTTATTCGCATTCGGCGTGAGCATAGAGACAGTTCGCATGGATGCCTATATACAAAGGGCGGGAGAAAGGAAGGAATGGTGACATAATGTGTCAGTCATAGTTCATAGGTACAGTTCGTAAAGTTGGCGCCTTGAGGAAAAAATTTACTATGTATTGGTTTGTTTGCCTGTTGAACATCACGGTTTCGTGTATTCCCGCCACTTTGATAAAAATTTCAAATGCAAAAGAGGAAAGCTCTCGCAAGAAAACCCTAACTCAGCCTTGTTATATTACCTTCAAATTGTCCGGTATATTAAGATAGCCATCTTTATCAGGTGTGACCGCCATAAAGCATCCAGCCATCGAATGAGTCTTCAGCAAAGCGCCATTAAATACAATATGACCTAGCGAGAGGTCATCCTGATCTTTCATCAGAATCATGTCTTCTTCTTTACTCAAGTCACGTTCAAAGTTGGTATCAATGTCGGTGACTGGAATCATAACTGGCAGTGGTTGCGTGTCTCCATAGTAACGTCTCTTATCGAGATTTCGGCTTTCGCATATGGAAAACCGTCGAGAAATGCTTGCGAATTTCTTAACCTAAACAAAATAGCTTATTTTACACAACAATACGAAAAGTTACAGAACTTTGTATAAAATATCTTAATTTTTTCATAATTGCAACAAAACACAAAACACTGTTATCTAACACGCTACTGGAATAATGTTGCATGTTAAAATATATCTCAATCTATACTAACTATATCTAATCGACTATCTATTATTCTCCGAATGATGCTATTACAAAAGATATAGGGTTAAGAGCTATATAGTATAGAATGAACTCACTGAGTTTTCATGACTTCCATCGTGGGATGTCTTTGAACGAGTGACTTGCAACGTTAAGGGGTCAAGGGTTGCGACACTGTTGCGTCTTTGTTTATTACATTTCGCCTGAAAGGCACAAAAACAGATAAGTGTACATCGGCCATAATTAACCTAATAAAGTTATGGTATTATAAACTTTGAACAGCGGCGTACGGGAGACGATAATTGAGAGGGAGGAGCGCATATTCATATATTCATGTTAGCTGACCTGTAAAGACAATGGGTTTGAAAAGTAATTAATTCTGCACAACATATAAATATGAATATGTGCCCCCCCCCCCAATTATCGTCTCTCTTTGAATGAAAATGAAAACATTTGATTATATTAACTTTAATACAAGTGCGTTAGGGAATACAAAACGCTTCAGCTGTAGGACTTTTATAAGAAAAACTGTTATGAATTGAGTCGCAACGCCAGTTGCATGTGCACAGTTGGTTTAACTTTGATTCTAACATCCGATTTAAAACTTATGAACTAAGATACTGTATTTTTTTATGAAGAAGGCCCACCTTTTCCTCCTTCCTTAAATCGTCGCTCTGACCTCTAACTTGGTACTGATTATTTTTGTTCGCCATCAAGCAATGGTACGCCTGTCTCACACAGCCCAGATAATCACCCAGTATCGACAACATTAGCTGGGACAGTTTATGGGGGTCTTTAAAACACACCCAACTACCACTAAGAATCATTCCAGTCAACATTCTCGTTATTACTGAGGTTGCCATGGATCGAGAACAGTTATAAAACACCAAATGTCGGCCCATCAACTGTAATCATTTAATAATCATTTAACAAACGTTATTCCTGCCAGTGAATACTTTTTTACGAACCATGAATGAAATACAAGTTGTAACAAAAAATAGGAAAATTCTAAATGATAATGAAAAATGTAACCTTGTCATAGGCTCTTCGAGGATTTGTAATCAGGAGCCGGTTGATAAAACTCTTTAACTATATTTTGCATAGTTAAATCCTAGTTAACTCAGAAATACACAACTCTGATTGGCCAATTCTGTCCTTAATTACAGTTAAAAGTTAACTAGTCTTTTATACAACTGGCCCCAGTACAGAATAGAGGAGCGAATTAAGAAAACCCAGTGGCGTAGTCAGCATTGATAATTGGGGGGGGGTATATTCATATATTCATGCTAACAAAAATTAATCCTGCGTGGCATGAATATATGAATATGGGCCCCACTAATTATCGTTCTGGCTACGCCATTGAAAACCACCCTCTGGGATGGCGTTTCTTCTTTGAAAATTTTTTTGCTTGTTTATGAATTGTCATAATATTTTTTTGCACCTTGTATAAAGAAAGGCACTCAGTACACAAACTAACCTTCCCTAGTTCCTTAATTGTTTCAGTCTTTCCTGATCCATTAAAGCCAATGAGAGTGCCGCATGAGTATTGTTGCAAAGCCAAACTCAGCGTCATGAAACATCGTTCGGTCAACGGAGATAAAATAAGCGATGCACGCTCACTCATGTATTCAAAACCGTAGGGAAATTTTGAACCAAGGAGGACAAGGTCGTAACCTCCAAATTCATATTTCATATCCAGAGGTATCGTATCTTTAAAACAAAATACGGAATGTTTACAAAAAAAGAGTAAACATCAAATTAAGCCAGTTTTTCTGTATAATATCATAAGCATGCATAACCATCATAATCACAAAAACTCTACTCCAGTATAATGTTTTTGATAGTAGTCATTTACTACCATAAATGACCACGTCTTTTCATGATTACACGAAGACTTCTTTTTGCTTTTGATTATTCCTTTGACTTTCTCTTCTAACAGTGGTATCTTTTATAATTTTTTATTTGCTTTTTACCAGAGAGCTACAGAATATAGGCAACGAAGGACTTCGAGCTAACCTTGTGTAGACTCAACATGACTTGAACCGGTTAGGCCAGAGTAATATGTTGTATGATAAACTTCGTTTAACGGAACTTCATGTTGAAGACAGCTTTGCCACTCAAAACAATGCGAACATGCAGCATTGCATGCGACGAGTCCTGCAATTTTAAAAACATTTACAACTTTAGTGATTATAACTCGTATGCTCAAATAATTATTGATATGTTCAAATTAAAAAAAAATAACTATAGTACTCATCGTAAGAATTTGATAATACGCTATTTTTTTATGCGATATTTTGGTCTTATTAACATTTAGTGTTTTTGTTTTTGTTGTGCTTCTTATGTATCTTTGTTGCTATTGCTTTATTATTGTTGCTGTTTCTTTGTGGTTGTCGCTCCTGTTTTGTCGTTGTTTTGTTGTTGCTTTTGTCATTGTTGTTGTTGACGACGTTTTCCTTGTTTCTGCTGTAGTTTGTTTTTATTGTCGCAGTTGTTTTTGTTGTTATATTTTTATCAGTTGCAGATGAATGGATGAATTATATGTTGCTGCAGTTGTTGCCGCTTCTGCTGTTTTTTTTTTGTTGTTGCTTTTGTTGCTGCTGGATAAACTCTTTTATGATGTTAAGTAATCAAATTAATTAAAAAGCACATAAATAATAGATATTGAAGTGTGAGTATCCTGGGGTACGTACTTTCTATGACATCCCTCTGATGAACTGCACGGACCAGTAAAGATTGCAAAACTGGACGAAGACGTGGAACCGTTTCAAGACTTTCGGAATTTTTTACACTTAGAACATGTCCATAATCCTCTACTTGGCGTGAAGTTAACAAACTAAACGAATATAGAAATATACAGCTATATTGTAATGAAGGGAATAGTAAAAGGCGTAGCCAGATATATAGTAAATATAGCCTAAGTTATATTTATTTCTATAATTACTCTTCGCTCATGCAAAGTGTAAATTTGACACTTCTAAGTGCATGCATACAAAAAGAATTAACAACAGGTAAAACAACAGGTTTATACTAGTTTTTTTTGTAAAGAGATCGAGGTTTATCTGACCAGACATTGTATAAAACACTCACCTTAAAGTTTTCAGAGCATTCTTGTCATCGCACGCAAGAGCACTCGACACGTTTTTTGACCAAATAACAGCTTCAACACAGCGAACACATTGAGATGGATATCGCAGGAGAAATGGAATTTCTTCATCTTTGTCATTTGCTACAGCTTTCACCCTTTCACCTTCAACCTCATTCTCAACCCTTTCAGGACGGCCTAAACCTGACGATTTTATCTGACTGAGTGACTGCATGATGATCCCAAATACACCATGCTTATTTAGCTACATAACGAACTGTGCAGTGATAATATGCAGATAACAGAGCACGATTTTTAAATCAAGGATGTTCAAAAATTATTTTAGCTTACCGTGTCAACAACGTCAGTATGGGTAAAAAAACGAACCAATGCCCTGACCGACCTATAGCTACTGATAGAAGGTCAGGTACAAACTCGCCAGGGACAAAGTGAATGGCAGAGGCAGTGGCGGATTTAGGATAAGTCAGAATAAATTACACGGCCTAATCTCCAATTTAAAATACCTAATAACAACGCTATTGGTTATTCATTTCTAAAGAATACTTTTACTGACTTACCCTTGATCCGCCACTGGGTAGAGGTATGTATGAGGAATATTCCAACAGAGAAAGCGTGTGCGAAAAATTGATCACGCGATCAGTCCCGATTACTTATAGGAGAAAAGGCATTTGCATGCACTATTTGATGACCCATCCAAAAACAGCTATAGCTTTAGAAAATTTTGATTCTACCCTGCACGAAATACTACATACGTACAGTACAGCATTTATTATATAATATTGTATATAAATTATCTAAAGGAAACTTTATAGTAAGCTTTATAGTTATACTGATGTAAAACGTACCTTTCTCAAGAAACTCGCTGATGACTGTCTTGTCTTTGCGCCTTGACAGCGTATTTACCAGACACTTTGTGAAGTTCATCATAAGAGTCGCTTTCATCGATTTCTCTAGAACTTTCAACCACGCCTGGGAGATCATCCCGGCTGGAATTGCTTCAGTAAGAGTCATAAGTTCTCCGTACTCGCCTTCGATAACAGTTGCTTGAAGAAGATGAGCTAAGCGAAAACATGGAAGCGATAAGAACACTCTACAAACACACGATAAACGTATTTGGTCGATGTGAACCATGTGGTGTAAATTTTCATTGCCATAAGAAAATGAAAACTATCCTGAAAATAACCACTTTTCCATGTTCTGGCAAGGAAAATCTTAAGTTTCTTTTTATGATAAAGGAATGCTTTTTTTTGAAAATATATAGCTATCCTCCATATTTTTCATTTCATGTCATTTGCTAAATCGATCTGCTAGGAAGAAAATCAAAGGCGTTAAAGTTCAATTAAACTTGAATAAAAATAATTTAATGATATTTTACACGATACCGTCAACGAAAGAACATCGACGCAAGAATATCACAGGCGCCGCATGACAAAAAGTTATTAATTCTCACAATCCTGTGAAACACATTTACTCTCAGCAAGGTTGACTTGAAACGGTGACTCGAAACGGTGATAGTGCATGCGTAATCATCTTTAGCAGGCTCCAAAATCAAGAAAGTCAACACAAAAATACGACTTTGTACAATACTCACGCTTTAAAGCAGCATCGAGTGCAGTGTTTGCTTTTATCCCTTCATCTGGAAAACTGAATTTGACTGAGCGGATGCCGGGAAAACATTTTCTTACAACAGGCAATAATTTTCGTGGATCATTAGAGGTGACCAACACGTCAAGCACATCGTCGTCACTTAAGAAGTACAGTCTGGGAAAGTCTTCGCGTACACTTTCCATTTTGTGTGATAAAGCCTTGAGTAACTCCTCCTGAAATTTTGTACAATGCAAAATTTGAAACCGGAGACTATGCACGGATGATAACTTCATTATATAGGAGCCAATTATCTACATAAGCAGATTACTTGAAATTTGGAAACTTGATTAATGACAGCCTAAGGCTGTGATATGAGGGGTGGATAGCAGTGCCTCTAAGATGCATGGGGCGATGGATGAAAATTTAGCAATAGGCACTTGTGAGTTCGTGTGAGTTTGGAATTTCACATGTTTTTATATACATGTAAATTCGTGGGAAATTCTTGTAAGGGAATTCTTATCATGCAACGAAGATTAAAGTAAAGTTACACGAAACAACTTTCAATATCAACTCGAGTTGATGTTGAAAGTTGCTTCGTGTAGCATTACCTTTAGGTTTTATAATATAGAACATACCTCTTCTTTGAGCAACGAGAATAACATCGATCTTAATGTTTCACCTTGAAGTTCACGATACCCTTTCTGTCCTCTTTTCTTTGCCAAAACAGAAAGTACCTTCGAATCTTGACTAACGCTGTACATAAACTCCTAAGTTTAAATTTTCAAAATTACAATAGCTAGGTTACAATCGATAATTAAACTTTCTCTGAAGTGTTTGTTATATTGCTACGTGTCAAACTGAGTCCGCAGCCGAACTGCACCGCAGTGGTAGGTTATTTCTGGACAATACTGTATTTAAAATTAAACTGAAGTCTTGAATATAAGTAAGGTGTTTTAGTAATAATAGTAATTTGTTTATGAAAGTGTGTAAACATAATTCTGTTATAAGCGCGAAAAAACTTCTCATTTAAAAAGTTGTCAAAAAATCTTGTTTTTCGCTCTATATTCACTAAAAATACTAAAAATCCCTGAACACTTTGTTCTTTGTTTAGTACAGAAATAGCTTACCTTGAACCTCCTGTCCACTTCATCAAAACGAACCAACACAACTTTGTCATACGCTCCTGCGTCCTCGTTAAATACCATTGAAAGATACAGCCACTGAGAAAAAAAATAGTCTAACTTAATGATATTTACAAAAAAACATCGAAAAATTTTTTTATCGGTTAAATTTTCAGGCCTGTTCATCTCATTCTGGTTTAAATTACACTCAGTTTGACCGTTTTTTTGGTTGATAATCAGCAATTTTTTGCACCCTTCAAACAAGGCGTTGAAAAAGATCATCTTAAAGTAAGTTGAGATACCTTTTTTTGACAGGCCACCCACAAGCCTAATATCTCCTCCAGTTGTTCTAAGTTTTTCATCCATCCTTCAACGGTTGGTTTCAGATCAGCAACGTAAGGCGAAATCAGCATCAACTGTAATGTTACTCGATTATCCTGGAAAAAAAAATGTTGCCATAATGTGGAAAGAAAAAAATTGTTGGCAAAGTTGTTGTCGGCAATGGTGGACATAAAGAGAAGTTGCGAGGAGGGTCTAAAACAAGTAAAGGCACCCATATATTTGCAAACCTCCGGGCTAGTTGTCACTTTTTAAGATGGTTTTTTGAATGGATTTCATCCAACATCTTCAACCCAATGATATAGACTGAATTGCAAGGCGGTTTGCATCATGGGGATTTTAAATTGAAGGCTTGAGGTAATTCAAATATGCAGTATACAATGCAAGAAGATCGTATTACATTAAACTTCCACAGGTATACAAAAAGTAAAACCTATAGACACCAGTCACCAGCCGAACATTCATACCTCGATAAGACACTTTAGCTCGTCGTCGCCAGCCAGGATGTACATGTCAACTAATCTTGTTTGCTTCTGCCTTGATTTCATACCCTACACATGACGATATAAGAGTTTGGAGGAACCTTCAACAACGGTTTCTATAGCTTCTTTTAGAAATTCGAAGAGCAGGGATAAAACTTTTTAAAGATCTGTGCGCACAATACAAAACGTTCCTATTGTGCATGTTGTACCTTGTTACAACATGAGGTGCATGCGAAAATCGAATGTCTCCGTTTTTTCAAATATCGCAGTGGTCATATAGGATGGTGCATGTAGATTGTATGATGTCAACCAGACTATTTATTGTACTGCATCACCGGGAAAATTACACAGTTAATCGCCGTGTGATTTCAAAAATGTAGGATTTCAAAGTTACTTAAAAGACGCATCTCTAGTGTATATATATATATGGATCTAGAGAGGGTTAACAATGAAAAGGAGCTTAATAAGTTTGAGTTCGGAAAATGAGTAGGTATATTTTGCACGAGAGGAGGTTAGCAACGAAGTAGAAAGAATACGCCATAATGCATGTGCAAATTTGGAACATCGATGTTCAAAGAAAAGAGCACAAACCTTTCTACTAGAATTTCTTCCCGTAGAACTGGTCGTTTCACTTCTAACGGGTGACCGGGTTCGACAAAAATGTTTGGCCAGCTTGAAATCTTTCTCCGTCCATTTCTTGGCAACGGAACGTAGGTTCAATTCGAGCGCGTATTCTTTCACTGCACCATTGCATATGGAGTTGATGAGCTCTTTATGCAGGCCAAGTTTGAAAGAATAAAGATCGGCAATAGTAAACTGCCATGTTGGATCATATTGCTGACCCATTCCAACAAAAAGAGCTTTCCAATGACGAGGCTAACAAGCATAACAAAACAGATGGTGTAAACAAATTGTTACCACGCTACCCTTCTGCCAGTATGAACACCTAAACAAATTTACCGAAACCAAGTTACTTACCTTTAGTGCATCGTTGAACAGCAGTTGCAGAAGTGGAAAATCCTTCATGAATGACTCCATTTGATATACCCATGATTTATATACCTCGTCATCATGGGGCAAAGAAGTTTTGATATTTACCGCAGCCTGTTGCCACTCTGACACCTTTTCCATAACCCTTTTGATATTCATCTAGACAGACATACTAATACATGTAAAGGGCGTTTCATCTATTAGAGTATAGTGAGTACTACTATAGAGGTTTGAGCGGTGCACTTGGCAATGGTATTTAAATTTTATGCGTTTGTCAACCATATTGACACTGAGGGTGAAATATTCACCGGATCACCCGAGCAGATGATCTATATAAACGATAAATTATACCGAAGAGACGACGACGTTGTTTAAAAATTTATCTTTTTATAATAACTTCTTTATCATTTTGCTTATGATTTATAATATGAGTGATTTGGGGTATAATAATATAGTATTCTTCTACCTCTCTCTCTGACTGTGTGATACTGACCGCGACTGCAATCAGTGGTTTTTACCTTTCGAAATGAGATCTGCAACCAATCTCGGATAGTGTGTCCAGACACATCGTAATATTTCCACAGCTCATACCGCACATCTAATTTTTTCAATAACTCCAATAGGACTGACTTGTTGTACTTTCTGCCACAAATCACCTCCCTGCACTCAATCAGTTCATCACATTTGTTCAGAAGTGACATAAACCTTTGCCGAAGCTGGTAAGTAAGGAAATTCATCATAAAAGTAAATAATATGAACAAGTAATATAAGAAATGATAATATAAAAATGCAAGCAAGATTGTGTGCAAGTTGGCCAGCGAGGATTCACATGTTCAAAGCCATGGTATAATGCAAGAATAATGCATGCATATTATATAATTACAATTAGGTGATTATTGAAAATTGTTCTCAATGATTGGTCAAGCGTCCAATTTTGTTGGATCCAAATCACTTCTGACGTATGGAATAAAGTCAGGTTATTGATAAAGCAGTACTGTGTTGGTTTAAGTTGGTTTGCTGCCCATATACATTGCAAGTCAACAGAATAAAAAACATACATCACAAGTGAATTGGATCCGACAAAATTGGATCGTGTGAACAGACCTTAAGATAATCACCTAGACGCTTTTCATAAAATGCCATCAAGTAATTTTGCAAAATGACCTTTCTTACATTTTCGGTGTTGCGCGCGAAATCCAAGTAAATGTATAGCTATTAAATGGGGCAAGTTTCTTACCTCTCGTAATTGAGTCAAAATTAGTGTTGGATTATTTTCAGGAATTAAATATTCTCCTCTGGTGGCCTTCTCACCGATTACTCGAGCCTGGTGCTCCAACGACTGTGGTTAGGTGGAAAAATTAGATATTAGAACATAGGGGGGGGGGGGAAGATGTTGAAAAAAAATGAGAAAATTAAAACATACACAACAGATAAGCGAGACCATCAGTGCATGCAATGCATGTTTACAATAATTAAACAGGAGGTATGGGTTAGAATTTTCCAAATTAGAATAACTTCATTTTACACAAATAGCCACCAACCATGATTGTTTCTTCCACATCTCCTAAGATCTGAGGCATCTTCACGATAAGATAGTCTGATGACTCTTGAAGACAGAGTAGAAAATTCTCCCACGAAGACCATGTCTATAGTGAGGTAAAAAAATATAGGAATAAAACAACTCCTAAGATATAGAAATAAAGTTGGTTAACAAGATATAAAAAGCACGTCTGTAATTCTTTTGTTTCACCTTTTCCTCTGCTTCTTCCTCTTCACGTGTCAGTTGTCGCTGACTGGATCGTATCATCTTATCAGAGAAAAACAAAACATTTTATTAGACTGAGAGAAAAACCAAAAATTTCATTAGACTGCGTTCAGGTTAAGTGCTTTCCTGAAGGCTGCCTTAGATTATATAAAAGTGATGAATCAATAAGAAACTGATTTTTTATAAACAAAAAATTCAATCCAATTGCCTCTAAAGTACAGTATTTGAGACCAGCGAGATTATCATACAAGATTTCGCCTAATGGCACGAAAAGGCTCTCCTTCCTTGACTAATTAAAATGAAATGCATGGACGCAAATTTCTGACTTGATGTGTACCAATGAGTATAGCATTTTTACTTTCAATTACCTCAAATAAACTCTTGATATAATCTACTTTTACGTGCAATGCTGGTACTTTCTCCTTTGTTGTTTTCTGGAGGGCCATAAAATCCGCAAAAGCTCTCAAATCATTGCTTTTGTATGACAGTTGCTAGAAAAACACATCATTGGAGTGAACATAACTATAATTTTCTTCCTTGTATTTTCCTTAATACGTAGCGAATGTTTACATTCGTGAATCAGCCAGAACCAACTCTCCTATATATATTTGGCGAAATTACCTGTTAATTACTAGGTATTGTAGGTAACAAAAGACTCATTTATCTCAGATTGAAAAATCGCAAAAACAAAAACACGGGCGTGGCTATATTCATATGCTGACTATATACTAGCTATATAATTATTGTATACTATATGCATACCTGTATTAGTGAAGCCAGTTCGTTGTTAAAATCTTTGCATAGCTGCAAAAGATCCTTAGCTACCATTTTGGTGAACTGTCTAAAGATTGCATCAAGTTTTGGAATAATGCGGTCGCGTATTCCGCTACAGTCGACGAAAAGCAAACCATTTGTCGTGCAAAAAGATAAAGTGAACTTGCGCATATCCTCAATCCAGGTCTTTATCTGTGACAATTGTTTCTGATGAAGAGATATAATCTTATCTTTAACAAATAGATATGTGATATATAATTGCTATAATTTATATTGACAGAATGTATAGCACTTCTTAAACGTAACAAAATAGTTTTGGTTTTATAAAAAAATATAAAAATAAACCTTTAAACAATGATAAAAGGCACTTTGTATGAAGAACAAGCTATCTTATCAAATAATTAGCCTAAGAAGGCGGAATTCGCTCTTTTAGAGAAACTATATGTTCTCTATATGTTGAGATCACTGTGTTTCACCCAGAATCGGTTGTAATACATACCTGCCAGTATACAACCACAATGTACTTACGATACATACTTACTTCAATTGTTTCAGTGGGTCGTCCACGCCAAGAAGCCAGAACGGTATTGTTCCAAGTCCGAACAAACCGGTGTACATCCACTACCCACTCGTGTCTGCTGCAAAAATTTGTGACTTCCGCAATGGCATCGTTCACTATTTCCTCTTCCCTACGGATAGCCTGCACAATGTCCGCGCTAAAATAAGGAGACGTGACATTTCACAATGATGCAAATACAAAATGGTCGGTTGTTCAAAAGCTGCATGGTTGCTTCTAGGTATTAGCTAGTAGTCTAAACCGATCAATAATGCTTACGTGTAAAATCAAATTACAAATATAGCTATACTTGTTTTCCCTACATTGCCTACGTCGCCAGTCGCAGGCGACAATATATTACTAATAATATTCATGTGACATCACAATGTTTACATTCATTTCTGCATCTAAAAACGTTTTTCGCCATGCCCACTACCTTCGAGTTGCTTAATGGATAATACTCGAAAAAAAATTGTAATTGTTTGTATGTACTGCATTCGCATTGTTTATGAAACTAATAATGATCAAAACGGACACACGATTTGAACGGATTTCCGAATTGACATCATCTTCAAATCCCATGAGAAAGTGAATAATGATAACTTACAAAGTACCTCCACTTGAATCTAAATTGCCGCAATATGGTACATTCAAAATTTTGAGAGAAAAAACTTACTCTTGAAAAACAACTCCTTCAAGCTTCTTTTTGGACAAAGGACTTGTCAGTGTTCTTAGTTGAAGTGGCATTGATTTTCCTTCCACTAGTAGTCTTCTAGTTGGCTCCACGCACCGTTCTGCAGAGTCAGGCCGCTCCTCTTCGATCATTTCCGGCGATAGGCGCGCCTCTTCCACGAGTGATTCCTCCAACAATGACTTCAGATTTGTTGTTTTCTCGTGTCTTCCATCTTGTAACTGTGTGGATTCGGAAGTGCAACGAACGCGGTCTACAGGTGTGTTGTGCGCTGTTCGATCGTATATGCTTAGTCTAGGCAAGCTGGTGATTGTTGTAGGCATAACTGGGGATTGTCCTATGAGGAAATTCTGTAACATGTTGGGTGATTGCGATTGTGTTGGCCTCGAATCACTTCTTTCACTAAATAATTCATAAAAAGGTGATTACATTTTTATATAGTTCTCTTTAGTAAATGGAAAATTGAAATCTAGTCAGTTGTGCTGAAGGGTTACTGCACGAAAAGCAACAGGTAAACAGAAATGGCGAGGAGGCGCGAGTAGCAGCAGATAGGCATTATCATAGATACGTAACTGTTATCAAATATGTTGAAATAAATAAACTGATGACAAATAGGTGCAACAAACAGACATATTTATGTAGCTATGTAATAGACGCGATCTGAAACAAGGAGGCGCGACTAGCGACAAGGAGGCGCGACTAGCGACAAGGAGGCGCGACTAGCGACAAGACGGCGCGACTAGCGACAAGGAGGCGCGACTAGCGACAAAAAGGCGCGACTAGCGACAAGGAGGCGCGACTAGCGACGAGGAGGCGCGACTAGCGACAAGGAGGCGCGACTAGCGACAAGACGGCGCGACTAGCGACAAGGAGGCGCGACTAGCGACAAGGAGGCGCGACTGTCGAAAAGGAGGTGCAACTGGCGACACAAGTAGGCGCCAATAGCGTCAAGGGGACGCGACTGCCGACAAGAAGGCGCGCTAGGTAAAACATAGACGCGACTGGCGACAAATAGACGCGAGGCGACAAGAAAGCCACCCTGTATTTGTATTTAATAAAATTACTTTGCAGCCTAAAGCCTGAATTACGTAATTTTTACAGTTAAAACCATTGTATCATTAAAATCATAGTTAGCGGGACTAGAGACAAGGAGGACCGACTTGAGACAAGGAGGCGCTTAGGTAAAACATAGACGCGACTAGCGACAAATAGACGCGCGGCGACAAGATCGAAGGCTGGACTGGAGACAAGGAGGAGCGACTGACGACAAGAAGGCGCGACTGGCGACAAGAAGGCGCGCTAGGTGAAACATAGAGCGACTGGCAACAAATAGACGCGCGGCGACAAGATCAAGATCAAAGGCGGGGCTGGAAACAAGAAGGCGCGACTCCTGTCAAAAAGGAGCGACTGGCGACAAGGCGCGACTGCTGTCAAAGAGGAGCAAGTAGAAACAAGACACAAGTAGAACCAAGACGAACCAATTTATATTATTATATAATATACCATTTTATATTATTACATCAATCTTGTAAATAAAGTAATCATGTAATTAAACGTTTGACAAACGTAAACGTAAAGAGAAACGTACATTAAACGTAAAAACAAACGTTTGTTGTGTCTAAGGAATATCTCAATAGATTTAATAATAATATATTGTGGAAACCCTGGATAGGATAGGCAATAACTTGCAGCAGACACATTGAATTTAGTGCGTTTACAATATCAAAAATACGATGCAGCTAAAATAATTTACAATAGATCATTATAACAACAGCTGTAAGATAAAATAAAGGGATTTTTAGAGCGATTTTAAAGCGATGTTGCTTTTCAACTTCCGTAGACCGAACCAATATCATACAGCTTGTTATCGATGATACCAATAATCCGCATTGCTCTTTTTTTCAACACGTAGGGTTGAATTTTTTTATTTTCCTTCAGGTGTAAGCTGAATCAAAACCTTACAGGCAAACTTCGACACAAGTCGAACACAAGTAACTTTGTGAAATGCCATTACATTGTACAATAGAAGTACCAATTTTTGCACATTTGATGTTTGATGTATTAAATAATCAATTTGTATGCATAATTCTTGTCTACGTCAGTTCAGCTAATGTTGTAATATTTATTTTAGCTAAGCCTGTTTCATACGATTCCTGCAAGGGAAGGATTATTTTCACCGCCATTTTCTGAATTTGTTCAATCTCATGAGACAGTTTCATAATAATTAAATAATAATAATAATAAAATTAATATTTAAATATAGCGCTTAATTATATGAATATTCAAAGCGCTGTACAATCTAAAATACGTAATCTAATTTTTCTACTAAAAATTTAAAAACTGTACTGTTCTACTAAAGATGAGATAATGAGAGAGAAGTGAATGAAAAATACGTGTTAAATCAGAAATTGATGTAATCTTTTGTTCGCCTTTCCTCAAATATAAATAACATGCCGGTCTCAAGCCAGGTCGGATGAAATGATAAGACCAAGGAGTTTAAACCAAGGCACCATTTCCACCGCACTGTTGTTGGCGGTTAATTAGCAAAGCGTCGGTTCTTCCATTTCAAAGGAGATTCTGACCTCTTCTTTGTTTTCTTCACATTTAAAAGTATGTTGGTATTAGCCGTCCAGGTTTGTAATTCGTTGAAATCATCTTGTATTTCACTGATATAGGATTTTAATACAGCTTCGTAGAGGGCAGAATCATCCACGTATTTATAAAATGCGAAATATGTCTTTAGGTCATTGATCATAACTAGAAAGAGAAGGGGACCGAGCTTGGTGGCTTGTGGGACTCCAGCATGTACCAGTTTCCAAGACGATATGTTTATACCAAATTTGATTCTTAGGTACCGAGAATGCAGAAAATCAGCGCACCAGTTTATTTAGCACGGGTGGACACCGAGTGCTTGCAGCTTTTCAATAAGAATATTATAATCAATTCTGTCAAATGTTTGAAAAGTCAATCATAACGGCATGGATTACAGAACCAGAAGTCTGCGGCAGCTAACCGATGATGAATCATATGGATTAAGGCAAGTATGTAGAGCACTTATTTCCGTATTGATAACCTGGGCAGTGTTTTTCTTTTAAATTGGTAAGACATTCGCTGAGTTCCACAAAGAAAGAACTTTCCTTTTACGAATACAGGCGTTGAAAATTGATGAAATTGGCGAGGAAAGAGTATCGGCATTAGATTTACACAGCCAAATGGGTATTTCATCAGGACCAGGTGCTTTATAGAGTGTTAATACTGATTAACGCTTTTAAGACATCAGATGGACTAATTATGTATTCTTCTGGGACTGCAACTACATCGACAGGTGTAAAGTTCAGTGAGGGAACGTCTTTAGCAACATTGCAAAACAGTTGCGATGTGTTCAGATATAGGTCGTGAGTCAGCTAGATAGGTCTAATTCGATTAGGGGGTTCCGGCTGTGACCAAAAATGTTTGGGCGCCTTTTTACAACCATTTTTTTCCAAAGTGTTGATCCAGAGCTTGTAAGTGATCCACAACTTCAATAATAGAGCCATTCATATATTAGTATAAATCGTCGAATATACATGGTATCCGCGACACTCTTTCCCCTCATCCTTGGCACAAATATATTCAACCTTCTTTACTGTACATTTTCATAGGAATTATTTATTATTAAAAATTAATTCTATATTGACCAATCAAATATCTCGTCCAGCTGTAACGACCTGCACGATGCTTTGCCCATGATTGTTCAGTTTCAATTTCAAAAGATGTTGTATCGTCAACCAAGATTGTCCCATTATCTTCAAGTCGTAATGCAAATTGAGAACGCGAAAGGGGGAATAATTTTTAGGTTGTTAATTCCTTTGCATTTTCCGTAGTTTCACCAAAAAATATGGATAAAAAACCCGGTCTGAGTTCAACTAAAATCCACATAGCTACATGAAACAGACCTCTTTATCAGACGCAGGATGCAAATGTCACACGATGTTCAATTGGTTCAGCAAAATTAATGTACCGGCTTTCGGCGTTAGACGTCATTATGAAAAAGGTCTATTCTTCGATCAAATAGGAAAAATTGGCCCCCAAGAAGTAAACAGGTCTTCGCCTGATTTTATACAGACAGTGCGTAATCAGGAGTTATGTTTACGTTGTCGCTGATTATATGAAATTTGAGAAGATTGAAAGTAGAGTTTTGTAGAGGTAGAATTTCGAGAATGTATTTACCATGTAGCAATTAGCAATTGTAATAAATCAATAAAACAAAATCAATAAAAAACATTGCAATTACGGTGTTCCCTCTGCTCAATGCGATGCCCAAGACCAACAGTGAGTCAGTGACTAGCACCCAAAAGCCCATTGACCCACAAACATGACAAAATCTAGTGCACCCCTGTATGTTAGATCATGATCAAACGGGAAAGGGGGGGTCAGAGAGGACGTTAAATGAACATTAATTACTACGCAATGTTTTAATGTAAAAGTAACAGTAAAATTTACCTGCTTGTAGTAGCTGGAGAGTCTTCCCTTTCCACATTCTGGTCATGTTCATTCATAAAACCAGCTTGCAAAGCATCAGACGTTTGACAAAGAATCCTTAAAACACTTTCCAAAGCGAAATATAGAGACCCTTGCAGCATAACATGGTCAGGATTAAGAACGAGTTTATCCGCCTTGTCAAACTTAAGTGAGACATAAAAAAGGCCTTGATCCTTGATAACTCCATTGTCCAACACATCAGTGACAAATGTGCAAACATTTTGCCTTGCAAGTGAGAGTAACTTTGTGATGAGAATCTGTTCAACAAGTTGAATGAACCTCTCCAGCTGAAAAATTTCCTGGCGTGCAAGTTTCAAATTCTGTAATTTAATTGCTTTTTGTTCCTTAGCAACAGAGATGGATTGACCTCTTTTATTCTTAGGCTTCTTCTCCAACTGCTCCTTACAATGTTCCAGATATTCAAAACAATTGTCTTTTGTTTTGTTAATTACTGATAAACAGTAAGTATAAAACATGTTGAGACATTCTTGGGCATCATCCAATAACTTGATGGTTGTGGTGTTGAATTCTTGAAGGGGCTTACATCTTTGGTCATTGAGAGGGAGTAATTGCACTTGATCAAGGTCCACCACCAGTGAGTATATCCGAAGTAAAGCTGAGCCAAAACCCGGTGTGCAGGTAATCATGGATTTTGATATATGGTCACACAGTGATCTGAACTGACTGAGCTTCTTGACACATCTCCACCTTAAGAACATTTTAGCGATCAAGAAGTTCTTGAAGAAGCTGAACTTAAGAATTGCATTGAATAAAAGTGCTTCTTTGTACCATTGACTGAGTGGAACTAATTCGGATGGTCTGTTGGGTATGACATGGAGTATCGCATGGGATGACACCACAAAATGTTCAGGTTTAATCTTCTTTCTTTGAACAACAATCAAGTTGTATGGATCATAGTGCTTGCTCTCTGCTCTATTGAGGTAAGCAAACTTAGTTGATCCCAAAAAATGGCCTTTCACAAATCGCTCTACAACCTCCCTCCCTGTTAACAGACGTTTCGTAGCTTTTTCCTCTCTGGTGTCTTGTTTATCTTGAACAGACTTATTACTAGTAGATGACTGGTCTTCACTCAAATGTTGCCCCGAGGTTCTTGGACTAATAACCCCTGGAAGCATCTCCGCTAAGTCAGTATTCAGAGCAGTAGCTGTGATTCCTAAAGGCTGGCCCCATGAGGCCTCACGAAGACCAATCTCATAGACAACAAATGGAAGAGATGTTCGTAGATCACTGATATTTAGTTCCGTTGTTGGAAAAAATTGTTTTATGTTTGCAACATTATTGTCATATACCTCATCTGGTGGGGGAATGACAGCTCCTTTTGGCACATTAATACCCTTTCTATCCTGAACTTTCTTGTCTGGCAAACTGGCTTCGGATTCTACATCTGTAGTTACAGCAGGAAACTTGACTTTTTTATTCGTTGCCAAAGTTGAGTTAGCTTGTATTTTGGATACTTGTTGTGGAAATGCTAAAGAAAGTGCATCTAGATCGAGTCCACATTCTGGTTTTTCACAAACGTGCTGGTACGAACGTTCAACATAGTGCATCAACTGAGCGTTTTCCTCAATAAGAGATGAATAAGGCTGTATTATTTGCAGGACTTCGTTAAAAGACTGCCACATGTCTGGTAAATCATTCTGTAAGCTTGATACAAAACCGTGAACCACTTTTTGGATGAGATCGTCGAGAAAAACGTCGGAAGTGTCACCTGCAGATACCTCGGCACTTTGGGAATCTAATCTTGCTTGTTCACTCATAATTTTATCCGATTATTTTTTCCTTCAATACACACTGCGTCGTATTATATCCTGAAACTCTTATCTGATTGGCAGGAACGAGCTCTGTTGTGCTTTTAATACTTTTCCAACGTGATGTTTTGAAACTTTAGGCTCGTCGAGCAATTTGAGGAGTCCTTTTCTACCGTTTTCAAAACGTATCGTGTGATGTAATTATAGTATAGTACATCGCCTAAGCGCCCAAGAACATATCAAAATAAAACTAGCCATTTGAACGTTCAAAGACGCCAGAATCCGTAACAAAAGCGTATACCTTTATAGCATATTTACCCATGCGATCCGCCATTTTGATTCAACGTCGCCAAAGCAACCAGTCACTTGTTAAAGTATATTTTTAAAAAATTCAAACCCCCCCCCTTCCTAATACTTATCTGGTGCTGGCATCAAGCAGATTCCGGGGGATACATCCAACACACTTTCTGATGCCTACACTTGTCTGTGCATGAATCATGATCAGTGTACAAACTAGTATAAATACAATAATATAAAAAATAATAATCTAGAACTCAGATTATAAACAATTCATCAATCAACTGCATACTATCGACTTCTACTACTCTTCTACTTCTGAAATAGGAACTATGAGTTTTGCAAAATACAAAGGTCTTGTTGAAGATGGGGATACTGTTATTGTATACTTGGTATATATATAAATTCAATATCTTTTTGTTATTATAGTTATTTGATTAAAAATTTCATTTTATGGCTTCCTGATGCCACATATCCCCCTTCATTTATTATCCTGACCGCTACACTTTGGAAAATTTGCAGTTGTACTATAATTAACCATGATCATTGATACTGAATTTTAGAATTGTACCAGCATTGTGTTTCCATACAACATTCTCAATTATAGACATGCATACCAAAAATGGATGCGGAAATACACACATGCATATGTAATTCACCATTTCAGGGCAGGACAAAAAAAGATGCATTGCAAATCAAGCAAGGATCAGTCCTGAACACAAAATTTGGTCACTTTCCTCATAACTACCTTATTGGGCAAAAATATGGCAAAAAGGTACTGTATGTACTTATCAGTAATCACGCAAGTCAGTCACATTATCAACTTGTCTAAACAAAGACCAAAAATGTTGCATAAGGTTTGCAAAATTGGAATATTGTATATGGATTCACCTGGGCATCTGTTTCAGAGTATGCACTAACTAGTGCATGTGCAGAGGCAAGCACTGATATACTGTCTCTATTAACAATGAACTAGCTGAATAGTGAATGTAATATATAGTGTATATGTCAATATTATTGTTTCAAGTTATCCTGTTTCTAAAGTGAATTAATGATATATATCCCTGCATACTGTACAATGCCTATAAAAATGCATTGCATGTCCATATTACCAAATTTACCGTATAATTTTAATCATTCAAATATGGTATATCACAACAACTAAGTTTATTGTCAGTGAAATTAGGTTTATGATGCAAAATAATGACTGCAGCATGTTTATACTGCTAAAAATGTTGTGTAATGCTATAGATATATTCGAAAAGCAAGAAAGGTTGGCTGTATCTCCTTCATGCTACACCAGAGTTGTGGACCACAACTCTGCCACACAGGACACAAATTTTATACAATGCAGACATAAGCATGGTGCTCCTCCAACTGGATTTAAAACCTGGTTCTGTTGTTGTTGAAGCAGGTATGCTAACACTTGGGAAAAAATAAATATTGATTAGTATTTGATTTATTGGACAGTATATTGGTAATAACATAAAAGGGGGTAGATACTATGTTTCATTGTCATTTAATTGGTCTATATCTTGGTGTTTTGTCATTCAGGTACTGGAAGTGGTTCCATGTCACATTCCATAATGAGGACAATTGCACCCACAGGTCACCTCTATACATTTGAATTCCATGAGCAAAGAGCAAATGTTGCCAGGTGATATGTCCACCAGCTTCTTAAATTAAATGTTCTGGGAACAGTTTTTTTTTCCTATAAACAAAGAATTATTTTATTCTTGGAAAATAACCAGGGTGAATTATTCTGAAATTCAAAACGTCAAATTAAGGACTTGAGGTTTCCATTGTTTCGTCATCTATTGAATTCGTAGTATAATTCACGCAGACTATATAAATTAAATTCATTTCTCGCATTTATAGGGACGAATTTGTAAGACATGGTTTCGGTGATATTGTTACTGTTGCCAACAAAGATGTTCTCTTGAATGGTTTCGGTCTAAATCACGTAGCTGATGCTGGTATCCGTATTATACTATACCACAACATGTCACACATTTTTGTTTTGGCATTTTGCAGTACATCGCACTATTTTATCGTTTGGTCACTTTAGAAAGACGCCATGATTAAAGTGCCTATATCACTTGTGGGATCTTTACGGATTTGAATAGAGCTTGAAAAATTAGTTTATAAGTTCTCCAACCCTTTTTGATATAGTTAAATAGTTTCGGAGATATTTACATCTAAACATGACGATTTGACTAAATTTCCGTCGTGCTCGGGGGCCTGGGACTCAGGAACCGAGTTCTTGTCAAACATAATATAATCAATCGTAATTTTACTTCGATCTTCCAATAACGTAAAATATTTTGAGAAAAACTCGCCCAGTTGCTCAGCCATACACAACGCATCATTCCTGCATTTTTTTCTTCAAAAGCGCAAACTATATCGCCAGTGAAACTTTTTATGTTTACATTATAAAAGACGGCGTGTTTGCAAATCATTCCTGAGTCCCAGTCCCCCCAACCGACGTATTTTCGAAACTATCTAATTATATAAAAAAAGGTTGTAGAACTTATAAACTAATTTTTCAAGCTCTATTCAAATCTGTAAAGATCCCACAAGTGATATAGGCACTTTAAAGCCATAAAAACAGACTTTGCTGTTTGACATTTCGCTTCACGTACGTGTTCGACAATTGCCACGCCCACAGAGACCATATTTTTTTGTATTTTCATTTTCTAGTGTTTCTCGATCTTCCTTCACCTTGGGATGCTGTGAAGTTTTCAAAAGATGCCTTAAAGGTGTTAAAAGTTGCCCGCGACCTATAAATATAATGGCCTCAAAGAAGCGTTAACTTGAAAAAGTACTGCAATGCATAAGAATGACAGTTTTTGTGACCACCGCTTTATCTGGTTTATCGCATTTAACTGAGCCTGTGGCTGTGTTTGAGCTGCGATTTCTACTAAAATGAGAAGGCATGATGCCTGATGGTTTAGAAACACGCGCAAAATCGGAAACCTTTAAGTAGGAGAACTATAATCTATATGTTTAAACCTAACTTTTACTTTAACTTTTAAATAGCTCAGTGGAGGGCATCTCTGTTCATTTTCACCATGCATTGAGCAAGTGCAACAAACGTGTACAGTTCTGGAAGAAAATGGCTTCAAAGGTTAGCTTTAAAAAGAGAGAGACTCTTACAGTCATATATGTGTTTTATTTGGAACACAATTCGAAATGCTAAAAATATTTAATCTACCATTTTGACGAAAAGAATTGTGAATTCTTGTCTCAGACTAAGAGGTGCTGCAATATGCTTCAAAATATCGCATCATTCAGCCAAAATGCCGGATCCGGCTTTGGAGCAGTGTAGCTAAAATTTCTTTATCCATCGATATTTATAGATATTCGTTCAATGGAGTGTTTGCAGCGGAAACATGACGTAAGGTCTATTACGCTTGAGGAACCAAACTTTGGAAAGAGTGAGGTGAGCAAGTATAATGCCAACAGTATGGCATTGTCTTTTGCTGAAAGATAACCTGTTAGCTTAATTACGCGCATATGTAGGCTGCTTCTGTTGCTAGACCGAATTCAAATATATGTTCGAGGTGAGAGCTTCAAGGAACTCTTGAACATTGCCGAAATTTTTTGATGAATTTTGATGATTGACTTTTCTTTCCCAAAAGCATGATAGTGTGTTTATGAAAATAGTTGAGAAGAACTGCTACACTTACCCCCCTTACACCGGATATTCCAAATTCTTTATTTTATGAACACTCTTCATTGTTTTCCTGTGGAGGCCCTCACCACTGCGAGGACATTTTCTGATTACGATATCTTGTTGCCATATCTTAAAGGAAGAAAACGACGAAGAGGTAAACGAACCGTTTAGAAAGCGCACGCGCGACGAGACCGAGGAGAACGACGGGGAAACTGGGGCTGAGAGTAACGAGACAACCCAAAACAAGGGCTACGAGGAAACTAAGTACGAGAATAGCGAGGAAACTACGGGCGAAAATTTTGGCGAAAATTTAGCGATTAACAATTCACGACGCGTTGTATCTAGAAAATGTAAACAAACTTTGGATATCCTAGCTGCATGCCCTGTAAGGCAAACACCAGGTCATACTGGTTATCTTACATTTGCTGTACTCTATCCATAAATACTTGTAATGATAATATGAATAATCTGTTTTGTCTCTATTTTAATCTCGATCTGCTGCTAAAGGTGGAGTAATACGGGCAACAAAATTGCTGCAACTTGCAACAAAATCTGACTTCAACGCATGTTGAAAATGTTTATACACATAAATTACCAATCACAAGGCAACATGTGTCGACATTTCTACTTAACATACGTTGAAATCAGATTGTGTTGCAAGTTGCGACAATTTTGTTGGGAATATACCATCTTCCTCTGCCACTCGTCCTCAGGGTCTCCTGCATGTCTTCGTTGCGCCGCACCGCGCGCCGTGGACACACGTGTACACAACACAGAAGGCCCTCGGGACCAGGTTGCTTTCTCAATACCTCATTTTACCTCATAGATGATCGCACAGTTTTTCATGTATATCGTCGTATTGAGCTTTTGCATGCAAGTAAGGGCGGCAAATTCAGTGACTCTAAAGACCACTTTTGAGATTTTTCTAAATCTGAAGAGAAAATTGATGGGGGGAGGTACAATGATTCTCATTTCCAACAGCCGTGTAAATAATTAATTTTCGAATTAACGTTACTTTTGATCACGTAAAGAGTAACATTAGAATAACATATCAACATAGGAAGAGACTTTGCAGCTAAAATTGAGTTGGATACTCTTGTTGATACATTTAGATTAGCTAACAACAAAAAGTTGCCCTTGTGAAAACCTTTTGTTTATAACAAAAATAGCCGATCTGTGGCTTTCAGATTTTCATAAAACTTGCCTGAAAATGTTGGAAATAGCGTTTTAGAGACCCTAGAGATCAAAATTTTCTCGGAGGGAATGCCCCCGAACCCCCCTAGAGGTCTTGCGCCTTTCATTTTTATATCGTCCCGCGCCTTTCATTTTTTTATCGTCCCCTCTCCCAGTCTGAACAACCTGGCGACGCCACTGGGCAAATTCACCAAAATACCGTAAGTTGAAAGCAACGAACGCACACAGAATACAATAGAATGATTTTAGTATCGCGGCTTATATTCTCCACAGCGATTAAGACGATTATTAATATTCTAGGCTCAAGATGGCGGATTACTTTTGTGATACGTCGTTATTGAAAGAGTGAAGAGAGCAATAGAAAAACGCCTGTTTAGTTCAGTAGAACGCTCTACCAAGCGCCGTTACCTAGGATTGTATATTTAAAAGCCTAGCTATCAATTATGGAAGTATTGTATTCAAATAATTGTCATTCATTAGCGAGTCCTCGTTTTTAATGGGAGGCTTTTTTGCACTCAATTTCGTTGCAGCGCACATTTCTAATTTAGATATAAAATTAACATAAGATAACTCAGCCTTTTAACAGTGGGTCAAATTATTTAGTCAATAAGCCAACTATTTACCGTTTCGACACTGAAGAGTTTATAGCCTTTGGTAAAATATTCATTAAATATTATCAAATGTTTTCGATGGTTTGCTTTACTAAAGCTATGAAAGACTTGGTTAAGAGAATACTTTCGAGATCGAGAGATAAAGCTTCTTTCAGTTAATTTCTAACTTAGCTTTGTCTTTGAGAAACCTTTACGAATAATTAGGATTATTTGTTTTATATAAAGAGAGACAGAGATTGTGAACTGTGATAAACAGAGTGCTTGGAATGTCATAGATTTAATTAAGCAACTGAAATAATTTCATGCAGGAATATTTTATTAATTCTGTATAATTCTGTAAACGTGTGTGTCATATGTTGATTTACTGCATGACACATTATTTCCATATTAAATTAAATTCCATACTGGAATATATAATATATAAACATCCATAATATAACAAGATGCCCGCTAGGCATTAAACTCGCATTGCTTGAGTCGAGCTAGGGCTATGACAAAAAAGACGCTTACTCAGGCGTGTGTTTGGGCTTGCCATAGTTGTTCAGCTATGCAACGGAACGGGCGTGAAAATGGGGAGAGCATTGGATAAATTTAATTGCGCTGTGAAGTTAGTCTTGTTGCACAGTGGAGTTAGTCTTGTTCAGATATTCGTAGCACGTCATGTACACAGTTCATTGACAACGTCGTTGTATTGTTTTCAATTGATGGTACTAGTGAGAACTCGTGAGATTGATTTGAGATTGTATTCAGTTTGATCAGAGAATTCATAGCGATATTAAGCAACTTTGGTTCAACATGAATTTGAAAAGCATGAGAGCAACAGAACACCCCGTTTCGAAAACGCTCGGCATCTTTTAGTGTAGAGCTACTGTGCTCGGCGTGTGCAGTTGTATGTAAGGTGAGCGTTAAGATAAATATGGCACTTGGAAGCCACATTTCGAAATATCTTGAATTTTTATCGTCTTCTGTCCACAAGAAAACGATGAACGTCATGAACGAATGCACTCAGCGGTGCAGCATGCACGTTAGCTTAGCAACCACGCCTGCGTAGCTCGTGGCTTGCAGGTCAGCGCACCTTATCGCACCTTGCGGGTCGCGAAATTCTCGACCATAAAAATATTAAGAACGCTTCCCATTTTAAGAACTCGCTTGCCCATTGCGCAATGCGAGTTAATAAGGGAAATTAGTTACTGGGAACCAGGCTCCAATTTCAGGGTGCTCCTTTAAGCAATTCGCAATATCAGCAGTTTTCTTTAAGGAAATTGTTCGCACAACATATTCAAATGAATCATAGCATTGTTTCATGTATAGCATTGGAAGAAGGACATGTAACTCTGTTATTCCCAAGAGCGTATGACGTTGTAGAAGGTCGCCAGAAACCAAAAGGGAAGACGTTTTGATGGACTAAGGAGTAAGTTTTTTTCGTGTTTTTTTCAATTTTTTACTTTAAATTGTTCTTCAGAAAAATGACGCAATTTCTCATTTGAACTAGGAAAGATCGATGGAAATACTGCTTTGCTTATAGCGATTCCGGGTGCATCGTTTCGAACTGAGATTTTCATCTATTCATTTTCCTACCCCGGCACCAATTAATATGAAGCATATATAGTTTCCCCGTTTAGTCCACCACATGCTTTAATATGGCATGTCAATAAAATACAATGTCAGCTAGGTAGCGCCGCACAAGCATATATAAATGATACAAAATATTGCGGGTGGAACGAAATTTTTTATACACCTGGAATTTTTTATTGGAATATCCCATAAGGCATAACATTATTCAAGTCGATGTGCCTTATTTCTTTGATAGCCTATTTCGCAAATACGCGAGTAGCTAAATGAAAAAAAATTTGCAAAAAAATGTGCAAACTTGCACATAATATAAATATTTTATCATGCCGATATATACATACATGCAGTAGAACGCTTTCCTTACCTTCGGAGCGCTGATACCTTAGATTTTACATTTTGAAGCCTGTCGACTTAAGGAAAATATCTTAATAATTGATTATCTTTCATTACTGAGACTGAGTATTCTTCTTTGATAAGCCTTTTTTGCCGTCGATTTCGTTTCTTTATGTCTTGCATGCAGTGCACATTTAAAATTTAAATAAGATATAAAACATAAGATAACTCAGCTTTTTATCAGTGGATTAGATTACTATATTAATATTTTGAGCTATAGTCATTTAATAAACCAACTATTGACAATTTGTCGATTTAGTATAAAGCAGTTCGCCTTTGAAAAGAGTAAATTAAATACCGTTTAAACTCTATGCATATACGCGATGCTTTCCCTATTGAAATTATCACTAAATCATGCATGTTAAATGCTTTTCGCTGTTATGTGACCCCCCACCTCCCTGCAACATAAAGAACATTGAAAGTAACTGCAAAATTTCGGATATATATTCACTAAAATCTATTTTATAATCGTGCATGTATGTATATATCGTACGTTCGAGATTGACAGAGAGAGTTTAATTGTCTCCAAATTCACTTATAAGAATATATTCTTCTCTATGTGTTATTTAATTAGCTTATTCTTATCTAATAACTTAAGAAACCTTCATGCTTATTAGTCATTATTGGTTATATATAGAGAGATTGTGAGCTTAGATATAACAATGAAGAATACTTGGAATATCATAAATTCAAGCAAATTGCAGTGCACGTCATTGTTGCACAATCATATGTTGATTTACTGGAACTATATACTCCGTATTAAATCAGTAATAATTAATTTAGATATTTGATAGACTCGTAGGCCTGCAATAATTATTAATCCCGAAACAAAGTGATATATATACCAACATTTCTTATGTCGTGGCTTTGTTCCTGAATAAAGAAATTTAAATAGCGTGGGAGGAGCGTTTCACAAGATTCCCAAATCATTTTATGCGGCATGGTGTGAAAATACTAAAATATAGCTTATACGCAATGTTTACATACCAATAGTCACTTACATTCACAGTTATACTGTTATTGTTAATAATTTCTTATTAACTGAGCACTTTAACAGGTCTTTTTGAAAGAAAGTCGTGGGAAGTCCTTATGGTATAAAGCTCCCGCCTTGGAAATATATATTTCAATTTCCAGCAACAGAAACATTTTATGGAAATTCTATTAATATTGATTAATTCAGTTAGAATAATACGCAACCTTGGAACAAGTTCTTTCTGACAGTTTGGTTTTTGGTTTTAGCATAGGCTATAGCTAATGTTCGCAGAAAATGAATATGCGATGTTGGAAATGTTAATTCATGGCTGCCGGCAAATTTTGGTCAACTTAATAAAAGCTAAAGAGTTGCTCAAAAATTGTTCAAGCTGCATGCTTAAATCAAATCTGAAAAATAGAAAGCAAAAGTTGCTTAACCGACCACCAATCTAAACTAATTGCAAAAACGAACCTTGCAACATGATATAAATATTTTATTACAGACTTTTTTACAGTTCAGCAGAACGCTTACCCTTGAACGCTGTTACCTCCGAAGATACATTTAAAGCGCTAGCGCATCAGTTTCGGAAAAATATCCTATTGCATGATTGTCATTCATTAAGTAGCTATAGGCAATTTCTTTTTTGATAAATGGTTTTTTGGCCCCCCAATTTCATTTCTCTGTGTACGTCTTGCAATGCACTTTTTTTTCATACCACGACTTCAAATTTGAATAATATATATAACACATTAGATAGCTAATTCTGCCTTCAAGTTATCACTGGATCGCATTATTAAATAATATCAACGAACTATTTATACCGTTCGGCGTTTCCATGTGAAGATTGGCCTTTGGAAAAAGTATGAAATACCGCCATACGAATTACGAAATATCTGTTTACGATGCTTTGCTTCACTGAAACTGCAGTATGCATGTTGAATGCTTTTCACTGTACTTGACCCACCCCCTCCCCCCCCCCCTCCTTCAAAAATATAACACATTGAAAAGATTCCGTAGATATCATCCAATTTTATATTCATTTATATCTATACCATACTTTCGAGATTGACGGAGTTGATCTCTAGGTTGGTTTATCCTGGTCTAATCACTTTACTGAAAAAAAACATTTGCCATATATGAATAATTCGTCATTATTGGTTATATGTATAGCTATATAGAGATTGTGAGGTGAGATAACCAGAATACTTGAAATACCATAAATTCAAGCAATTGTTGTGTACACATCATTGTTACACAATCGTATCTTGCTTTACCGAAGTCACATAGTTCCATATTAAACGAAAATTTAGATTATTTGATGAGACCTCATAGCATAAGGCCTGTATTTAAAATATTTGAAACGTCCAGGGAAGTCATATACCATCATTAATTTTGCCTTTAAATATGAATCATGTCTTTGTTTCCTGCCTCAGAAATTCAAATGGCGTGGGTGGAAGCTAGTTAAGGTAGCTTGCTAATCACTATATTTCAAAATTGGACATTCTATAAATTATGGCACTATATATATAAAAAACCAACCATGCATGATGTTCATATATATACCAATGGCCGTAATATTATATAAATCACTGTTTCTTGTGATAGATCGTGATGCATATATAGAGAATACCTAGAACGAATACGTGTACCTGCGTAAAATAAGAGTCCCTGCATCGTGTACATTTTGCATATAAAACTGAACTACGTTTTATGAATTAGGTAAAAAAAATTATAAAATAACATTTATATAACGCGTGTTTTGATTGGTCGGGAATGGCGAGTGTTTTGCGAGCTTTTCTAATCTCTTGCATTCCCGCGTGTTTAGATCAGGCCATCCAAACACGGAAGCCATTAAGTCATTGTATAAAAGTGCTTGAACTCCTAAATATTGAGGCCAGTGGCATGTAAATGACATGTTTACAAATAGCAGTAATAACGTACGTCTTTTGGATCCTTCGTGCTCCAGGGTGCTCCTTGGACAATTTGTAATATTATATCTCAACTGTAAATCATCCAATCAGAAAGCTCGATTTGTACCACGTGATCAGTAAATTATTCATGGAGTTCCATCGAATTTTTTCACATTATGCTATAAAAGTCGAATACCCCGCCGCTGCAGCGGGGTATTCGACTTCGAATACCCAGCTGCAGCGGGTATTCGAGTTTGCGTGTACCACGCGTGGATGCCTCGCACACGACTCGAGGTTGACAAACATTTTCAAAATGGAGGCAAAAGAAGTCATTTCACCCAGCTTTTGCGCTGCCTACACGTTGTTTCGATATAATATATAATTTATAGACCTTCCGCTCGGGGAATTCGACGAAATATTACCCCCTCGGGAAGATATATCCCTTGGGGGTAATATTTCGTCGAATTCCCCTCGCTCCAGGTCTATAAATGATAATTGTTCCCCTTTATTAACTGTGTTATAGGTATTTTATAGCAAATGTAATGTATCTTATAACTCTGTAACGTCACTTTTACACAATAATATATTGCTTTACTGGAACAAAACATTACATATGTAATAAATTTTTTGAGATTTCCAAAAAAAAAACCAAGCAGGCCGCATTTTACTCTAAACGAATTAATATTGCTAGTATCATTTTTCCCGGCTCTAGATATAAGAATTATATTGTTCCTCAATCGTGAAAAGACTACATCGCCACCGGGTAAACGTGAACCAATATATTGATGGTGTGATCTTGTTTTACTTCGTTCATTTAGCTGATTATGCCGAAAAAATTTGGATTCAAGAAAGCGAACTCTGGACGCCAAGCACCTGGATCTTCCGACCGTTTTGACAATGAAGCATCATCAACTGCAGAAAACGAACACGATCGTAATCTAACTGAATGGACTAGAGGGGAAGCAAGAGGGAGTGACAGAAGAAGGGATAGCAATTTAGGCCTAACGCCTCAGGCATGCGTGTCGAATGCTAATGAGCTTAGAATATCCGGAGAATATAAAGATGCGATCCGTTTCTATATAAAAGCTTTGAAAATATTAACACAGAGCCAAACCAACACGTCTTGTCGCACAGAGGCTTTGATTGGTTTAGGTCATACATACAGAGACGTCGGCAAAAAGGAAAAGGCAATCAGTTGTTTCGAGGAAGCCATGCCGTTGGCACGATCTGGAAGTAGCAGGAAGCAACTTTCAGAAGTGTTATTGGGTTTTGCAAAGGTTTACGAAAATAATAAGGAATATGAACAAGCAATTGAAAAATATAAAAGGGCTAGAGAGACGGCGATAAAACATGACTTTTGGCCGGCCAAGGATGAAGCATGTCTTGCTTTAGAGAGAATCTTCAAACAAATTGGTGATTACGAAACTGCAAAGCAATACCTCTCCGAAGTTTCGAATACCTGTCGAAGCTCTTTTAAGAGAAAACCAGGAAGCAGAGAAAAAGGCCCGAGAGATTTCTTAGATTTGGGCGACAGATGTAAAAGATATGGTGAATTTCAAAGAGCGATTGCAGCTTACGAGAAAGCGGTCAAATCAGCTCAACGAGATCAAAACGAGTTCAAAACGATAGCATATCAGAAGATAGGTTATTGCTACAAGAAACTTAATGAAATCGATAAAGCAAGAAAATACTTTGAAAAAGGCGAAAAGACCGCAGAAGAGCAATGGGAAATTCTACCTGCAGTGATGAAAGTCATGAACACATTTACGTTATCTGATCATGATTTTGGAGCAGGGGATCATTGGCTCGAAACATTCTACCCCCAAAACGCTATTTCTTCAATCGATGGTGAGTAACGAGTATATACTGGAATAAAATTCTATAATTTCAAAAAGTGAAAAAAACCACAATAATTTTTTGATAATACAATGAATATGAAATTCATGCATTCTTTGTCTTTATTTTTAGCAATACCTAAGTGAATGTCTATTCTTCAACACCACTCAGAGTTCATTGCAAACACACTTATAGTCTTTAGGGCGGTACCTTACCAAGGCGTTGCCAAGATTCTTTACCCGAATCTAGTGACAAAATGGCTGTCTCTTGTGTATCATAAATATAATGGCCATAGACTCCGGGGTTAGGGGGGTTCCGCGAAATATTTCCCAAATATTTTCCAAATGATGATATTTGAAGTGAGGGAAATTTTTTTTCTTGATCTCCTTAGCCTAGGGTCTATAGAATAATAATGTATTATACCGAACATTTGTTGACTGTGAAAACCTAAAACGTGCGCTATGAAACATAACAATAAGATTTTCCCGCTTCTGACTTGTGGCTTTCACGATTAATATCCATCCCTATTGCGGTGAATATATAGTGTCCACTGTTGCCAACGACCGCAGATGTTAGTACTCACCGCTCTAACGGTGAATACTGAGGAACGGTTAATATGGGGAACGCGCTGCCCAAAAGGATGGCAGATTGTCGTCTACCGGTAAACGCGGAATACTATGATAAATTTAATCTTCACGTGGCCATCTTCAATGGGGCATTTTTTATTTGACAATTTGAATTTGAAGATTAACATTACAACAAATACATTGAGTGGAAATATAAAACGTAAAATCCTTGCAACCACTGAGTTCAGGGACTGTTTTCAGAACCTGGAGGTCAATTGAGCAGCCGATTTGAAACGTTTTGGTAAACGAGTGTTTTACTACGGACCCAGGAAGATCCTTAACCGGGGTCGGGGCGGGGCAGGGCTAATAGAGAGGTTAAGATACCCCGGTTTCGGTGTACGGGTACGGGTGAATTACACGTACCCGTTACCGGTAAGACGGGTACGGTTTGCAACTTAAGAATTTTCTTAAATTCCGGGCAAGAACAACACCGGGTAAGAACTGACTATAAAAGTAAATATGTATTACACATTTCCATTGTAAGTCCTACTTAACTTTTATATAACTATAGTATTTCATGTGTTTGTTTTGAAAATCAAAAATATCAAGATGGCGTTCATAAATTATGTTTGCAAACCATTTTTGAGAAGCCTGTACTGTAGCTTGTATATAGACTGTATAATTATACAACGATATGAACACTATATTAATACGTAAAATGTATTTTAAGGGTGTTAAAGACACTCACCCGCTTCTCCATTTGTCATTCATCACTTTGACCACTTTGTCTTTGTAGTTACCCGTTCGTTGTTTACGTGTAGACCGTCGTTTACAACGGGAAAATGGGTAGATATTACAGGTATATATGCTGACATCAGCGAAAAATGGAAAACAAAATGGCGCTACCCGTACCCGTACACCGGAACCGGGGTATCTTAACCTCTCTATTATTCATATATGCTGTTAACAGTCCGTAAAAAGTTAACAATCAATTTGATAAGAAACTAAAAATGCAGAACACGAACGTATGAATATTATAGCCCCCCTCCCCAATTAAAGATTTTTTGCGGTCTCTTGTTTACCTTGGACGTTTCCACAATCGCAGAAATTTTAAACAATTATATTGACCGTTTTTTATCAACAAATCTATAAAATCGCTCGCATTCATACAATAATTAGATATTGTGAAACTAGAGGTCTCTAATGTCGATCTTCTCGTAATTAGGGGTTGATACTACCGTCGATACAAGTGTTGTTAAAAAAATACCACCAGACAATTTCTCGAAAGAAGTTTCGGCTGAAAAGATGACTGAGGTGTACACCTTCAAAGCATCAATCGAAGACGGTTTGACAGAAGAGATAAAACAGACCATGCTAAGGGACGTCAAAAAGTCAGCTTACGTTAATGTTTTGAATCAAGTTGGGGGCGTATGTTCAGGGAACGATGAACCACTTTATTCTATGGCTAAAAACTGTGTTTGCAAGAATACTCCAACCAATAGACCAGGCATCCTTCTAAGATCGCTAGCCCCTTTAATACGATCGATTGGTCAGATTACATGTGGTAGTGCACAAGGCACCTGTTTCCTTGTTGCCGAAAACTTTGTTATGACGTGTTATCACGTGTATTTGGATTTTGTGTCCGAGAAAAAGAAAGTCCCCCACCCAATGCCAATAGAAGTTGCTTTCGATTATTACAGATATAACGAGCCTGGAGATGCAGTAGTTATTGCAATAGATGAATCGAATCACATTACGTACTGTGATGATAGATTGGATTATATACTACTTTCGTTAAAACAAAGCAGTCATCTGGATGATCGCATCCGCCTTGGTCAATTTGTCGGTAAGCGAAATTTGAATGACAATCTTGTGTGCCTAATTGGTTTTCCTGAAGGCAGCGCACTGAGGGAGGAAACATGTGTTATTGTTCAACAAGATTTTACGGACAGAATAGAACAACGTCGAATAAAATGTGGTGGAATGCACATGACGAACATTGACATCCTCTTAGAAGAGCATCCACATCGCGTAGCATACGATACCAGCCTCTGGCGTGGTTCAAGTGGCTCACCTGGTTTTGGCATGGAAGGGGAAATCATAGTCATGCACGCGCAACGCTATATACTTGATGTTACACCAAACAAGTACGCTTTAATGGAGTTTGGGGTCAACATCCAAGAAATATGCGAAGACTTGAAACGTTTCAACATGGCTCAGCGGATATTTCCAAACTGGAAATCAGAAGATAAAGTGGAAGATATGGTCGTGGATTAATAAATAAGCATGCACGGAGCAGGAGTTGTAGCTCGCCAAGCCTCTCCATTTAAATCAGTCTATCATGAAAATAGCTCGTGTTAATTTGCGGGTTACATAACCAACTTTCATATTGAGAATAGTTAGAAATAATGAAACCATTAGTTTTATTACAACTGCTGAAGCATGTGACCATCAGTTAAATATTACATATTTAGGCTTGGCATATCCAGGGCTGAGTGGTTCATTTTTTGATAAGTATTTAATTTGTATTCATTGAAAAGGTGAAAATATATATGCTCAGTGGCGTAGCCAGCATCGATAATTGGGGGGGCCCATATTCATATATTCATGTTAACAGACTGTAAAGACAATTGATTTGAAAAGAAATTAAACCTGCGTATCACGAATATATGAATATTGGCCCCCCCAATTATCGTTCTGGCTACGCCACTGTATATGCTCGACTAAAAATAGCGTTAATGTAAACACAGGTTATAGAATAAACTGAATGCGAGTAAATGATAAATTGTGAGTGATATAAATAAACCACTGAAGCCAGAACGATATAGATCGATATTCGTACAATGGAGAATTTGCAGCGGAAGCATGACGTAAGGTCCATTATACTTCCAGAACTAAACTTTGGCAATAGTGAGATGAGAAAATATAATGCTATTCGAGAGAACAGCATGGCAATGTATTTTGTTAAAAGATAACGTATTAGCTAGATTACGCGCAAATATATGTTCGAGAGGTTTAAGGAACTCTTGAACTGTATGCGGAGATTATTTGATGAATTGTTCGATGTTTTCAGGAACTTCTCTCTCGCAAAAGCATGATGGTGTGTGTATGAAAATATGTTGAGGAGAACTGCTACACCTACCCTGGTTTACTGATTATACACAGAGAGACTGTGGACTAGTATAAACAGAGTACTTGGAATACCTTAAATTCAAGCAAATCTGAATGCTATATTCCGTACTCGTGTATATCATAGGTGATTTACTGAAACCATATATTAAATATTAAATGAAAATTCGGATATACATCGACCTCCATCAAAAAGTAGTTGGGACATGTTTTACCACAATCTGCAATATAATGATTGTTACACATTTTGACCTAACCCCCTCCCCCTAGCTCCCCAATCAACGTTACTTTCGAACACATGTAGGACACAAGGGCGTGGGGGAACAAGGTTTTGTTAAAGGTTAAAAATTCGGTAAACTGACCCAACACTTTTAAAAAATATAATTGTACTGCCAAACAGGCTGTACATAAAAATGAAATTCACTCCCCTCTCCTCCCCCCCAGCCCTAAAAATATCCGATATGACTTAATCAGCCCATACAACCTCGTTTCCAGGGCATTTTACCTTGATTAACCCTCCCTATAAAGTCCCAAAAGGCCCTGGGAACGAGGTTGCTGCCCGTGCCAAGGTATTTCGCTCAGGTTTGGCCAGGGGAAATATGCGGGGATGGAGAATGCGGGAACGAGGTTACGAATAGCCTAACTTTGCTCAATCTTTGTTAAAATTTCATCTAAGTTTTAGAATTTTTTCGGCTTTACAGCCACAATACTTTCCCCTTAGACGTAAGCCTCATTTCGGCTGAGCAAAAATCGCATCATAAAACATGTAAACAACAAGTAATTCCATTGAACAAGATCCGGCTTACCTTAGACCGGAACCGGGGTCTTAACATTAATTTTGTAATGTGATATCTGCACGTAAAATACTAAGTAAGCAATATTTTGTGGCTGTGCGTTCTACATTAGCGTTTTTGTGGAATGACTATATAATAAATGATGGTCAGTTGGTAAGTTTAAAGTTCGTTTACATGTGTTTGTCGTATAGGACCCGTAGAAAAGTAGTCGTCCCGGAAGGTGGGCTATTTTAAACTATTTTTGTTTACGGTATTTTCCGTCTTTCGTGTGTGACGAACTCGTATATGACGATTGCGCAACGAACGGTGGATATTTTATACGGTATTCTGTGCTAACATTTCCTCAGTATAAATTTTCATACGCTAGAAGAGAATTAAGTTGTGTACGGCAAATTTGTAAACGACAAAGTGAAATTTCAGAGGAACACGGCGAACAAAAAGTCTCTTGCTGTTTTCCCGCCAATATACAACTTTAAATATATATATATATATACGTATGTTATACACTCTGACCCTCTGTACAGTTCTTTTCCATTGGCATTGATTAGTAGCTAACTTCAATTCTCAGCCGTTAGTGACGTTGTAATATCCAGTCTTGAGTTGTATCAACATTGACGCCGAGCCTGGGGACAGTCTATGTATTCATTTAGATGGAAGTAAATGCTAAAATTTAAATATTTTGTTTTCAAATAGACGATTTTGAAGTTTAAAATTATCTGTTTGCTTTAGGTTTATAATGTGTTATTGTTTTTGGCGTCTATGATTACGTTGCTTAGCACAGTAATTATTAATTGCCTCACAGATGTCACAGATCAGCGAGACATGCTGCCTTTCGGAAACCTGAGTACAGTTAACTCAGACTAAAGGCAATTCTGCATTACCATGCATCCGACCGTGACGAGCCTGAAAAATAATGCACCCTCCGCCCGCGCTCCATTCACTTGTGTTTTTCTGATCAGTTGGAAATTACGAGTTTGTATTCATGTTACTAGACCGTAAAAACCATCAATTTTAAAAGAGACCATCTGATTAATAAACCGGTCTGAACGTAAAATATGACCCCCCCCACACACACACGCTCTACGATCTTCCGTGGCCACTGTATAATAACCTTTCCCACTCTATTTCTGCAGTTGATAAACAAAAGATATAATCCGAGATGAGAATATTTCTTGTGAAAAAAATGTTGTTCGCCATTGCAAAACCAAAAGCAGTAGGATATCGTCCTTACAAGGGATTCCTTAAAATGAATGACCCCGTCATAAACGAATTGAAAATTATGAAGTTGCCAACAAGAAAGTGCTCAAACTTCACCCTAAGTGGGAGCAAAGTGAGGCATGTCATGGTTTGTGGAGGTCCTATAGAAACCCTGGAGATCCCGAGAATGCAAAGCATCACTTCGGGTTTGTGGCTATCGATATCAGGCAAAATCAAGGTTTTAGAAAAAAATGGAAATTATTTCTAAGTTTAGCAAATACATACAAAAGCAATAACGAGTATCAGAAGGCAATCCAAAGTTATAAGAAAGCTGCTAAATCGGCACAGAAAGATGGTAATGTGTTAGAAGAAATGTTAGCGTTACAGGGGATGGGTGATTGCTTCATAGAACTAGGTGAAGTCGAAGAAAGAAAAAAATGCTTTGTAAAAGCGAAAATGGCCGCAGAAGCCTGTTGGTACATTTTACCTGCAGTACTGAAGACCATGAACACTATATAAAACTATCTCAGGCACGCTATCAAACACCTACAAAAACCTACCACAAACTTTTCCCTGTTATTCATGGTAAGTAATATATCTCAGTAAAGTCATATTATTTCTGAAAATCGTATTGTTTATTCTTACACAAAATATCCGTTTGTTTCTTAAACTCCTCTAAGGTGACGTTATATACGGTGCAGGGCTTTCCAAGATCAATTTCCGCCCGCAACTGGAATCTCGTCACTATATGTATAATTTAAATACCTTGTGAAATCCCTTGCAAAAAATACCCTTCTCGAAGGAGTCCGATTTTAGAAAATATGTTAAAAAAACTGAAGAGGAGACTACTTGCATTGTATACTTATCTTTCACGAGGTTTTTAACATTCTCCTCCGGGGGTCAGCTGTTCAAAAGCCGGTTGGCTTACCCTGGGTAAAGCAAATCTTTACATTCATTTTTTACTTGTTTTTGCTTGTTTACAAAGTTGAATATCTTTTTTCATAAATGACACACAATATCTTCTGAAATCTTAATGTGTGTGTAATTAACTAACTAACACATGCATGCATGCTTGGTATGGTAACCAATGAAATGAATTTTCAAATATTTTACAGCTTACGTGAATCTTGTGAGTCGAGGTGATTGCATATCATCTGGCAATAATTCTTCCCTTAATTCTACGTCTAAAGAGTGTGTTTGCAAGAATGATCCCATCGATAGGCCTGGTATCCTTCTGATATGGCTGGCCAAATTGTTACCATCGATTGGCCGGATCACATGTGGTAATGTACAAGGAACGTGTTTCCTTGTTGCAGAAAACATTGTCATTACGTGTTTTCACGTATATTTAAATTGCGCTATCGAGAAAAAGAAAGCCAACCAACGGACAATGCCGATAGTAGTTGCCTTCGATTTTTACGAACAGGGGCAAGATAAAGATGTCGTTATTGAGATAGATGAATCGCAAGATCTTTTTTGCTATAGTGAAAGATTGGATTACATACTACTTTTGTTGAAACAAAGTCAAAGCAGTCATCTGCTAGGTCGTACTCCCCTTGGTGGATATGTCCGTGGTTATGATTTGGATGATGATCGCGTGTGCATTATTGGCTATCCTGAAGGCAAAGCGCTGACAGAAGAGACGTGTGTCATTGTTCAAAAAGATCTTGAAGAAAAATTAAAGCGACGTCAAATAAATAGCGGTGGCGTAGATATCAACATCGATCTCTTGTTGAAGAAATATCCACATCGCGTAGCATACGATACCAGCCTTCGGCGTGGATCAAGTGGCTCACCTGGTTTTGGCATGGACGGGAAAATCATAGTCATGCACGCGGAACGCTACATAGAGGAGGTTGAAGGAATCAAATATCCTAGGATGGAGTTTGGGATCAACTTTAGAGCAATATGTGAAGACTTGGAAAGTCGTTACAACATTGCTGACCGGATTTTTCCTAATTGGAAATCGAGGGATAAAGTGGAAGCGATGGAAGTCGATTCGTGGGGCAGCACAAGTGGGGCGGTTTTCCACTAGGCGAATTTATTCGCACGAACAGATAAAAAGTAGGGAGCGATTCGCAAACCAATCACATCACCGACTTTCAAATGTCGCGTCGCGCGAATAAATTAGCCTATAGTGGAGAACGGGCTTCAGGCGACTCGCCCCAGCTTTTCTATATGTGACTCTATCAGGAAAAATTCTCGTGTGGGAGAATTAAGGTACCACCTAAAGCGTGTCACCATTATATGGTTAGGTTCCGACTTGTTACCTTTCAGCAAATCAATACGCTGGAAACATCCAGGCTTGGGTTCCTCATTTGTAAATAAGTAAGTATATTCAATATGTATTCATTAACACAAGAAAATAAAAGGTATATATATACTCAACTGAAAATAACGTTTTTGTAACGAATGCATGCATGATAATGTGCATGTTCGACTAATTTGCTATCAGGGCGAGAAGATGTTTTATAAACTCATCACACCATATATTCTTTTGTTTTTATCGGTTTTTCACTTTTCAGTAGTAATAAATCTAAAAAGCAGGCGGTGGTATTTGATTTCTCCGGGGGAAATGCGGGGTGGAAGGGTTATTACGGAAAATAAAAACCGAATAGCAAGTTACTACTAAAAATAAACACTGCACCTTTACGATCATTAGCAACTCTTAAAAAATTAAAATTAAATTATCAAACATTAGCAACACTTAATAAACATGAGTAAATAAAAGTGCAGGTATGTCAATTAGAAAACCTCCGAAAACTGAAAAGAATAAATTAATAGAAACCTCGATCTCCATAGGCTTTTAACCTATATATCAAGAAACCCTATTATGAAGCTAGAACTGAAAAGCATATTGAAATTAGTGCCATATGTTTGGTTACAAAATGTTGTAAAATGAAGAAAATATAAATTAGATAAAAGCCTTGCTAAATTTGCGCAATAGCAATGGAATTGCACTAATCTACTAAAATTAACACTATTCGGAAACATTTTTTCGGTTAAGACAAACACCTAAGACTTAAGATAAGTAGAAATTGCATGCATTATAGTAGCTATAAAACGCAGTATTGGATTTATTTATTGGATCACCACTCGTGATAAGGTTGGTATAGTCAGCAGTAGTAAATTATTCTCCAACTTCTCTAACATTATCAGTGAGAAAGAAAAATGAGATTGAGATCAATTTAAGGTGTAAAGTAAAAAACCGTCTCGGAGACCGGAGTGGCTATCTCAAAAATGTATTTATTAGCGTATATAGGGAATATACACGTGGGACGTGTCAGCTAGTCTACTGGGAATCAGTCATTCAAAATAAGGGAGTATATATGAGAGCGGTTGAATAATAGAATTCGGTATCGATGGCATTCTCTCGTCTCTCAGTTTTCTTGCAGTCAGTAGCAGTATTTCCTAAAGGAAGAGATTTATTCTCCTACTTTAGTTTTGGCGTTCTGCATGTTATTGACCCCAAAAATGGTTGAAACCGACTTCATTACCTATACATCATTGTCAAGATTGCTGCTGAGTGGAAATGCTTCGCTTCAAAAATGTCCATGTTCAGTGGATGGGTTTGATTTCAATGGAAATTGTGAAAAGATATAAAGTTAAAACATCACGGGAACAGTGAAAATCGTAGAATATAAAGTTTGTAAAAATACCGACATGCTTGTCAGTAAATATCCTACGCATAGACGAATAAAGAGATGCCCGCCACCGTCTACTGTTCAGTTGTGTGTTTAATGCAGTTTAGGTAATAAATGCTCTATATTGGTGTAAGAGTATAAATAAGATTTACAGCAACTGAGTGCATTCCTTCTTATCGTCCTCACTCCTCAGTGAAACGCGTGTTCTCGCAGCGTTCTCGTTGTAGCATGCAGGATTTCCACGCGTGCATGTGGAGGGCGAAACACGCAAAAATGTTGTTTAAATTTTCCGGTTGTAACAAGTTTGTCTGCCCCCGCCATACTGCCCTATATACTATACTATACTATATACTGTATACTATATAGAGTTTAAGCTCTTATTTTTTAAATACAGTCATCTACATGCATGCGCTAACATTTATTACGACGAAACTGATGTGAAGACATCAGCTGCTGAGAAGCAATTGATTAATTGCATATTCATGCATCAAACCGCAATAATGTTGTCGCAACTCGGCCGAAATATGGAACCACCTGCCGGTTCTAAACGAGACGGCCGCGTTATGGCGAACAGAACAGAACGTGAAATTGGCGGGTACGAAGCAGAATTCGTTACAACTTTACCCGACGAATACGAGTGTCCGATCTGTCAGTTGGCTTACCGCGATCCAGTGCAGTTGGAAGATTGCGGACATCGCCTGTGTTATTCCTGTTTGCAAGAACTACGACGAAGGTATACGTAAAAATTATGACCTGCAATAACAAATCGATCTTATTATATCAATCGTTACGTTATAATACGCGCATATGTGATTGTCCCACTGACTCAGAATGGGACGAACGCATCCAGGAATGATTATCCTTTGTAAATTTCAATTAAACTCCCTCCCCTTCGTCTTTCTAGACCGGCACAGTGTTCTGAAACAAGTCCACTCTGCTTGTTTACAGCATTCCTGCGAGTCCACGTATATATCTCGCTTGCCTTAAACCTTACTGCAGTACTATAAGGGAATTTCTGTTCCAGCCGTCATATATTTTTGATGCAAACGTATGATTTTCAAAGCAATCAATCGTGCCAGACAATGATTGTATACACTTTTCCCTCGGTATTGAAATAAAGGCTCTCTCTTGACCTTTCTGTCTCATGGACCTATATGTGTGACTAGATTATACAGTATACGTAATGATGCATGCAAGCTATTATTATCAGGACCTAGATCGATAACGGTTATTTCTTACTGATTGCCCTATTCGCGGGGATGACTTCAAAGCCTTTTTATATATAAAGTCGTTTCGCAACACTACATATATATCTGCATTGGGTGCTGCGTGGGGCGGTTGCGTGCAGACCCGAAAAAACATTTGCCTTTTCAAACACGCAAGGCCGTTAATACATTTCAAATTCAAGAAGGGCTCGATTCGGGTGTCTTGACATAAAAAACAAAAACTTCTGAAAATTCATTGCAAATTCATAACCATGCAATAGCATGTTTGACGCGTTATTTGCCGGGCAATTTGTTACAGTTAAAATTCTACAGCTGAAAGACCGACACACACCGAACGCGATCCGCCAACGCGACGCGATTTTTACGAATTTTTCAGTTTTTAAAAGCTGCTAATTTTGACGCCGATGTTGTGATATTCTGGTAATTACGAATTGATGGTACATTTTGACTGCTCTGGTGCCCATATCTCGCAAAATGTTCTTTTAGAATTGAATTTATTCGTTTCTGAAAATGAAATCGCGTTCAGTGTGTGTGGGCCTTAAGTTGTTTTGACATATCTTGCCGATGTATGCGGGCGTTTTATAGGTATATAAAGCTATCTAAAGCTATAGCTATAGATCAAATCCAACGAGTACTATAAGATTAGAAAAGTGATCTGTAGACTTCGGCATATTGTTTCAATAAGCTAGACAGGGTGGTATAAACTTCTCTTCAGTAAAGGTTTTTAATAATATTTATCGGGGATGTTCATGCATTCACGGTTCATTGTCTCACGTTTTGCAAACACTTTCTTTGCCAAACAATTGGAACAAGTCACGTTAGCTGTTTGCGGTTGACTGCACACGTTTTAAGCGAAGTATGACATTGACCCGTGTATTATTAAAATAAGCAAATAACATGTTGTGCAAGGTAGTGCGTGAATCCCGACCAAATAGCATGTGACCTTGTTTGTTTCTATGAAAATTTTTTCAATCCTCAAAATAATGTTTTCGGTAACTAGGATCATGGTGAACAACCTTATTTAATGTTCACAGGTATACGCTATTTTTACATTTTTTTCCGATATGGCCCGTGGTTAACGATCAATTTTATATATATATAACTGTATAGCTACATGCATGCACAGTTGTTTATATAGCTATTCATCACAGTTATGGTCGACAAATGTTAAATTACTGTATCTTGAAGGTACACCAGATAAATTACGACTTGTATAGAGTGTATCATTTCAAAGAAGTGATGTTTTTTCGATAAAAAAGGCATTGTAATTTGGAGAATTATTTTGCAAGCTGTTTTTATATACTATGCTGTTTTTTATATTTTTACAGCATGCATACACTCGTTACATAGTAAAGTGTAACTATGATGTATATTATTTATATTATTTATATTATCCTTTTAGACAAGGAGAATGTTGTGTTTGCCCGTTAGACCGGAGGCCAGTCTCTGCATCAAAGGTGAGCCATAAAATCCTCCTCCTAAACACCTTTTATTGACACCGCTTGTTTTTTTGTAATAGTTAAAGCAAATAACTGTCACCGTGACACAGAAATTTCCGCAAAAATTTCCATAACAATGCTCATGGGACAAGAAACCGTATGCTTTTATTATATATTCAATTCATTGAAAATCTCGATCAATCACCTCAACCTCTTATTTGGCATAACCTCGATTATTATAAATTCTTCCTTAAAAGGGTAAGGATTTTCGACTCTGCGTTCTTGATTGCACGCAAGCATAAACTGTGGGGCATTGAGCCGAAGGTTTCAGAAAAAATATAAAAGTTGGCACACGGTCAATAATCATTCTCAATTGTAATTGCAGCTGTTCTTCGACAAGGCAGCGAAAAGAGCCATCTTAAGTCAAATGGTCAAATGTTGTAACTGGAAAAGAAAATGCGATTGGTCCGGTGAGCTGAGCAGCTTAGAGGTATGAGTATCGAGATTTAGAAAAATTAAATTGCGCATCTATTGATATTTTGGTAGAATCGAAATTTGAAATTTCATTTCAACCGCCGCTATTGTATGATAATATAGTCACAAAATATTGACGTCTCGATTGCGGCGCGAGTTCTTAAACTTATTAAATGTCTTAATTTATGTTCAATGACAATGTTGCACGTTTTTCAAATTTTAATTTCAACTACTTGAATAAGCTGATTCAATTTCGGTAGAAGATACACAAGTACAAACACATTTTTATTAGGAGATAGCTGAGGGATAAGAAACTTCAGTTGACTTGGAGATGAAAATCCCGGAATATGCGACCTTGTCGTGAAGCCATCCCCTCTCGGGGAGCGACAATTCGGGACTTTAAATTTTCTAACTTTATCTTTATCTCGAACTGATGGGCTGTTTACATGAACCCGCATAGCCAAGCCGTAGATCCAACGAAGCGTGAGATGACTTTGAGGTAGTGAAATGAGTATATACAACATGATTCTGGCAGTGGTTAATTCATCCCGACAATACCTATACATGTTTTTGTTTGGTCTCATTAAGACTTATTTCAATACCTCGTTGGATTCGTTGAATCTTGGGGAGCTAGCATACGGAGATTAAGCTAAAAACTATTGGACACCTTAATTCGAATTCGAACTCTTAAATACCTGTGCCGCCAGTTTGTCCGAGTTTTCACCTGCCCCCAAGATCCGTTTTTCTGTATGCGTTGCTATAAGCAAACACACTGGAGGTGCCGGCACACTGTCGCGGATAGAAGCTTATATTTACTCAAATGCCATTTGTTATAATGCAATACTCGAATGACATTTGAGTTTTTTAGCTTTCTAGCCTTTTAGCTTTTCGGTATCTTTTTTGTGCCATATACTTGCTGCTAGAAATAACCAAATAATCATGTTTTAAAGATTGCCGGTCGAGAACCACATTCTGTTACCGCTGGGAATGCATGTATGCATATATACAAGCATAAAGCTCGTGCAAATTGGTCTCGATCTCAAATTTTCAAGAAAATATTAATTTTTTTTCCGGTTATGAGGTAAAGAAGGGTTTCATTTGGAAGAGTAAATTTGTAAAGGTCTGTTAATTTCGTTGCGTTTTTGAGGCACCGAGTATCTTATCCAGTATATCGGTAAATTAACCCATGCAAGGTTCAAACTGAGCTAACCTGCCTATATATACCGGTCTCAAATTGAATGTGCACGAACGTACTAGTTGCATGAACCTATGCATGCATAGTATATGGGCCACTGCAAGTTTTTTAAAACCTTTTCGAACTCTAAAATTACTAGAAAGTTATCTTTTCCTTTATGAGAAATATACATGTATCATTATTTGTATTCTTATTGCAGATTATACGGTAACGTTGTTCTATATATTTCATATGTTCATGTTCGTATAATCTTATAATTATGCAAACGCTATCAAACGCTATCGTTCGGGTTCAACCCAAACACATATGTATGCATCTCCCTCCCCCATTTGCCTCTATAGCGACGCCTCTTTTTAGGATATCGCTGCTTATACAACCGCTTGTTGTTAATAGGCATGAGGACGTGAACGTCAAAAAACACACGAAAGTGACGAATGAATGGCGTGATGCACCTATATATGGGCATACCACGCCATTTATTCACGTCCTCGTGCTGGGTCTGCCTAATTCCCAGCCAGCGTGCTTCCCCTGCCTGGAAAGTGTAGCACAGATATTAGAATAAAGTCGTTTCCCTGCAATAATATTAATGATTAAAGTGAATAAAATATAGCTTTAATCATTATTTAATTTTTGTGTTGTATGTTTAAACCGGAACTGACCTCGAACGTGTCAGTTTAATTCAGCTTTGCAACAGCTGTGTAATCACATTACAGGTGATGTATAACACAGCGCAACTTTTAGTGAACTCGAATCACACGTTTACAATGCAAAGGGGTTCTTTATAAGAAATTGTCTGGGATCTGAAACAATTTCTCTCGCTAGTTTCGTGTAAAATGTAATGTATGATCTGCTATTCTATACAGGATCACTTGAAAAACTGCAATTTCGAAGAGATACAGTGCACCAATGCTGGATGTGATGAAATGTTACACAGACGAGCGCTACAATATCATCTCAGCGCAAAATGCAAGTTGAGAACGGTCTCTTGTTCATTCTGCAGCGAAACGTATTGTTATAAGGATAACAAGGTACGCGTGTATGAACCTCAATCTGCATGTTTACATCGTGTTACAGTATTAATATGATGGTATAGATCTAGATGATCATAAAATATTCCGAGGATACAGTTTTAGCGAGCACAAGATTTAAGCCTTCACGAGATAATATATCTTCCAAGCTAGATCTTAAGCAATAACATAGGTGGCTCGTTTCCAGGCTTCATCAGCAGAAATGCAAATGGTTACACGACGATCATGGCGTCCAACTAATTTTTTATTATATAGACATATAAACTTTAAACTTCCCTAAATATCCTATCATATATATTCATTACTCGTTCAGGAATTAAATTTGGGGTCTATACAACAACATTTTCTAGTGTGAAATTCATTTCGTCCCCATTCCAATCGTATTTGCACATCTTTGAAAGTTTTAATGCTGCATGCAAACACGACAAAGTATATACAACAAATCTAACCTGTTGTTCAGACGTTTGTCCAGCAAAGCCTGCTATACTCGGATACGCCATTGCTTCGCTAACATTTCCCGTTTCTTTATTATTTATTAACAAAGATATTTCATTTCGACTAAAAACCGATTCTTGAACCGACAAACTATCATGTTACATTTGCCAGCACAATTCAAGTGAGTTCTCTACAAGGAATTTATAATTGTGTCTGGCTAGGAATTTGCTGTTTAATTGGTTGCGGCTGAAAGCTTGCAAACAAGAGCTGGTTCAAGCCAAAAAGCGAAACTTTACCTACCTTGTTTTCAACAAGTTGTTATCACAAACGTTATACGGTTATTAGGCGTTATCCTAATCTCGTTATAAAATATATAAGCTAATTCTATAAATCTACAGGATGTATCGCAAAAAAGAAGAACTTTAAAAATTAAACTATTGCTATATGTAATTTAAATGCCCTATCACTACTCTAAGCCTTTGGATGCGTAAAATATTGCCAGCTTTGTGCATTGTACATGATGTACATATTTTTAATTGTCACAAGCACAAAAGTCTTTCTGCTCCTGGGAATTTGAGATAACGTCTAAAAGCAAAATTCTGCACAATAATGCATGGTCAAAAACGTTTTTATCGTTCAGACTTATTACTTATATCCAGACGTCAAAAACACGTACGTACAAAACACGTTTTGAGAAAGGTCTTCTTTTTTTATACACCCTGTATAAAAAGGCGGATTTCCACTTACAGCGAAATCGTTCGCTAGCGAAATATTTGCATATTTTCTTTTGAATTTCAACAGCATGAATAAATTAGTGCTTGACTGTTCTCAATTCAAAAGAAAATATGCAAATATTTCGCTAGCGAACGATTTCACTGTAAGTGGAAATCCACCTTAAGAGATTCTTAGGCTATGTGCACACGAGCGTCGTTTTCAAGCGTTTTCAAAATCCGTTACGTTCCAAGGAAAAATATGCTTTATCTTATAAGTTAGCTTCAACTTCTATTGTAAATTGACGGTGTTTCAAACGGTTTTGGCATGAAAACGAAAATGAAAACGCTCGAAAACGTTACCGTGTGCACATAGTCTTAGATGTTTTTCCAAACAACTCAGAGAGACATTCAGTGTTCTAACGTTTTTGTCTTTATCGCATTAAACTCCGCTTACCACCATGCAGAGTTCACTGAAATTGCAACAGGGTAATGATATAAAGACATGTTATATTCAGGTACATATGAAACGGTGCAAGAGACTTCCGTTGGAGTGCTTAAACAAATGTGGCAAGAAAGATATCCCAAGAGAAGAGGTATAGGATATACCTACATGCTCCTACTCATATTACATGACTGCATGCATTTACGATAATTTCCATGTTGGTCAGTACTGTTTTCAATGCCCGCCTTTTGTACTTATTGCAAGTTCTAAGGGTGTTATAAATAACACGCGGCGCTCAAATGTCCAGTCCGACAGCTATGAGAATTATTTTTATGTATTTTGTAATTTTCTTATATCTGGGCGAGTTCCGTGGCTAAAATTTATAACAAAGAACTTCACCTTCATTAATCATAATGTATAAAGTTAATATAAATCAAGGAAAATGGAATTAAAAATGGACCAGTTTACTAACTGCATGTCCAATGTTTAAATGTCAAGCTTAAATTTCTTGATAATATAGAGCAATATAACACCACTTGCCAAATGAATGTGCTCTACTCCACGGGACCTACAGTTATACCACGGCTCACTATAGTTCTCGTTTGATATATGTAGATGTCAGTCCATCTCAACGGATGCCCGCAGGCCACTAATCCTTGTTCCTATGCAGACATTGGTTGTGACTTTAAGGTATATGTGGGTTTGGTATGTGATTGGGTCGGTACCTATATACGAACAAGCTTTGCTATTGTTTGCATGATGATAAAAATAAAACAATGAAATATAGAAAGTGTTTTTCAAAAGAACATAACATATAAACACTGTTCGCTATTGTTACTCACGGATTGAAAGTTTGCAGATTTGGACGGGATTTGAACTTCGCTAATCGAATGGGCGTCTATTCCTGCGTCTTTTTTCTGTTTCCCTCCTTGTCCTGGCTCCTCGATTGAAGTGGATGATTACATTTTTTACTTTACTTCTTCAGGGTAAACGGGACAATTTAGAAGATCACAACAAAACAGCCGTGCAGAAACATTTGCAGTTGGCGTGCTATAAAATACGCGAAAACGAGAGCAGAACCGTGTGCGTGGATGGCATGTACATCTGGAAAATAAACAACTACAGAAAGCAGATGGACGAGTCGCTTGCATCAGAGGAGGAAACGGCGATATTCAGTCCGGCGTTCTATACCAGTCAATATGGATACAAACTTAAATTGAAGGCGTACCTCAATGGACGGGATCGAGGACGAGGGACACATCTTTCCTTGTACATCATCATTATGAAAGGGGATTACGACGCTCTTCTTGACTGGCCGTACAACATGAAAGTGACATTCTATTTGTTGGATCAAAGCGACAGGCGTCAACATCGCTCGCACACGCTGAGTCCCAATCTCTCTTTGCCCAATATCAAGGTCGTCTTCAACAGACCGATAGGTAAAGAGAATCTCGGCATAGGAAACCCATGTTTCGTTCCAAACGAACTGCTGGAGTCAGGTGGCTTTGTACAAGATGATACCATCTTTATAAAAGTCGTCCTGAGTTCTCGGACAAACATTGACTGAAACTTCTTTGTCAGTAGAGAATAGCAATTATACAAGCAATTGCGGCAATAGAAGCGGCATTAGAAAATATTGGGCTATTCATTGAGTTTCTTCAAAAAACCCGAAATTTTTTGTTTATACTCATATCATAAAAATCTGATTGGTTGATGAAAATACGGTTCCGGTATGAGTAGGTTTTCAGCAAAGAGTTCCTCAAAATATCTGCATGATGAACTCTGCGTACGTTAATCCACTGCTTAATAGAAAAGGAATTGCTCAATATTTTTCTTCACGCTTCTATATAGCAGTCAGTGTAAAACATCCACCAAGGAACAATGAATTAAAAACACAATTAAGTAGTGGTTGAATATCAAACTCATTCTATGAAATGATTATCTTATTTATAGGCACAAAAGTAATGCATATTGCATAGTATGCCATGATGAATTGTATAAAAATAGGTACGCTAAGCGTACGTGAATCTGCGTGCGGCAAGCAGGTTACTGAGGTTAGGGACCTTTAAGCATATAGGATGGAAGCACGAGGATGGCGACTATCAATACAATTGGTCGCTAGAAAGATACAAATATTTAAAGACGTATGAGAGTTTCATATACGTTTTCAACTACATAGAATGTAGTTCCTTTATAATGGAAATTATTCCAAAAAAATATAATGGATTATATAGTCGCTCGAAATGACGTATCATATCAACGCAATCTGCGTTTTCAGGTGCATGGAGTGCAAAAAATGTAATTTTGTACTATTTTGATGTTTTGAACTTTAACTTTTAACTGTGCATAAGTTCTGAAGATCCGTAAACCGCCTGCTAAATGCTGCGGGAAAACGGTGATATTTACTTAGTTTTATACGATTATATATTTGTTTCCGAAAATTATTGATTTATCTGAAATCCTATACATTAAGACATTGTGGTACATAAGAAAAGCGTTTGGTTAGTTTATCAAACTTTATAGTTGCTTATTAGACTTAGAGTAGAGTTGTTCTAATTGACTACCTTTAATTTATTTAAGGTTAAGAGATAAAATTATATGTATAGTCTATAGTCATGGAGCTTTCTATTAATTCCATCCCAAGATCCATGCACGAATAAACAGAAACCCATTTCATATAGTTTGTTTTTTACATTTTCGCTTTCCGGTTTCTTAATTAACCAAATAAACTCTTTTTATCGTACTGTTTTCGACCTACTAAAATTATTTTGCTATTTTAACAAATATATTTGTTTATTTTTACAGTACTGACATGCAGTATGCACTAGTCCCCACCCAAAAATATTCAGTAAGGAATTCTACAGACCGAGACAAATCGATGTAGTGAAATAGTTTCCCGATCAAACTGTTTTTAAACTATATTTCACGGATTTTAAATCAAAGCTTTTTCCATGCTGTGCATGAGTAAGCTCTAGTTCAAGCAAAATTACAGTTTATTTAATATATAAATATAAAACAGGTGCTTTTAAATCTCAATCGACTTGCGTAATGGATGTATAGCTATATAGTCGCTCGAAATGATGTGCCATATCAACGCAATCTGCGTTTCAGGTAGAGTGCGAAAAATGATTTACGATAGTTCGGCAAACGCAGGAAATACAGCAAAGGATTTACGGAAAAAGTCACAGAGAATAAAACTGCTGAAGCATACCATATGTCATAAAGGAAAGGATGCTGACGATTATTAGGTCCGCTTTCTTTTAGCACTTCGTACAAAACCAAGAAAGGAACAATACCGATCACTTCAAAACACGCTATCAAAAGTATTGTCGTCAAAAATCGCTTCTCCTTTAACCTACGAATCTCTTGAGTACGGTTTGATCCAGATTCTTCGCTGGCATGCACCGCTAGCCGTCGGGATTGCTTTCGTAACGACAGTAAGGTTGCTGTGTAGAAAAGGCCTGCTCCAAACATAAGACTGCATCCGATGTAAATGTTGATAGAATTGACACTGAAAATGCTTGTCGCGGAAGAATATATTAAGAAATTGTTGACAGGGGACAACGACGTTATAATCCAAATAGTCGTGATCAATAGCATTATTTTCTTCCCCCTCATAAAAGAGCGATATTTAAATGGGTAGGCGACCATGAAAAATCGATCTACGCCAATCGAGAAGATTGTAACCATGGATCCACCTGTCGCCATTTGCCAAATGATGTTGAAACTCCAATGTCGCCCGACCCGAGTGATGTGCGGAATGCATAGACAAACTGTGAGATCAGAAACTGCGAGATTTATAACGAGATAAGTTCCGGAATTTCTAAAGCATTTGAGAGGATCTTTGATGAATGCAACCAAAAGTAGTACATGAAACATGACGCCACAACAACAAACAAGATATATAGGCAGGTCCCTCAAGATTTCTTCACTGTTTTCCATCAGTTTTTCGATTCTTTAAACTAAGGCAGTTCGCAAATAGTCTGTAGTGTAAATTACAAAAATTTAAACCTTCTCGATATCTGTGGGGAGTGGATACAGTTATGTTCAATCAACTCCTTTTAATAATAAACTTGCTGTCTTTATTGTATTTGTGACGGTTAATATCAAATATATTGTACCATAAATTTATTTTGGTGACAAATAAATGATATGTTGATTATAAATTATTGATATTAAATTTTTAATTTCCCACCTTATGTATTTGTTAAGTAATAATAAACATATCCAATCACAAACCCTGGCTTCAATATTATATATTTTTCATAAAGTTGTACATGTGAGATGACCGATTAATATCGGACTATTAGTCGACAGGGATCATGATTGATCAAAGGCAGGCTTCAACAAGGCCATTATACTACCCAATTTCGGATCGAATGAAATTTTCGCTTGACTTTCTGTTCCATAATTGTGACCGGGCACAATTGGGAGAAAATCAAGCAAGGATTACGCTCGATCGAAAATTAGTGGAAAACTGTTATTAATGCACTAAAGGGAAACTTTCTATTCATAGCAACATTGCGCACGATCGATTTTTTCATCTTTTCCATTTGAAATGTGTGCGTGTGGTGCATCTTTTGGGATCCGTTCGACGGTCTGTATTTAAAAAAAAAGCAATATGGAAAGAAGTCGATCCATAGTACAATACACCCCTTGACATTACTCATTATACGGTTATTTAAGGCTACCAGTTACAAACTATTATTAAACTACCTGTTATTAAACTACCAGTCTTCAAGTACTATACTTGTTAAAAAGTTTTTTTCTGAGTTTTCGTTCGACATTCATAGCTCAAAAACTGATGAGCATATGCTGTTGCAAGTGTAAGCTCTATCTGTACATATTTTTACCAAACGTAATTGGAATGTTTGAAGTTGTTTAATAACTGTCTTTCATTGTCACATTTTTTATAATACGAGAATTATATACAAGGCTGGGAATTATAGAATTTATCATTTCAGCCATGGCGTGTGATTTTCTAGGCAATTCTCTAGTTCACTGTTCACCATCCAAAATCTTTCACCCCAAATAAGTATCATGCAAGGCAGAATGAATTTACTTCACAAAGCTTTCACAAAATTCAGTTACTTGCCGGCTAGTCTTAACGCAAATGGCGATTAATCAAAATGGGCAACAGTCAATCGTAATCTCATGCAGTCACTCTAACGTCACACTTTCGGTTCAAGCCGGCCCGCGACAGCTCGCCTAACCAAGTTAAACGGGTCCTCGTTGGCTTGTTTACTGGTAATATATCAAAAGTATTATAATATAATTAAGGCGATCTGCGTTTTAAATAGAGTGCAAAAAATGTTTTACGATAATTTGGCAAACGCAGAAAATATATCAATGGATTTATGGCAAAAACAGAATAGAATAAAATGAACGCGGCATGCCATATTACAATTGTGTTAAGTGACCGGTGAAGATAATTTCTCCCATCCGCTCTTAGGACTTCATATGAGACTAAGCAAGGAAGTATGCCGATGACTTCGATACACGCTATTAAAAGTATTGTCGTCAGAAATCGCTTTTCCTTTTGCCTACGAATCTTTTGGGTACGGTTTGGTCCAGATTCTCTGCTCACATCAGCTAGATTTTGGGCTTGCTTTCGCAGGGACATGGAGGTTCCTGTGTAAAAGAGGCCTGTTCCAAGCAATACGCTCATCACGAAGTAAATATTATTGGAATCAACACTAAAAGTATCCGACTGGGAGGAAGATAACAGGAAACTGTTGAGAGGGGCAAAAGTTGATAAAATCCAAATAAACGTAATCAGGAAGATAATTTTCTTTCCGCTCATCAAAGAACGATGTTTAAATGGATAGGCGACCATTACATAGCGATCTACAGCAATTGAGAAGATTGAAATCATCGAGGCACAAACTGCCATTTGCCAAATGACATTCACGCTCCAGTGCAGCCACTCGCTCCCCTTTGCGTATGGACTGAATAAAGACACTATGAGATCAGAAACTGCGAGATTAGCGACGAGATAGGTTGCGGAATTTCTAAAGCATTTAAGAGGATCCTTGATGAATGCCAGCAAAAGTAGTATATGACATATGACGCCACAGGTACATATGAAATATGTAGGGATGTTTATCAAGATTATAGTACTTTGTTCCATCAGATTCCAAATTCTAAAAACTAAACAATTTTCAAAACAGTCTGTCGTGAAATAATATGTAATCTTTTTAATACCAGTGCATGAAGACAACAATAGACAACTCTTTCAGTAGACGTCTGACATCTTGTGGTTTTTTATTACTTTTTGCAATAATTATAGCATTAACATACATGTATATTACAACGACGACAGGAAAATTGAACTTAATTTTTTAATTTTTTTACTCATTATAACATGCAGTCAAATTAAAAAGGTGCCGGACATAAGAACAATATAATCTTACTTTTCAAGTTACGATTTACTGACAGGTTGCTGACCTATAAGAAAAAATTATGTGCATCTCTATATTTTCCTTCCTAAAAGCTCTGTTTTCTGATGATTTAAACACAATGGAATTTACGAAATTTTGGGGTATTTTTGAATGATTATAGTTCGCAAGGCGGTTAATTTTAATCGAACAAAACCTTGATGATTAACACATATGTCCAAAAGTACAAATACGCATTCCTAAAAAAGAGGGAGGCAAAATATCGCCCGTCTCTATAGAATATTCTCATTCTAATGTAATCGTAACGGATGTGGGAATGATGTTTCGACCAGCTTAAATTTGGTCGGTTTTTCTATACAGTATTTCATGCAGCTATATATATAATGCATGAAAATGCCTGATAAGATGTGTTAAAACAACCCCTTTTTTGTATGATTCTATCCGCGGGATCGTCGGGGCCGTATGAGGGACAGCTCAGATAATATTAATACAACTTCCTTCTCTTTTCTTATATATTTATTTTGTTGTCGTGCCCCAGACCAAGTCATCAACCTTCTCTCTTAACCTTCTCTTTTAACCAGTGCAACCCGTGATATTTTATACTCTAAACTATAGTGCGTTATTGTGCATTGTTCATTGTTCATTGTGCATAGTGCAAAGTGCAAAGTGTTGTCATTTCCATGTGTCCATCACGTGCGAAACCCTTGGGTGCATATAACAACAATTTCCCTTATATTACATATCTCTCCCCTTTAGATGAAAACCTCCTGGTTTTCGGTTAGGCCAAAACGTAAGCATTTTTCTTGTATTCATTGCAATACAAGGTTAAAACAATTATAGTTAGCTCCTCGTTGACGGTTCGTTTATCATCATCATATTGTTCTTTCTCTTGTCCATCTTTTCTTCTCTTGTAATTGCGTTTTTCTTTTATTGACGGCAGTAAGCTTCTCTGTTGGACGTTGCCACGCGATGATAATTTTGTGTTGTCAAGTTTATGCAATTAGCGACTATACTAGCTGTACTCACTTTTACTAGCGTTGGAAATTTGACATGAACCAAGAATAGGAAGAAGATGTCGTGCCAAGGAATTTACAAAGACACAACGTATCGTAACAAAACATAACATAACATAAAGAGTGCAATTTGTGACAAAATAACATACAATACAATGCCTAGATCCTAGCTCAACATTGACGTTAACAAAGCACAGTTCCATGCAAGTACGAAATAAAACGCAATTTGACTTCAGCCACAGGCACAATGTGTGCAGGAGGGTTGGGAACAACAGTAGTCAAATTGTCCATTGTTTCATCTGCTTCGGCCGAAATGGTAATTAGAAACAACGCAGGGACTACGAAATCGAAAGTCTAAACCATAAAACTATGAATTATCGGTCAGTTAGAGGTACAGTCTGTGTTTTCAGTGTTTGTCATGACCATGTCTGTCTCATCAATCCATGAATTGTGTGTAGGGCTGTAACCTTCCCATTTGACGAAAAATTGTTTCTTACCTTTTCGAGTGCGTGTTTTAAGAATTCGCTCTATATTGTAAACAGGTTCATGCACCTTAGCTGCTGTATTGTCCGTAGACTGCTGTGGCGCGGTATTGTTTTCGTTTTGCTGGTTGTGATGGGGTAGTTCGTTCTCGGGAATTGGTGGGTCGGTTGGCACATCCGGATTGGGAGGGTTTTGAGGACGTGAATCTGGGTCATAGTACGGTTTCATTCTGTTGGCATGTACTGTAACGGACACGAGGCGGTTATCACAGGTTCTTAGTTTGAAGTGTACTGGAGAGCATTTTGCGACAATGCGGAATGGCCCGTGCCAATGGTGCATAAGTTTTCGCGACAAGCCTTTCTTGGTTTTGGGCGTGTACACCCATACTCTATCACCGATTGCAAAGGTCGGTTCGCGAGCGGACTGATCATATACAGTTTTCATGGCTTGCTGAGCGCGTTGAATATTCGTACGAGCTATTTCCTGCGCTTCTTCGATTGCTTCGACGATACGCGCGCGATGCTCGTGTATGGATCTCGTCTCGTTACGCGAAGGGAGGAGAGTGACGTCCATAGGTAGCCTAGCTTCTCGACCGTAGAGGAGGTAAAAGGGACTTTCTCCAGTTGTGTCGTGAGGGCTAACACGATATCCGAAAAGGATAGCAGGGATATGTAAGTCCCAGTCTTTCTGGTTGCGGCTGACGTACATGGATATTGACTGGCACAAGGTGTGATTAAAGCGCTCAACCATGCCGTCCGTTTGAGGATGATATGCTTGTGTTGACTTTTTTCGTATTAAGTAGGTCGCAAACGGAGCGAACCAGTGATGATAGGAAGTTTGTACCGCGATCGGACAGAAGGGTGCGCGGTGCACCATGCCTAGCCAAGATCTCGTCCACAAGAAGGTTGGCGATAGTCGGAGCATCGATTTTTGGGACCGCAAATGCTTCAGGCCAGCGTGTCAAGTATTCTGTGAATACAACAACGTATCGGTTACCAGTATTCGAAACAGGGAATGGTCCTAAGCAGTCGACAGCCAACCGGTCAAAGGCGTTTTCTACCGGAATTGGTAAGAGAGGGGCCTTGTGGCGGTTTCTAGGAGATTTTTTCATGGCGCAATCCACACAAGTCTTACACCACCGATCAATATCACTGTACATGTTGCGCCAGTAGTATCGAGTGCGGAGTTTGGCGTAGGTCTTTTGAGTACCCAGATGGCCTGCAGTAACATCATCATGTGCCCAGTTAAAAATTCTCGGATTTCAGAGCATCAGGGATAACTAAGCGAGAACATACGTCTTGACGTCTACGTTTATTGGGAGTCCACAACGAAAAGAGCAGGTCATGTTCGTCCAGGTAAAATGTGTCACGGTGCAACACAAGGGAACGAGCGCGGTTTTGGTTCGCTGGGAGGTGATCATTTTCTAAGTAGGCAATGAGATCAGCAAGCTCTACATCACTGCGTTGGAGACGACGAATTCGTGCGATTGGTACGCCCGGTAGATCATATGCACTAATGGTCGGCGGTATTTTATAAGGACGACGAGAAAGAGCATCAGCATCCGAGTTCATCTTACCTGGTTTGTGCACGATAGTAAAATTATATTGTTGGATAAGAAGAGCCCAACGCGCAAGTCGACCATTTGGATTCTTTAAGGACATTAACCAGCGCAGCGAATGATGATCTGTGTAGATTGTGAATTTGCGGTCGTCAAGATAGTTCCTGAATTTTTTTATGCCTTCTATAATCGCTAGAGCTTCACGCTCGGTGGTAGTGTAATTACGTTCGGCAGGGTTTAGATCACGCCCGCCATATGCTATTGCGCGGTTTAACCCTTCTTGCACTTGACACAGCGCATAGCCAATACCGGTTGAAGAGGCGTCGGTGTGGAGCTCAAAGGGGAGCGAAAAACTTGGATAAGCTAGAATAGGCGCGCTAGTAAGAGCTGATTTCAGGTTGGTAAATGCTGTTTGGCATGCGTCATTCCAAGAAAAGCGAACATGCTTGTGTGTTAACTGGTTTAACGGCGAGGCTATTGCAGCAAAATTTTTATGAAGCGTCTGTAATAATTAGCCAGACCCAAAAAACTACGAACTTCGCGAGTACAGCGTGGAATAGGGAATTCTTTAACTGCGGCAATTTTAGCAGGATCAGGGCTAATGCCATCGCGAGAAACTAAATGTCCAAGATATTCGACGCTTGGGCGCGCAAACAAGCATTTGCTAGGTTTGAGCTTAACATTAGCAGCGCGGAGCCTGGAAAAGACATCATTGAGATGCAATAAGTGGTCTTCGAATGTTCTGGAAAAGATGATAATATCATCCAGGTAGACAAGACAAATCATATATTGGAGGCCGCGCAGAACTGCGTGCATCAGACGCTGAAATGTAGAAGGGGCGTTGGCGAGGCCAAATGGCATTTTCCTAAACTCGAACAGTCCAGCATGGGTAGCAAAAGCTGTTTTAGGTTTGGATTCCTCGTCCATCTCAACCTGCCAATACCCTGACCGGAGGTCCATGCACGAAAAGTAGGCGGTGCCATGTAAGCAGTCCAAAGTATCCTGTACATTTGGAATTGGATGAGAGTCACGCCGAGTGACACTGTTCAACTTGCGGTAATCAACACAAAAACGTTCGCTACCGTCTTTCTTCTTAACCAGCACTACTGGGGCTGCCCATGGGCTAACGGATGGTTGAATCGTTCCTTGGTTTAGCATTTTTTCAACATGTGCATCGATCCGATCGCGTACAGCCGGCGAAACGCGGTAGGGTTGTTGACGAACTGGAGAGGCATTACCTGTGTCAATGTGATGTTGCACGAGTGAAGTTTGTCCTAGTTCGTCATCTGTGACTGCAAATACGTCACGATTTGCTTGCAGTAGTTTGAACAGTTGGCTTTTCTGTGCGTCAGTGAGGTCAGTATGGTTAAGATCAATTGGAAGATCAGCTTGCTCCGAAGTTGAGACGCTTGCTTTACTTTGAGTTGATTGGTCGACAGTAGCTACGACCGGAGGCTCGTCGCACATGGTAAATTGTCCTAAATTAGTGCGGCGGTAAATGGTGACCGGTTGTGAGGTTGGATTAATGACTCGAAATGGGATTGTTGTGTTTTCAGATATTTCCACTATTGCTGCTGCACCGCAAAGGCTATATCGATCTGCTAACATAGGATTAGATTCTACGAGACCCATTAAATTACAGTTAAAAAACGAATTTGGCTGCATGTCTAGCTTTGCTGGGATTACTGATTCCGAAAATGGCGGCAGAATACAGGTCATGTAAGCATGAACCGAACTTGAAAATGAAGACTCTTGAAAAGGCGGCGGAGTGTCCGTTGGAGGTGGCATTCGCAAAATGCATGTGTCAAGGTCTATCACAGATTGGTAGTGGGACAAAAAGTCTGCCCCAAGGATCGCATCATAATTTAGACGTTCAATGATGTGAGCGTAGAAAGGGTACACATTTCCTCAAACTGAACTTGTATAAGTGTAAGACCGTCCACTGAAATGCTTTCTCCGCTTACTGTTCTAATAGAACTCACCCTGGTTGCCTTTGGAGGGTGCTTAGTGAGATCAGGCACACGTTTAAATAATGCCGAACTTATGGTAGTTATTGCTGCGCCAGTGTCACAGAGAAATGACACAGGAACATTGTTTACCTTACCTGGGATAAAAGGACAGTTGTTATAAGTCTGAAATTTAACCTTAATATTAGATAACGTTTTAGACGGTTTGGGGTTATCACTAGTGCTGGAGTCAGGAACTGGATATACAAGTCCTTCTAAATCAGTGTTTAAGACAGTTTCGTAATTACAGGTATCAAGTTTCGCATCGCTATTATCAGATAAGTCAACAAGATTATCACAGACTGGTACTTTTGCTACATCGTGCAATTTATTACATTTCTGAAAACCAATATCAAGGTTTTGTGGAACTGGAACATAAACATCTGGTGACGCGGTCACCTCACAACTATTCGCGCTTTCTTCGTCGATTAATTGTTCATTTGTTTTATGCGTTTCACAATGTTCATTCATGCGGTTTACGGAAACAATATCTTGGTACAATACATCGCTACTTTTGTCTGCGCTAAAACTAAAATCAATATCTGATAAATCAGGATGTATTTTAACAAATTCTGAGCTTTCTTCACGAACAGGTTCCTCCAAAATCTCTTCATCACTATCTATTTCAATTAAGGTATCAACTGGAACAACATGCGTATTCTTAATATTAACATTATCTTTATTAACAGTTTGGATTTTGGAACATTTTGATTCACTAAGTTTATTTACAAAATATGCTTCCTTATCGTCCCGTAATAAGGAAGCGTTAATTAGTTTCCCGAGTTCTGTTGAAATGGATTGTTACCTCTAGGGGCCTGTTGCGGAAAAAATGGGCGCGCATTTCTACTGAGACTTGAGTTTTGATGCGGATGACTAGGAGGCGTTGGATGTTGCGAGGTGACAGTTGCGAGCTATGTGGCCAATTTTATCGCATTTGTTGCATATGGGTAAACCATCTGTTGTACGACGATTACGTGTTGAAGGTACACCCGAATTTGCTTGTCTATGCATGTGTGTCATAAAACGTGTTTGGCGCCGTACTTCGTCCCGAACTAATTGAGCAATATGGTCTGGGTCGTGCCTTGAGCCAGGTGCTTGTTTGCGCCATTCGTTTTGATAACTGCTGTTCCGTGGGTAACCAGAAAATTTTGGGCCAGTAGGCACACTATAAGCGGCTACCTGTTGTGCTTGCTCCTGCTGCGCATTTGCAAGCGTCTCTAAACTTTTTACCATTGATTGCAGTTGGTTTTCGAGCTTTTGCTGCCCTGTGTTAGGTGTGCTAATTGAGACAGCTTCCTTCAAGGTTGCTAAATTTTCCGCCTCAGCTAGAGATTTGGGTTGCCCAAGTATAACATGAGCTTTTAATTCGTCGCGAAGACCTTGGATAAAATAATGCATGCCATCGCTATCATTTAAACCCAAGCGCTTATACAATCGCCGGATATCCGCGGCATAGCTCGTTAGCGGCTCTGTTGATCCCTGCTTTCTTGATGACAATTGCTGACGCAAAAGCCAGATCGCAGCTGGATTGTTGAACTGCGTCTTAAGAGCATCAGTTAAGTTTTTATACGATCTAATTTCATTTTTATCAATACTAGAATACCAAGAACTAGCATTACCCTGAAAATAAAGGGGTAGAGCGCGTAGACGGTGATTGTCATCCCACCCACAAAAATTTGCATATCTTTCAAAGTGATTTAAAAACGCTACAAAGTCATCAGTGGATTTGCCCTGAAAAGGTGTTGGCTGTAGTGCAGTGCCAACGTGTAATGTATTCTGTGCACTTAGTGTGGCTAGTTGAGCCTGTTGTTTTTCATGTAACTGAAGCAAGTCGTCATGATTTTGTTTGCCTAGACGATGTGTTTCATCTAGGATAGCGTTGTTTTGTTCAGTTGTCCGTACCGACTTTTCAATCACTTTTAACAGTTCAGACAAACTATTCGCAATCTCAGGATGTTCCGTCAAACTCATATTCAGACCGCGTGCAAATGCTTTTGATGGACAATCAGACTGTATGTTGTCTGTAGCGCGACCGCGACTACGTGTAACAGGACCGGTAAAAGACACAATGAAATTTTTTGTGATTGTGGCCGAAAGTGCAAATTACTAAGTACTTATTACGACGAGCACAACAGGTAGTAAACATAAAACACACTATAAACAATTAACGGACATTTATACGCAAATAAAATTGATGTATAATATAGTAAAGGAAAATTGACACGACATGTGGTTCTTTGTCTTTTCCGTGCTATTGTAATTTGAGTATAACAAAGTCGCACCTGTTTTTTTTTTCTCTTATAGCTGTTGTCTTTATAGCTGTTGTCTTTATAGCTGTTGTCTTTATAGCTGTTGTCTTTATAGCTGTTGTCTCTTATATTCTGCTTGTCTTTTATGTTCTGGCTATATCATCATCAGCGGCGCCCGCATCCTCCACCAATGTTAAAACAACCCCTTTTTTGTATGATTCTATCCGCGGGATCGTCGGGGCCGTATGAGGGACAGCTCAGATAATATTAATACAACTTCCTTCTCTTTTCTTATATATTTATTTTGTTGTCGTGCCCCAGACCAAGTCATCAACCTTCTCTCTTAACCTTCTCTTTTAACCAGTGCAACCCGTGATATTTTATACTCTAAACTATAGTGCGTTATTGTGCATTGTTCATTGTTCATTGTGCATAGTGCAAAGTGCAAAGTGTTGTCATTTCCATGTGTCCATCACGTGCGAAACCCTTGGGTGCATATAACAACAATTTCCCTTATATTACAGATGCGAGCATTAAAATTATTATATATTACTCGAAGATGACAATCTTCCCCTGTGGATTCGGATTTTATTTGTTAACAAGGCGTTTAAAAAAAGACAACCATAAGCAAGTTGACCTCTTAGGCATCGTTCAGTCAGACTACGTGCGCTGAGCTGGTGATCATGCTATTGGCATTGTTAATTTTTCCTTCTAGTGCATCTACTGTGCCCATCCGGTCGCTCCTGGAGTATTGAATTGCTTCAGTACTTTCAATTCGTGGCTTTTTTACTCATGATACAAAGCATGGAAAGCAAAATGGTCTATACAAGAGCTATAAAAGTTCTAAAGAACGCGCGATTTTCTCCAACCCACGACCTTTACGTCACTCGAAAGTAAAATAAGTGACGGATTTCCTTCACTTTTAAAAATTGATACCTAGGCTATAATAGTAAATATAGCAAAAATACATGGTTTAGTTCTACAGGATTTGAATATGCAAAGCTCTACACCAATATAGTTCAAAACCAGTCCAAAGGCCCTAAATTGGCGAGATTTGTCCTACGTACCCGCAAAGTGCACGCATGTACACTACTTGCGTTTCATGTAGACTGCAAAAAATGTCTTACGGTAATTTGGCAAACGCAGAAAGTATATCAAAGGATTTATGGCAAAAGTAAAATAGAATAACATGAATGCGGCATGCCATATGATAATTATGGGTAGTGAACGCTGGATGTAATATATCCCGTCTGCTTTAACAACTTCGTATAAGACCAAGGACGGAAGAATACCGATCACTTCAACACACGCTACCAAAAATATTGTCGTCAGAAATCGCTTCTCCTTTAACCTACGAATTTCTTGAGTACGGTTTGATCCAGATTCCCCGCTGGCATTGGCTAGCTTTTGGGCTTGTTTTCGCAAGGACAGTGAGGTTGCTGTGTATAGAAGTCCTGTTCCAAACATTAGGCTAATCCCAACGTAAACATTGATTGAATTCACACAGAAAATATCTGGTTTTGAAGAAGATATCAAGAAACTGTTGACTGGCACAAATAACGATGAAATCCAAATAGACGTAATCAAAGTGATAATTTTCCTTCCCCTCGTCAAAGAACGATGGAAAAATGGGTAAGCGACCATGAGAAATCGATCTGCAGCAATTGAAAAGATTGTAGTAATCGACACACATGCCGCCATTTGCCAAATAATATTCGCACTCCAGTGTAGGCTAACGGTCCCCATTGTGTACGGACTACATAGCGATACTGTGAGATCGGAAACTGCGAGATTAGCGACGAGAAAGGTTGCCGAATTCCTGAAGCATTTGAGAGGATCTTTGAAGAATGCTATCAGAAGTAATACATGACACACGATGCCGCATAAACATATGAAATATATCGGCACGTTCATTAAGATTACAGCGCTCTTTTCCATCAGTTTTCAAATAGAAACAAGAAGGCATTTGCTAAATAGTCTGCATAAATAAAGCATGCCCATCACCATATACAGAGAAAATATACGATCAACTCTGTAATAGACCTGTTATACATTTTGTAATAAAACCCAACCTATGACGATGACAGGACGATTAAGATTGAATTAAATTATTTTTAATTAAATGCCGTCAAGTAACAACTATATATATGCATGGCTATGAGAACATAGATTATGGAGGGGTAAATATGACGAGAATTGAGCGTCACGACGATGTTTTTGGTGGACGACACTCGGAAGTCGTGCGTTTATACCACGGCTATATATATATACATCAGTATTTATATGTTCCAGATGAGATTGGCAAATTTTACTTGGCGAAAACATACCTGGCAAATTAAATTTAAAGTATATTCAGTGGCGTAGCCGTGCAGCCTGAAGATTTTGTCCCGCAATGTAAATTTTATTCATTTCTTTAGAAATTTATTGTTTTACACTCAATGATGACCAAAATATTAGATACACACATACACAGCGTAATACATACATATACACCGCTAACTGTGCAAAGATCCGGCGCCGTCCTTGTAGTTAAACCTTGCCTGGCCCTTGTTGCGAGCTATTGCATGGCGTGTTTTATCATATCCATATAAAATGTCAATCGACTCAGTTTCGTTTCAGGTAGAGTGCAAAACATGTTTTTCGATAATTTGGCAAACACAGTATGTATACCAAAACTGCATAAAAAAAAACTGTGAGATCGGAAACTGCCAGATTGGCGACGAGATAGGTGGCGGAGTTTCTAAAACATTTGAGAGGATCTTTGTAGAATGCCATCAAAAGTAGTACATGGAAAATAACGCCACATAAACGGATGAAATAAATAGCCAACCCGACCATGGTAAAATTGTTGTTTTCATCCATCATTCAGCATGACGAAACTCGGCTTACGTTTTAAGCCTAAATAGTTCGATTCCTCGTTCTATTATACATAGATTACAATATAGTTGGAATTGATTTCTACTCTTTCAAATAATTCAGCGCTTTACCACAATTTGTGACAGCATTAACGTTGAAGTGTTTAAACAGTGATCGCCGTTATATGATTGTTTTTCTTTCTATATGTATGCAATAATGTGGGCTTCCTATCTTCAATTCCATGCTTTTAAAATTAAAGATCAAAAGTCACAAGAACAACGTCCAAATATTATATGACAGGATGTTTGTATAGAAATCAATGACTAAATATATAATGATCGCTGTGATTGATTTCTTCCTATCGCATAACAGTATAGTATTTTTATGCATGTGTAATAATCCAGCCTTCATATACTTATTGCATGCTTTTTGAGGGGAGCTCGAGGATGAAGTCCGTCATGCAGAGCCGCAAAAGTTTCCCCGCTGCAGTTGGAAACGTTTGCATGATTACAAGATTTTATAATTATATATAGATATATATATTTGTTTTGTCCAGAATTGGAGTAATTATAGTGGACATATACAACATTACATGAAGTTTCCTAAATTATAAGCTCCTGGTTTAGTTATAAGATATACATTTAACATATCGAACTATATATACTGTCAGTACTGGCTTTGGTTTTGCCTTTAGCGAAAGCAAAATGTTTACCCCATCGATCACCTGTTTGGATGTACCCGACACAGAAAACAGAATGAAAAAAATTACAAATAACAAGTCTCACTCTTATGGAAACGTGTCGCACTTTTAGCAGGAGATAAACAAGTGCATGTGATGCATTGTTCTCCCCAATCTTCAATTATTTTGTTAAATAGCTTTATTAGCATGTTCGAGGATACCGACATCGAGGTGCCAACGGCAACATCGAGTGGGACATGTTTCCTTTTTATTTTTCACAAAGACCTTAGTATATTTTTACGTGTTTTTATCACAACTAATTCAATTAATCGTTCACCACAATTTGGAGATAGACCCGCTTCACCGTTCCTTGCATTTTGAAAACATAAATTTCGACCAAGTAAAATTACGTTTGCTCAGACTGACGCCTACATACAACTAATGTATACAGATCACATAAAATTATACAGTAAATGTTATAGTTACTTATGTACGGGGTGTAGAATTTGCAATTTGCCTTTTGCTATTAATTGCTGCTTCCACCAAAGAGATAGAGCAAGAGTAGCAGGATGTTCACAATGTCAACATACAGGATCAATGCTCCAAACACGTATTCTTCTTCACTTAGTTCATACTTACGACCTCCCATGATCAGTTGTACATCGTATACCATAAACTACAAGAAAAAAAATTGGAAACCCTTAAATAAAATCACTTCGTAAGGGAAAATGACAGGCTTCCTTCCAGCCTTCCATCCATTTCGAGCAAGTCTATATATGTTCTCTATGCATGATTTTGAATCGAGTGGCAATTCTATTATTAAATATAGAATCCGCTATATAATGCTAATGAATACAGTAGAATTTAAAAACTGCAACAAAAGCCAACGATTCTCCTTTACATTAGTTCTTGGGAGTATATCGCATCGAGCACACGTGACGAATCTCTAACGTACGATAACAGTAACTGGCTATATTTTACTAGAAATATACATGCATGCTGAAACCCCTCGCCATTTCAAACGAAGCGAAATATTTCCTTACCTAGCCAGACCTAACCTTCTAAGTAACTATTTGCGTTTACCTGCCGCATTACGTTGCATGCTGTTATAGACTTACAAGCTAATTTACTTATTAAAAAAATAGATTGCAAAATGACAGTTAAATTGCTGACGTTTTTCATTGAAATACCAAAATTTTGTCTTAGCCAATCAGCAAGTTGCTAAATAACACCCCACTAGGGACCCCCCCCTTTTGGAGTAGGATGGGACGAAAATGTAATTGCCCCCCCCCCCAACTTTTTATACAATAATTTCCCTTTTTAAGGTGCGTTAAATAAGAAATTTTAAAATCCAAACCATTAACATTCGACGTTGAGCTGGCTGTTTGTAACGTTATGCAAATAACTAACGATTACTTGATTTACCCTGAATGTTTTAAGTGTGAGTTAATCATTAGCTAATCTATGCAAACGAAGACGTTTCTCCAATTCCTAACATGGATTTTCTCCCTTGTTTTGACCTGTGTACTATAGTTGCTTTGAATATAATGAGGGAGAAAGAAGGCACAAAATATAATAAATAAATGATAATAGGAAAATATTCCGGTGTATCCCGGTTCCTATTGATCATTATCCAGGACGACTTACAGCAGTAAACAGCAAAGCCAAGACTCCACCAATGGCAATTTTGCCCGCCTAAAAATAACACAATACACCATATGCAATAATAAACTATATTCTATCGTACTCTATAGGGCCTCTATAGTAAACACTGCATAGCACCAAACAACAAAACAATATCTTCTCGTTGGCGCCCGTGAATCGATTAAATCGACCACTTTCTATTTCTATATGGATCTCGAAAATTTACAGGTATCAAAAACCTTCTTACCGTTGTTACCAGCAGAAACGCAGGCGAAAAAATGAGCACAAAGAACACGACCAAAGCAAAAACAAACAAAACACCTCCAAATTTCGTCATGTCAAACTGAAATGAAAAATGTTTATCTTTGCATGGAAAAAGACAAAAACAAATTGAATGCCTTTGTGAGAAAGCGTTTGATTGCAATATTGGTAAAAAAAAGTAAAAATGACTTGTCACAACTCACAAGTTATAATAGTGATTTTAAATTGGCATGCAATGCATGGTGACTTGCAAAATTCCTTATGAAAATTTCATATATCATAGCATGTATTGCCACTTCAGACATTATTTACTTCGGATTATCCTATATAAGTCGCGCACGAAACTTAGAGGATAAAAATCGTTTTATGCATAAGTGTGTAGAGTCACTGATATCTTGTGCTAATTCAGTCAATTTGACTCACCTTGGTCTGACAAGCGAACAAACACACGCAAATGGTCACAATCTAAATATAATGAAGAATTGTTATGAAAGTGCGTCAGGATGATGTTCGCACCCAAGGACGAATCTTACCGCAGTGACCCCCATCATCACCAGAACAATATTTGTTTTATGGTAACTATATAAAAATATAAAAATCAAATTAATGATATCTTTAAACACATTTAACAGTAAACATGGTAGTGCAAGTTCATTCCTACTAATAAAGCATCATAGGGCTCTGCTACATAGTACATAGGTATAGGCGTACAAAAAGCAGGGTGGGGGAAGGATGACAGCTTCCCCCAGAGAGATTTAAATCTAGAAAGGACCAATCGCTCACAAATTTTTATTGGGAATAAATGTTTCAAAAAACTCATTGTCAAGACTTATGCATGCACGCACTAACACATTAATCGTCCACAATAGATACTGCTCCTGGACGCTACGTAAATATCAGTAAATGGGTCATCGAAATTTTCGCATTCCCGTGAAAGTGCTTACCTCGAAATCGCCCCAACCAGAAACGACAGTGCGAGAGTCTAAACATATGAACAGTCGAGGAATTTTTTCATGCATCAATTAAGAAATATAAAACATTTTCCGTACAGAAATACGTGTGGGTGTTTGGGAGAACGAGCAATAATCAGTGGGAAAACGAGCTAGATAGGGCGAATGTTTCCATCTTATTTTCCACGTCATTTAGAGTGATCTAGTGACAAGTCTGATAAAATATTTATTACCGCTTATTGTATAAGAGATTAAAAGATTCAAACATGAAGACACATGCAACGTATTTAAATACACGTAATTCGATAGTTGTAATAAGATACAGTATAGCTATAAAATATTTAGACTTTACTTACAAATAGTCCCAACAAAATTAGGTTGGTCGGATGGTTTCGCCTAAACAGAAATAAGATTAGCAAAATGTTAAACATTAACTGAGAAAGTTTAAAGAATAATCTATAGATGCGGGCTTACATAGCATAAATTTACCCTATCGTAACCCTATTTACCCCTGTCGAAGTCATGTGTACATACGGAAGTATTTTTTATAATACTTATAATAAATTTAAACTTTCGATAAGTTGAATGGATATATTCCCTTGTAAATTTTACTTTTTTGAACCTTCCTAAGCGCGGATGAATTCTCTTATTCATTCATTCATTCGTATGAATATTTCTAACCAATACTGATTAATTCACTCAATCCTGATGGGAACTGAACAGTGCAGAACAGAAGTACTCACCTGACTGAGTCACAGCAAACCAGAACGAAATAGAGAACAAAAAAGATAAGACTAAAAGTAATGTAGAAGACTGTTAAGTTCATTATCCGGAAGACTTTGGGGCATGCGCTTATAACAAAGTTACCCAATATGAACCATATAATTATTACTGAACCATCAGAACTTTCATGCAATTCACATCACTTACTATGCAATAATGTAGAGAATGGTGTTTTGTCCAGCTTTTTCAACAGCAGGTCTAAAACGAGAGCGTTTAAATATTACGTGAGGATGTCAAGAAAAATTGGACAAATACGAGGCGACTTTACAATTTATGCTAACATTTTGGTGCTCATGCATATACTGTGAAAACACTGATTTTTATAAAGAAATGAATAATGATAATCACTTAAAATTCGCATAGCAGGACTAAATCGTCGGTCTGGCTACGCCACTGAATTTTTAAAATTACTTAATACAATATGACAAAAAACGCCAATGCCAATAAATTGCAAAATATACGACAATAATGTATGATGTCGAACTAATAACATTTGAGAGCGCGGTTGGTATTCCAAATGACGATATATGTCGTTTTTTCAGTCGTAAAGTTTCTTCCCTAGGCCCTGTAACTATAACTAATAGGCCTTTCTCATAATTACGTCAAGCGCGGAAAGTCGTACGTTAAACAAAGTTTGATCGGCTTGCGAGCCAAGCAAACGTTGTGTTTCATTTGACTTTCCGCGATTGACGTCATTATAAAATGTGTATTGCAAGAATATCATAAAAAAAAATCGTAATTAGAATTTACACTGAAGCAAATATTAATCGATATCAGAAACTTACACAAAGAGGAACAAGCAGATAACTCCAACTGTCACAACAAGTTGAAAGGACAATATAGTAAATACCTTTAAGTTAATGAGAGGAATGACAGTGAAATTATAAAACCGGTGAGAGGAATAGCCACATTTTTTATAGCATAAATACATAATACTGTTCAAACAGAAACTGCTCGCAAAAGTTATTCTTCCTTGTTGGGAAGCACACAAGCGAACTGGTGCCGAATAAGAAGTGCCTCTATGTAGAGTATTGGATTTGCGCTGATGAAGCTCTAAATTAGACGTTCAGAAGTGCTAGGCACTTCTGGCCTCAGCTCTGCTTTCGCATTTTTCATTTGATACGTGACACCAAACAATTTTACTAATTCCAGAACGCTCTTTTCAGTGTGACCAGACGTAGTAATTTTAATTACTTTTGGTAATTTTTCGGATGATTGTAGTAATTGGAAATTTGTAGTAATTACTACAGTAATTTTTCTTAAAATTACAGAAAGCTTTATTACTTTTCAAGCATTCTTACAAGATTGAAAAAATCCTTATCAGGTGGATAGGCCTATCCACTTATACTGGAATTATAATATAGCTCAGTGATCAAAAATAAGATTTAAAATCATGTTGCTTAGCAACAAAAAAGGCGGGAACAACGTAGCACGTTGAACGGAGTTCGTACTAATATTTTTTAAAAAATTTGGACTTAAAACTTATTTTATTGAAGATAGAAACAAGTGTAAGTTTATTTTGATAATTTTATGATGTACGACAATTAGGTTTACGCTTATTTACACTTTTTATATGTATTTTTGTAGTTTCGCCACATTTGTACGACGGAATGTTTTAGCAGAAGCGGTTTAAAAATGAAACACAAGAAAGGTATTCATAAACGAGTTAACAATAGCTACGTAGATAATGTAGAACAGGTCATTCCGTCAATGCTGATGCAGAAAGGAGAAAAAGGAGAAAATCATTGGAGAAAATCCAGGAATTATATTGTTTATTCACAAAAGAAACAAAATACCCTGGGCCTGGGCAGTTCACTGGATTATTATTAATAAAATCAAACCATAGACAATCCAAAAGACAATCCGAGTATCTTCTGGATTGTCTATGATCAAACCAATCAAACAGGGTTGGGGCCAACACTGGTGACAGGGGGAACAGTAAAAAAATTGCCTCAGGGCTTGGACTGGTTCTTGTGAGCCTTGATGCCATAGTAAAGAAATCAACATACCTTTCGAATAAAACCTATATGCAAATAGAAAAAAATGGGTTAGGAAAAAGTGGCGGACTTGCCAATTGGGTTTTTAAGCTTATTGAACTTAAATGAATAACATTGTTGACAATCAGGTTTGTGGTGTACATGTGCAAATATATGAAGAAAATTGGGAGGAATATGTATTATGCTCATTAAAATTAATTACCTATTGCAAATTTTTAAAAAATTTTATAATGAAATTGAAAGTGAACAAAATATGATCTCACTATAGTGTATCATGAGATTGATTTCCATGATTCGATTAGCTGAGAAATATGCTATTTTTCAATTTCAAGGGGTGGTTCATCATGCATGTTTCAACTTTCTAACTGAAAATTGATAATCATAAACTACCCTTGTAAATTTTGATCTTTGTGTGATAAATGGACATGTGTATACATTTACCAATTACCAACAAATTTTGCCATCCATGTTCACATCACACAGACAATATAATTTTGCGAATAAAATTTCCTCTTTGAAAAATGTTATGAACATACACTCATTGTTTCAAAAAATGCCTTAGTAATTTCCCATTTTTTTCCATAAATAAAACTATACATACTTTTAATGTTGCAGTAATGTGGCTTTCCTTGCATTGCAACATGTGTACCTTAACCATGCTTAAATGTCTTAAGTTACTTGTGTGGCTACAGAAATTTAACATCACAGAAACATCAGGGATTCCTGAAAGTCTTAGGATCCACTTTGTCTTTGTCCTGCTAAACGTTTCTTTGAATATAATTAATAAAGTATTCCTCACCATCCAGCAGAAAAATATTGGTATAATTGTATTGACTGAATAAATAACAGTGTTTTAAAAGTCACTTAATGCCATATATACGCATATAAACTATGTTTTTTCAACATCCAAAATACCATATTCCAGTAACAAAATAATTATTAACGTAATACAAGTATTTGTAAACAAAGCTTAAGTCAAGACAGTTTGATCATTTGTGATTTGATCGAACGGCTACCTTCCATTTTCAGGTTTCACGTTTGAAAATTAAAATCTATCGAACATATCTCGGTATATATATTTGACGAAATCTTCCTAACGACTAGCAAAACTTACCTAAGCGAACGGTTTTGCTCATGAATCCAACCTCGGGTGAATAATTTTGATAGGAGCTTGGAGTGTTACTGATCGCAACGATTGTCGTGTTTGTAATTTGTGTCGTTTGTGCGGGTTCGTATGGTGGAGCAGTGGCTGAGTATGGTGGAGGGGCTGCCATTGGCGGAGGATACGAGCTCGCTTGAGGTGGATAAGCATTTGTTGTTGGTGGGTAAGCTTCAGCCGAAGGAGGAGGGTAGGCACTCGCCATCGGTGGATAAGCCGTCGAAACTGGCGGATAACCGCTGTTTGTATCTGTACCGTATGCTGGATACGGCAATGTGTTCTTTTGATCTTTTTCCATATCGTTTATCACGAAACGTATCGACGAATGATATGTTGAAGAAAAGAAACTATTCAAAATACACTGTTCGAAGTCGGAAGAACAATTCGAGTTCCCTTTGGGAAAATTTTAACGGAAGCTATCAATATTGCGACACGACAAATGCGCATGCTCACATTCTGTGACAACATTTTAAAATTACATCATGGTTTATAATAATCAGGTTGCGAAGAGTGCGCGCGTGATATTCATCATGCATGGGCGTTGCATCGTCACGATTTGTATTTTGCCCCCTGATGCAGACGAAATTGTTGTTTGAGAGGGCCCAAAATTTCCCGCCGTGACTATTAAGACCAGAATTCCCTGCAGGTGACACGGCTTGTTACGTACCCGAAAAATCTAGCCGAACTTACCCGGTGAAAATCGTTCACGAGAACGTGAAGAATGATTCAAGTTGAACTCTTTACGCGCACCGCTATGACGTGTGCGAGTTGACGGAGCATACTGGATAAATCCGATCTTTTTTCCGAGAAACTGCGCGTCAGACCGACTATTGGTGCGCAAGGTACTGTACATGAGCAAATCTTTCAAGGGGGAATGTATAAAGTATATAAACTCAACGATAGCAAAAACAAATGAACGATTTGGATACCAAGTTTGCGAAGAAATGGTGAAAGGTGTCGTTAACAGCTGCAACACCTGCAAGCAAGCCCGACCAAAAACGCTATAATGCAGCCGACAACGGCTTTATGACCTGATGACCAAGGATCGAGCGCTCGCAGTGACAGGAGTGAATTTCGCTGGTTTACTTCTCTACAGAGACAACTGAAAGTCGACGCGCAAGGCTTACCTTGCTCTTTACACATGTTATACGACAAGAGAGATTCATCTGAAGGCTGTGATGTGAATGTTAAGATGATTTCGAGTTTCAACTTCCACCACATCTATCTTTGGTTGACTTATTGCCCACGTGATTGGTTAATCTGACAGAATTATCGCATTTGATTGGTTAATGCTTTATTAAAAGTACTGTAGTGGTACCTAAATTTGTCCTGGACATATAATCCAATTTTATAGTATTTCTATATGCAGGCATAAGAAATGCAAACTCACTGGCTAGCCGATTTTGAATGACCGACCTTTCAAAAATGTAAATTTGTAATTTCAGCGAGTTACATTTCCTTAGCGGCAAGACAGTGATTGATTTACTTTTGTATAACAGGAGATGATATGCATTATTACGTTTTGAAGAAAATAAAGTGCATACACATATGAAATTACATTTTTAATATAATTTTACCAAGCATCAAGAATTTCTTTATCCATGTATTTAACACGTTTTTAAAATCATGCACAACTTTCAGTGATTTTGTGTGCAACATATTTCTTAAAGAACGCATAGAAGTTGGCAAATTGTTGCAAGGGCCCCCCTAAGTGGGTCAAAACTACATCACATTGCTGATTAAACATAGAGCTTGACCTTTTACCAGCATGTTCACTGATGGTCAGTCTAAACTCTATTACAGGTAGACTGTTGGAAGTGTTTTGATCAGTATTTGCGTCAAAAGAAGGCGACGATACCTCCATTCGCCTGGTACTGCCACTGGCATGCGATTGACTTGCAATGTTTTGCGAAAATGATTGCAGGCTTTTCTCCCCAGTTTCTGTAATTTCTTTTCCAAGAGGAATGGCGACTTCCATTTCGGCTATTTCGCCACGCCTACCACTGTTCGCTGTGCCGTCCTTTGCCTTTGGCATTTGAAGTCGTCTTTCTCGTCTTCGATTTTGCCACGTGATCTGTGAAGCCTTACAGAGAAAACTAAACGCTGTGTTTCCACTCTCGTCGCAACTTTTCATTCTCTTGGCACTGGTATCATTAGAGTTTTCAGCTCTGTGTGGCCGCTTACGTGAAGACGTCGATAAAAGACCTTCGCTAATCGCAGTATCTTCATCCATACACATATTACTGTCTAACGCATTCTCATCAGTCATTGACTCGGGGTTTAGTACCGTGTTTGGAGCTGGCGTACATCCCATATCAGGTTGAAATTCACTTGCAATCTTCAACTCGCTGTTTAGTAAATTTACAACAAATTTACAAGTCTGTTCAAGCGAACTACAAGAAAACGTTTCGCTTCTTACACAAGGTATAGTAAAGGGATAAAAAGATTTCGACGCCTTTTGATTTGAATCAGTCGGTAATGAAAAAAGTTTAATAAAACCACTTGCTTTCGTTATATCATCTGTGGTTAGCTGAGAATCACTTGACAAACTTCTATGTGCTTCTCGACAATATTGGATGAAGGTTCGAAGAGTTTCACCAGGAACATGCTGTGTTAAGTTGTGAGATAGTTCAAGTGGGTCCTGCACACACACGGCAGATAGTTTAAATAAGGTGGCATTAACGGCCGATTGCGGTAGGCTTTCCTTGATACCGACTTTCAATACGCGTTGATCGACACCATTTTGGATTGTAATAGCATCATTTTCATAGTCAAACGTACCATAGTAATCAAACAAACCTTTCAATAATGTCCCTAAACAAGATTAAATGAAACGCATAAAAACGCTTTTTTCTCGGTAAGTGGGCGCGAATAAATAGCACAATACGAATAAATGTATATTTGCACAGTGTCTGTGGCGTGGCATGGTCTTCCTTTCCAATTCAAGAACAAGTTGATCTCATCACGAAAATTTCAAGGAAAGGAAAGTTATGTATAGTGTTCCCTGCACAATGTTCTAGGACTGATCTTATGCCAGACCCATCACCAAGTTGCCCATTTATTTTCCCGTTCAACTATTAATTATTTCATGTCAGGACATGCACGGCAACTACTCAAGATTAAAGTGAGAGCGATCAAACATGAGAAACCTCAATATGAAAGTTAACATGGTTAGCCTTATATATATTCGTTTGGACTTTTACGCCAATAATCGCGTTAACGTACTGTACTTACTGTACCTAGTGAATCCCTGTTTTGGCTCGACTCTTTGGCAGTAGACATAAAACTGCAGTCCCATCCATCAATTAACATCTCCTCAGAATGTGACGAGCCTGTTGCACTTGCATCGTCTATTACCATCGCACCATCTTCAGGTGGCAACTGCAGCACAGGAATAACTGGAGGGCGTGTTCGCTGTAAAAAGTGGAGTAGCATAAGAACAAGGCAATAGTTTGAGATTTGGCGACCACCACTTCCGGTCAGACGTTTTGCTGCGCCCCAGTTCTTCAGCGTGATAGCGAGTGGTCGAATGCGGTCGTCCAGCGCAACGTAGGATTTAATGAGCTCAGTATTTCTTAACGCCAACCTAAAAAATATGTAACACTATGTTATCAGTTTTGGTTAAAATACCAGTAGGCTAGGCTGAACAAAGGCTAAGCCCAAAATTAAAGCTGTTAATTCATCGAGACATCTGGTTCTGTTCACTTTGGAAACAAATACTATATTTTCTATTCTTCTTATTACCATATAAAACACTGAACTAAAAAATAATAGTGCATCAGCCATCGCCATGTGTTGTACACCTGGTTCCGGTTGTATAAAACTATTTAACTACATTTTGCATTGTTAAATCCTAGTTAACTCAGAAATAAACGAATCTAATTGGCCAATTCTGTCCTTAACTACAGATAAAAGTTAACTATTCTTTTATACAATACCTACTAGTGATGGGCGATACCAGCTTTTTCAAATCGATACGATACCGTTTCGATACCAGACAATTTGTAGTGGTATCGATACCAAATTTCGATACCGATACCAGAAATTTGAGCCGTTTTTTACCGTTTGTAATTTCATATACCATACCATAATGTGCATTTATCCACTCACATTTTTGGTTTTTCCCTTTGTTTTTTCGCGAAATGAAAAATGGGCAGAAATTATTTTCATTGGTAGCATATAATTAAAGAACTAAGGAACAAAAAAGTGACGAACAAAAAAAAATAAATCAGATTTTTTATACTTTTTGGTGGAAAACGCTGACCTAAAATACTGTAGGCTCAGTATCGAAATTTTGCAACTACTTGGTCAAGTATCGATATTTACTGCAAATCATAAATATCGGTGAGTATCGATACTTGGTATCGAAGTATCGCCCATCACTAATACCTACTATTTCTCCACCACTTTGAATTAATTAATTTTACCTGTTATTGATACTGAGGTCACAAGATAACCCAGAATCACGGTGAACAAACTTCACGACGGGACATTTAGCTGTCTTGACCCCAACAACATTCTGACAACCTGCAGCGAACCGCCGGAGAATGTTGACAACAAATTCCAACACTTCGGAAAGAAAATCAGAAGAGCTTGGTAAGCTGTCGTCGTGGTCCAGAACGCGATTTAAAGCTTCGTGCTCTACCAAAAGGCATAGGTCGATGTCGGCGCCTTTTAAGCCAAGTCCTGTAGTCGTTGAACCGAACGGGGTTACGCTACATGCTGGGAATACCTCAACAAATATTTCTTGCAAGTACTGGACAATGAGATGTCTTAGTTTCAAATCGTCTTCAGTGAGAAACGTTGATAAGGTTACACCTAATATTTGCTCATCTAACTGAAAAAAAGGTTTAAAGTCATCAAAAAAATTATATTATGCTTATATTCTTGATCTCATTAATTCTAAAAAAATATCAATTGCATTTTTTCCAATTAGTCAGTTATAATTAAGTGTATATTACCGTTGTCATATGTTTTATTTTTTCGATTACTTCTTCGTCGAGAAAACAACCCGTTTTTGCTCTTTCTTTTTCCTTTCTGGACTTATAAGATTCCTTTGGGTTCTCTTGAAATCGTTCCTTCAATGTTCGCTTCTTGATTATCAGGTGCTTTCCAAAAAACAAGGGCAGCTGTTGTGACTTGAGGATTGCTTCAGCCTCCGTTGGACAATCAAATTCGACGATGGCAAATGTAGCCTGTAGGGATGAAAATATTATTCAACTTTTCAAAATGAGAAGAAACATTTTACATTTGACTTAACATTGCTAGAAACACACACCAAACTCATCAATTTAGCAGACTGGTTTACTTTTCCGGTTTTTGACATCCTATTTTTGTCAACTAATGCAGAAAGAGTTGATAATAACAACTTCACAATTTATTGTTAACCAATTAAACACCAGGCTTCTTTAAATAATACTTAAACATAATATCAAACCTTTTGCTTGTCGATAAAAATGTTTGTTACTGTACCAAACCGAGAAAAATATTCATTGAGATCATTTTCCAAGGCGTTTCTGTTTTCGAAGCCACGAACGTAAATACTTCTTTCTGTACATGCTTGTCTCTCTTTACGAGATTGCAATAATCTTTGGTGCTTCTTTCCATTGTTATGGATATCAAGTAATGGTTCTAAAGAAACCATTTCTATTATTAACAGTATCTTTTAAATTGCAACTGCATTACATAATTGATTAATATTCTGTTAAATAACATATTGCTGAGACAACAATTATTCATATTGTAGTAACCTGCCTGCCAACATGCAGACTGATAAACAGAAAACCATCAGTCAATCTACATGGTACCATATTTACACAAGATTTACACACTACAGTGTTGTATATTATATATTACAATTTATTATATAATATGCAGTGTTTTATTGGCAAATCTGCCATTGCATGTGTAAAGCGATGATGACACATGTGCAATTATTAATCATAATAACACATGTGCGATTATTGTGTTTGCTCCACCAAACAGGAAGTAGGTACTTTTAATAAAACCAGATTTATATTATAAAATATATAATAAAAACAAAAATACATAGATACTAGAAAATATGGAATTTGTTGAGTGCATGTTGAGAATGATATTGAAAGAGTGAGCACAGTGAAAGACTGCAATATAATTCTCAACACTTGATATAAATTCCATATTTCTGAGAATGCATGTATTGTTCTCTATTTACGGTGAAACTTCGTAGTAAAGATCTGAAAAACATAAAGTTTGCTAAATGGAATATCATGTATTCATGTAATTTTAATGCTATACATGCACAGCTTAATTTGATAATGTTCTCGTGAGGAGGGCCTGGACGGGGTTTACTTGACCAGATGTATCATGCTTGTCTGGTTGAAAAAGTTTGTAGAAATGGGAATAAAGTAGAAGTCTGAATATGAAGTTGATGAAAAACAGATACAACAAATAGTTTTGGTAGAAGTAGAAGGCCTACGTAGAAGGCGTACGCCGGACATGTCCTCAGGGGCGCCGGAAGCAGTTTAGGGCGGTGGGGGCAGAGTTTTAGAAAAGGGCACATTCATTTTACCTTAGCAACGACACAAAGAGGAAACTCAAACTTACAAGTACATGCGAACTTGAAAATCCGGAGAACGCATTTTAAATAATATTACCGGTTATTTTTATGCGAAAAGAGCAGGGGGGGGGGGCAGCTGCCCCCATGGTTCCGGCGCCCTTTTTGCGTGAAATTTTGCATAATAATGTTTGGTGTACAAAATTTGGCGTTCGTATTTCGGCGCACATTTTTCTTAGTTTGCTAAATTAAGTACTGGCTGTATGCAATTAAGATGTACATTTTTATAAAGTTAGCAAGCTAAATCTAGCCTTCATCGTTCATCCCGTTCAGCTGAGCAGTCTGATCTTAGTTTAGCCTAAGTTTGTAGGTAGTTTGGTGCGTACTTTCTTACATTCCATACTGGCATACTTGTAAAATTAAATATCATCGAACATAAGCTTTAGTACGTACCTGATGAAATAAATGTGTTGCAAACATCGCAGTATATCTTCTTCCTTCCTTTTACCTCTGCCATATTTTTTCACTTCTGTACGTACATAATACGTATTCTCTTTTTAAAGAAAAGTAGTATTAAAATTTTAAATAGTAAAAATACTTTAAAAATATTTCTAATAGATATAAATTAGAACAACAGAGGACAATTAGGGACTTTAAGGGAGGGCTTGGGACGCTTCGAAGGCAACCGCTGGACTAATTTTCCAATTATCGTTTATCGAACTTCAAAAATCGCAAGGACTATTTTTTCGCAGCTGCTGCATCTTTTCTTATAGTTAAAGTCTAAAAGAGACGATATTCCCAATAATTTAGAGCATTATTTGCGACAATACAGTATGAATGAGGACGAAGAGAACGAGCCCGACGGCAAGTTGTTCGAAATTATCTCATGATCTTGTGATCAATAGACGCAAAGTTTTGTCTACCCAGCGTTTCGTGTTTACATAATATCGAATATTTTCTAGGCTCGCTTTATCACGAAGTTCAGCCGCCAGTATGGAAAAGCTATCGTGAGTATTGTCCGAGCATTTTGTATGTCTACCTTAAATAGAATAACGATACTGTTTTATCCGTGTTTTGTTTTTATACGGCAATGTGATCGGATCACACATACAAATTGTAAAGTTACGAAACAGGAAGTATTGAAGTTGATTGAAAATTTTATGAATTTTATATATAATACATTCTCCACAATATATGATTTGGAACACAGCAAGCGTTTCAATATAAGACGAATCGTCACTAAACGCTTTAACACTGGTCGGCGTAACAATGAAAATACCTTTTACACTTTTTAGTTTATCAGTTGCAGCTGCGTGCACCTAAACCAACTCGAGTCCGATGCGAAAGACAGGTCTGTATTATAAAGTTTTTTTAATATTGTTTTAAAAACGGATGCTATGTACATGCATACAATGGTTCTTTATACAATGCTTTTTGGGATAATGGAAAATGAATTGTTTCCCGTATAATAACATTTTGAAAAGCGTTTGTCAGAATTTGAATGTTATCTGACATTTTCGTATCTAACAATTGTTTGTTTACATATTAGAGTGATTTGAAATGGCTAGTATCCTCCACAGGGTATCATATGGAACCAATTAGTCTGAATTTTATAGTGTGATAGACTATGGAAGTATTAATTTAACTCCCACAAACAGTTTCACACTTGTAAGCAATTGTACCTGTCTACTGTTTGACGACACAGAAATATCCTTAATAAAAAACAATTGTTTTAAATCTTTTTTAAATACTTAATACTTAATAGAATTGTTATACCACCTGCTAAAAATACACAAGTTTAATACATATATCATTATGAAATTTATACATCATCCCACTATCTAATTATTGTTGGCACTGCCTTTAGGGCGTTGATCAATTGTCGTTTTCACTATTTTACAATTAAATTCCATTTAATGACTGCAAATAAAAGCATAAGATTCCATATTTGAAATTGTATGAGGAAATAATATTGTTTTAGCACATCATTATTGGACTCAGATATGATTTATGTTTTGTATGTTGGCATGGAATTTTCTATATATTTCAAGCTTTAATAAGTGCTGTCTCTTATTCCCACACATTAATGACTTCCTTGTTGGATACCTTTATTCACATCACACAAGCTAACAAAGAGATCCTTTCATCTGCTCTATGTGTATTGATGATTTTATGATAAAATAAGTGAAATATGATAATACATAATAGTTGTCCCTAACTATCAAATGCCAACTTTTTCTGAATTTGGAACATCATTTTTTGGCATATTCTTTGTTTGAAAATTTATTAAAATTTTTATTAAATAACTTTTGAACTTCTTTTTAAAATGAATTTTCTTTTTTAATTTTTTATTTTTAATAAACTTTCTTATATTAGCTGTAAATTCCTTGTGGAAAAAGACATTGGTTTTAGAAATATTGCAGGCAAAATGACATCCAGGAGTTTCATCGTAACCCTGGGTTTCATGTTTTGGAAAAGATCTAAGTTGTCATTCAAGCTAACTGATAACTCAAAATAATCACCCTTATTTTTTTTTCAATCATAGATTAACAACAAACCTAATCATTATGGAAAAGAGTAAGTTTTAGAATTATTACAAAATCAATTCTTCCAAATAATTTCCTTGATTAATAAGCTGACTGAGCTTCATTTGCATATACGGTTGAATACTGGAAAATTGATCACAAATGGCAATTTCCTGCCGTAAGAAGCTACTGTATTACTACACATTTTTCCAGTCTAAAGTATACTCATACATCTTGTGAATGACTAAACATGCATCCTATGCATTAAATATGTACCCCCATTGAAAATTAAACTATTAACATCGAAATATTTCAACTCAGTTGTTCAAAAAAGTTTAATTTTGTTTTCCATTTTCAACTTCCACCCTTTAAGCTTTAGAAATGTCTTTTGAACAATCAGTCCCTGGATTATATACTTTATTTTCAAATTTCTAAACACAACTATTGTATCAATATATGAAGTATCTTATATAATATTTATTTGATATTTTCATTTGGTTTCATATACAAGTTTAGTAAACAAAAATTGCATTTTTATCATGCATGATTTATCTGTAAACTCTTGGGTACATTGGAGATGTTTAATAAAAACTATCCCTTTTTCTTCTGGTAGAAAAAACTCAAAAAAGGCTGTGCCTATGTCTTAGAAGCAGGAAACTAACATACAAGGTATTTCCACTTACATAGATTCCATGGCTTAATATCACGAGAAGAGGCAGACCGCCTTGTATCAGCTCAGAGTGGAAGTTATTTAGTGCGAGAAAGTCAAAAAAGCCCTGGCTCATATGCCTTATCCATGAGGTAAGAGAAATTTTAACACTGCTTTTCGAGAGGGCGGATTGCCTTCATTTGTGTGTCTGTATTTGGTGGGTGATGATCATGCTTTGTTCAAGCTAAATATTCCAAAAAAGTTAGATTCACAACACAGCATTGTTCATTGCTATTGGCAACAATGTCTGTCATTACAATGAAACAATGCTAAAATAATGCCGTTTTTATCATTTTTTGAAAGTCTATGTATATTTCGTTATTCAGTGCTTCGTTCTCATGTTATAGTTTGGTTAAGTTTGGTACTTGAGCATGTTTCTTGGATCTCCCGTTCCCTATTGTGCAATACTCACAGGCACAAGTCAATATCATTTTATATTTGTAATGTCTGGTTTTCGGCATTTAAAACAATATATGTTTAAAAGATATGATGTATTAATTTAACAATAATACATTATATGAACGTATGCATATTAAGCTTCGCTTCTTCTTTCACTTCCTGTTTTCCTCAAAAACCTCTAAGATATCCGCTGTTTTAAAAACCCCACCGATAACGATGTAACCACATTTTCTCACTCTCCTATTAGTTCTGTAACGAAATTGAAGATGCAAATTACTTGCGTAAGGGCTGTTCCCTTAAAATTATTACGTCGGTTGTTAAAGATCTTGTTCACATTCTTTAGAATTCAAAATCAAACCATGAATTTCCGATTGTATTATGATGGAATGCATTACGTCGGTAAGGATGAATTGGGCGAGTAGGGCCTAGGGGATATATACCAGTGATATATACCAGGTCTAGGATGTCAAACAGGGGAGTTCAACAGGGGCAATTTCGTTTTTAAGCTAATCAAAACGCTAAAGATAAAGGAAATATGCATAATTTTATAGGAAAATAGTAAAGCCTAAAGGAGGGATGCGCATTTCATTCTTTCCTCAAGCAAAAACGAAAAATGACAATGAAACGTGCTTTGAGATAATGCCACTAATCACAAGAGTGAATATGAAACACTATGTATGAAAGCGCAAGTTAACAGCAAGTTAACCTCGTGCCCAGGTTGTTTTTTTTTGGGGGGCCCTCGGAGACCCTAGGTACTAGTCTCCCATGTATGCCTTGCTCATCAGCCATCCCAGAGTTGAGGTTGAGAGTGCAAATAATAATGGCTAAGCATCAGAATTGTTTTTCGAAAATAAACATCCCTATGTCGCACTATGTATCACCCCCCCCCTGATAATGATTAAAAATAACGCACCTTTCCAGCCGAGAAAAGATTCGAAACGCTCAATGATTTGGTGGAGGATGGATTGATTTCAATGTATATTGAAATGAATGCCAAGGATTATATAGAAACTATGATGTTACAGCCGCCAACCCCGCCAAAAAGATCCGAATCAACGCGAAGAAGAATATCATCGTCAGATGCAAACGAACAAAAGCAAACGGTAACTATAGAAGACCATCACTTGCAGTCGGCTTGGTTTTGAAAAAACCAATTAATTATCAATATTCCCACATAGATTATTTCCGTCTACTCTAAACGTATAATAATATACATGTATAACTGCATCCATTGCGCATACACGCATCATTACCAAAACCGTTCATATTAATTCGTAAACATTGGTAAGCACACAAGGGTTGTCCGTGTGTTACTTGGAAAAAAAAATTCGACGAAGTTGTCTCACACATTACAAACATGGTTGTTACAAATCTTGTTACAACTTGTTAAAGTTGACGAATTGTATGTTTCACCATTTTTGCAAAATGTTGTAAAACTTGCAAAGTGTTGTAAAACATTCACTGTTTTTTAGTATTCATTGATGTTATCATTTTATCACTTCTGTACAATTTGAATAAGTCTTTAATTTTGGATAAAATATCCCTCAATTTTTGCAAGATTTTATATAAATAGAACTCCAGTTCAAACATGTCTGGAACTAACATCTAATGCAATCTTCACAATTCAGTTCAATGTATTTAATCATCTTGACCTTTCCTGTACATGCAGGGTGATGAAAGAAGGCCCAGTGTGGATCACAGGCAGAGCATCAAATCTGCTGCTGGATACACCAAAGAACACAACTTTAAGGTACTGCAGTGCATCATACGATTGTCCTTCTTGTAAGAATTAATCTCTTCATATCTTTGTTTTTACCACCTGAATATCGGAAACCTTTTAATAATATATGGCAACAGGAAAGCAAGACCCTTACAAAATATTTCATTCACATAGCGCTGTCAATTTTCATTGTTTTTCAATTTTTTCTCAGGTTCACACTTATAAAGGTTTCTATTGGTGTGATTATTGTAAAAACTTCTTATGGGGCTTGAAGCAACAAGGACACAAATGTCAAGGTATTGAATTTAACAAACCACAAATTTTGACCAAATTGTGAGCCATCAAAACCAGCCCTAATTCTGCTCTAAAATTACCATTAGATTGTGGATTGAATGCACACAAACAATGTATCACGCGTTTAATAAAAGATAATTGTCAACCGCACAAGAAATTAGTAAAACGAGGTTTGTACTTGTTAACTTAATTTCAATAATTTCCAAGGGTTAATTGCTATAGAGTGCGTATAATAATAACTTTATAGCCTGTTTTTCCCAAATCAAATATAGCCAAACATAATTATAATGATCATTCAGTTTTACAATCGACTAACCAGAAATATTGTTGAACCAATTACTAAAATCGAAACCCCTGTATACTGTGTTAATAGCCTGCTAACAATGCGTTATATTTCTTAACTTTGAGTGAACGTAGTCTGACAATGCCTATATCTTACAGGCAGATTTAGCTTAGGCCATGTAAAAAATATTTATCCGTTAAAATATTTTTCGGCGTCCACACGTAAACACAAAAACGACGCGAAAACTCTAAAGTTATTTGATCCTGCACTACACCTTCATCACGAGAACGTCAACGACGATGTGGAAATGGCGAATAAATGCCATTGGTGTAGCGCGTCCGTATTTTGTATTTGGGCGAAATGCACCGCAGCTTTAAGAGGTGTGCATGTGTGCATGCAATACGTGGCATAGAAAAACAACCGGGCTTTTTATTTAGGGACGCGGTAGCGATAAAAATACATGCAAATATACCGACCCAGGAATCATATATACATCTCACAATAAGCATGGTATTTTTAGTGTTCGGAGTTGATCTGACCACTCTTGTGAAAGCACACAATACAAAACTTCCCACTATATTGGAGGACTGCGTAAGAGAAGTTGAAAAGAGAGGTATTTCCAAAATCATGTTTATATTTTTGTCCTGCCTCAAAGGCCATTTCCTTACTTAAAAGATTATCTAGTTGACAGTCCCTCGGAGTTCAGGTTTGAGGAGCAGCTAGCTTAGTGAATTAGCAGTACATGTATTATATAGAAAACTAGCTGTTATATAAATTAACATATTGCTCGGATTTTCTTCACTTCCCATTTCAGTTTTTTAAAGCTGATTTATTAATAGTAATCAAATTTACTCTCACCTACGGTTACCTTTAGGGATGACATGTGAAGGCATTTACCGAGTATCAGGGTTTGCGGATGACATTGAATATCTAAAGACTTTATATGACAAAGGTTGGAGGCTCCCTTTGGGTGCAATATAAATAGTTAATGCTGTTATGTACCGTAGCCTACTGTAGATTTCGTTTTCATTCTGACCCGGTTTGAAACTCGACATTCAAACAGTGGGTTTCTCATCATAGTGTCAAACTTAAAACGAAAATGCAGGCTTGTTTAATTGTTTTAGTTAGGCATGCAGCTGTGTTGCTTTGGGCGACTTTCTATATCTCAATTTCGCAAATGTTTCATGGTATAGCTGCTTGCGTTTTGACGTAATATGAAGTTTAGCTTTGACGCTTCTCAGGAAGAACATAAATTTAATGGTGATGAGAAATGCGTCATTAAATAAATTATTTATGTATGTATGTGATGTATGTATGTTAAAGTGCCCATGTCATAAAATTGGAATTTAGATTTTTAGAATCTTTGTTTAGCAGGAAAGCGTGCCCTCTCTCGCTAATACCATATATTGTGTGGTATACTGTGAAGACAGCTCTAAAGTTCGATTCACGATTTGTATACTTGTTTGAGACTAGTCTTCTTTCGACTCTTGGGTGCTCTCTCTCTTGTCACCTTGTTTTTTTCTCTCCTTTTTCATAGCCTTTAAATGTAGGAAAAAGTAGTATAAGACTACCATAATTACTTAGCGCTATTGCGGATCGACTCTCTATACCATCGGAGCAAATTAATAAAAATGCAGTGTCATAATAGTAACGACGTTATGCCAATGTGACGTTCGAAATTTTGATCTTTTTATAGGAGATGTCGTTGACGTCGGTCCTTCAAAATTCGGAGATATTAACATTATAGCTGGTGCTTTGAAACTTTACCTTCGTATGCTGCCATTGCCTGTGATAACGTTTGAAACGTATAACAAGTTTATCGAAGCAATACGTAAGTGTCGACTGTTCAACGGCGTTTTCCATTCAACCTTAGAGCCAGGTTTTGAGCTTCAATTTCACTTCGACCATGACAAGTTCTCGCCAATATAGATGTTTTATGATGTGCTGTTTAATACTTTGTTACATAGAGTTGGAGAAGAACGCGTGTATCGAAGCAATTGGTAGATCGTTAGCGGAATTACCTCATGCACATTATGCAACTCTAAAATATATCATCTCCCACCTCAACATGTAAGTATACAACTCTACTTAACTACAAATATTTGTTGATTATGATATGGATTGGGTTTTTTTAATACGATTTGGTTTTTTGAAGTCACTTTGCAGCTTTACGAGTGTCACCATTTTCAGCAAACTATGAATGGTTTTACAGTGGGAATTAATGTCTACCTATATAGCCCTTTATTGTAAATGTCCACTAAACTATAGCAGAGGCCGGTTAAATCATGCACTTGTTATTTCGAAATATTGTTCTGGTTATATCCGGAATGGCGGGAAAGGACTGGGGCTAGTTGTTAATCGCAAAAATCGACGGGTTCCATAAAGAATAACAAATTATTGATTAAATACTGCAAAGTGGTTCTATTTTGACAAACTCTTTGAGCGTAAGATCGCCTGGGTAGTTGTGGATGTTGAAATTAGTTTGCTGTCCCAGTGAATTTTATTTCAAAGTTCAAACTGAACTGAAGCAGGAAGAAATTGTATCATCACTACATTATTCCCTGTAATTTGCAGTGTTACAACGCATTATAAAGATAACATGATGACTTCAGAGAACTTGTCTATCGTTTTTGGTCCAACGCTCATGAGGACACCCGAAGATAAGAGCCTGTTGGAGTGTCAAAGTTTAATCAAATTTCAAAAACTTGTTGTCCAATGTCTGATTGATAACTATTATACACTGTTTGGTGCATAAAAATGCAGTTTAGAGTGGATTTAGAAATTTTGAATCTTCGTCGTTCCTAAACAATGAGCTGTTAAGTAATAATACAACACGTATTTTACAAACTAGGATATTTAACTTTCATTGTATAACCCAATATACATGCAGGCCATCCTGTAGAACTCTATAGACCCATAGTTTACCTGTACCGGGAGCAAATATTGCAAAATTCATGGTAATTATATGAGAACTAAAATAGATGCACTTGACCACACTAACCACCTGCTTGCAGTAGCCTTGTATCTGTTCTATAGTTAACTGATTATATGTAATCGGCTGCGGCCGGATTTTCGTATATGAAGTCAGTGTTCCATTAATATAATAGAAATCTGCCTTTAGTACGGAGCTAACCCGACTTGCAGAAGAATGGTTTCTATACTTCTTCATTAAGGGCATTTATATATGAGCCAGGCAAAAACTCAAAAGTCCTTCCTAGGCAACAATAAAATGTCTCAATCAACAGTAAATTTACACCTCACTTTATTCCATTTTTCAATTCGTTTAACAGGACCAGCCTGGCTCATATAAATGTTCATGCTCCATGAGTTCTTATACCAGATTATATATATATATATAATGGATATTCTGTAACGAAATACTGACGATATATTTGGCCTAGGTCGGGTTTCAAACTGATAATATATGTCAAATCCATTGGGTATTAATATTTTTAGATTGTGTGTCACCCAATATTAAAGCTGATAATTTCTGAAACCTTTATACATATAAGCAAAAAAAAGGAGTTTTGCTTTGGTATACTTTTAGGATAGAGAGAAGTTGAGCGTTTTACGGGATCGACTTCAATTTTACAAAATTTTATATGTTTGTATACTATGAACACCAATACTATACCGAATCTACTAGTTAAAATAGTATAAATTGTATGTAAAGTGGTGAGCTTGTTATGGATGATACAAAAATGTTATTGATCATACGTGACTTTGTTAACCCTAGTTTTATTGTGTTTAATTGTGTTCAGTTGTAACTATTATGCCTGTATGAATATAGATCGGAACGTACCGGTCCACGTCGAACAGTAGTGGGATAGCACATCTGAATAGGAGGCGTGCAACAACCCGGCCAAGATACCGTCACATTTAACAAAAATATAATTCCAATCAAATTTTATTATAATTCGTTTCGACATAGGTTATGCCAACGACGTAGCGGGTTTTGGTCTAGTTTTTCAATTAGACTGCGTTGCCAATCCAAACAGTCCAGTCAACCCACTACCATTTTTGATTTCCTTGTCGACATAGCATGGATTTGTCTAATTTGTCAATTAGACAAAGTTAACAGGTTAGCTGAATTTTTCAGTCTACCGAATGTGTTTTTTATCTTGAGCCTGTATTCATTCTGTTACGTTTAAAATGGGACTTTCTTCCTATAGCTTTATGAGAAGAAACATAAGTCAATTTAATTCAAACAAAATTTGGTAAAATGTTCCGTTCCGCTGGGCGTGGTGGCGTGCGCCTGTAACAGAGTTTCCACGGCGTGGGTGGTGTGGAATGGCTTGAGGTCGGGATTCCTGTCGTACGTCGACCTATGTCGATCGGGTGTCCACACTAAGCTAGGCGTCAACATGGTGGACTTCGGGGAACCTTTGACCGCCAGGTTGAATAAGGAGGAATGTACCGGTCCAGGATGGAAACATAGCAGACAAAAGTTCCCGCGTCGAACAGTAGTGGGATAACACTTCTGAATAGGAGGCGTGCGACAGCCAGGCCAAGATAGTTGAACCCACTACCATTTTAGTCTCTTTTTTTACTATATTCCCTCCCTGGAATGAAATACTTCTAAATTTCTTCCGTCACATTTAGCAAAAATATAATTCCAGTAAAGTTTATTATAATTCATTTCGACATAAGTTATGCCAACGACGTAGCGTGTTTTGGGGTTCAATTTTCCACGGGCGGAGAGAGAGGGTCGGCTGAAGATTACCTACTTTCCATCCACCAGAAGCTCACACTCTTAAATAGAACAAAGTAAACTGCAAAAAAAAAACCAGACCCTAACCCTAACTAAGAAACTACCCAGAAGATATTGTCAGTAGTTCAATTTCTGAGTTTGCAAATATTCGAAAGTTAGAAAAAAAAATTAAAGAGAATTGAAGAACGAAAAATAGCACCTACCGTGTCCGAACCTAAGCATGCATCACGCGCGGGAGATAAATCACTTGACCACTCAACTGGATGTGAAACGTTGGAAAACGGGCTAGGTTGATTTAAGTTATAGTGGTCATTTATAGAAAAAGTATTGAAATTTGTAAAAATATAGTTTGCCGTGGGGCACCCTCTCTCACCGCCCGTGGAAAATTAAATCTCACGTGTTTTGGTCTAGTTTTTTAATTAGACTGCGTTATCAATCCAAACAGCCTAGTCAACCCACTACCATTTTTGGTTCCTTCGTCGACATAGCATAGCAGGGATTTGTCTAATTTTTTAATTACACTAAGTTAAGAGATTACCTGAATTTTTCAGTCTACCGAATGCGTTTTTTTTATCTTGAGTCTGTATTCATTCTGTTACGTTTAAAATGGGACTTTCTTCCTATTGCTTTATGAAAAGAAACATAAGTCAATTTAATTGAAACAAAATTTGGTAAAATGTTCGCTGGGCGTGGTGGCGTGCGCCTATAACCGAGCTTCCACAGCGCGGGTGGTGTGGAATAGCTTGAGGTGGGGATTCCTGTCGTACGTCGACCTATGCCGATCGGGTGTCCACACTAAGCTAGGCGTCAACATGGTGGACTTCGGGGAACCTTAATCGACCAGGTTGAATAAGGAGGAACGTACCAGTCCAGGATGGAAACATAGCAGACAAAAATTCCCGCGTCGAACAGTGGTGGGATAGCACTTGTGAATAGGAAGCGTGCGACAGCCAGGCCAAGATAGTTGAACCCACTACCATTTTAGTCCCTTTTTTTACTATATTCCCTCCCTGGAATAAAATCCTTCTAAATTTCTTCCGTCACAATTAACTAAAATAATTCTAGTCAAATTTTATTATTATAATCTGTTTCGGCATAGGTTATGCAAACGAAGTAGCGTGTTTTGGTCTAGTTTTTCAATTAGACTGTGCTACCAATCCAAACAATGTATTCAACCCACTACCATTTTTAGTTTCCTCGTCGACATAGCGTCGATTTGTCTAATTTTTCAATTAGACTAAGTTAGCAGGTTTGCTGAATTTTTCAGTCTACCGAATGTGTTTTTTTATCTTGATTCTGTATTCACTCTGTTACGTTTAAAATGGGACTTTATGCCTATAGCTTTATGAAAAGAAACATAAGTCATTTTAAATAAAACAAAATTTGGTAAACTGTTCGCTGGGCGTGGTGGCGTGCGCCTGTAAAGGCTAGTTTCCACTCAGGAAAATTCTCTTTTAGATCGGAACATGAAAGTTTCCTTTGTACAAACGCCGTCTTAGAACTCACCGACAAAGGAAATTTTCCTGTCCGATCCAGAGGAGATTTTTCCTAAGTGGAAACGGGTGTCCACACTAAGTTAGGCGTTAACATGGTGGTCTTGGAGAGTATAGCCTATGTCGACCTATTTGTGGCCTATTTTAGATCAAAACACATTGCAAACAGCATTTGAATGTCCACTCAACCCTTAACGCTTTCTCCTTTCAGCGGCCAAAATGGTGAAACTGGTCATATTTTGAATTAAAATGGAGTATTTCATGAAGAGTTTTAATTTAGCGTTAGTTTTACATGCTAGGCAGATGTAATTAAAAAACGAAACACTTGAATGTAGAGTAACAGCACTAAAACACTGTAATCTGCCTGTAATACCAGTAATCTGCCTGTACGTACTCAGATACAACATAAGCGGTCTAGCCGTTTTTACCGTATGAAATAGCACCCTTGTGTGCTATTTTTTGCACGTGTCATTACTTATGCATGACTGAATATTCGAGCATCAGTTTAAATATCAATAGTCACACAGCTACATCACTGACACTGTACTGTTTGCCGAAATTGAACGATGTTCGATATAGAACTATTATGTACTGGGCGAACCATGGATGCTTGACTCGAGGCCGCGTTACGACGCGCGTTTTTAAAACATTCCGGTTTTCTCTGCGGTATTTAAGGAGCTCACTCGCACTCACACTCATTGAGTGTGAAATAGAAATTTTGCTGTTAGTTATTGATCAATGAGAGAAATGTTTCATCAGTTGACAGATTTTAAAGGTGAAAAACTGAAAATCAAGCTCTTACTCGGCTGAAATTACAGCCATGGAAACGTTATGAGAAATTGAGATCTCTCACTCAATGAGTTAATTCGAAAGATCGACGAAAGATTCGAATTAGACTGTATAATTTTGTTCCCACATTTAATCAATTAATCCTGCGGTAAAAATCCTCCCTATGAGAGGACATGGTGGCCTGAAGTCCGAAAAGTACATAAAATTACCTATATTGACGGAAATTAATTTGAGAGAGTAACGATGCCCGCGAGCTGTAGACTAGCATCAGACTTGAATTAACTTTTTAATACTTGACTCCATCCGTCTAGTTTTTCGAATTATATTTTATACACTTACACTTTTCAATGTTCACGGTTGTAAACTTGTAGAAAAGTCTACCTATACAGATGTTTTTTATTTCACATGTATCAACTATGTGTGGCTTTATATACAATAAATTTTATTTATACTATCGCTGGGCGTGGTGGCGTGCGCCTGTAACCGAGCTACTACGGAGCAGGTGGTGTCGAATGGCTTGAGGTCGGGATTCCTGTCGTACGTCGACCTATGTCGATCGGGTGTCCACACTAAGTTAGGCGTCAATATGGTGGACTTCGGGGAACCCTCGTCCACCAGGTTGATTAAGGAGGAACGTACCGGTCCAGGATGGAAACATAGCAGACAAAAGTTCCCGCGTCGAACAGTAGTGGGATAGCACTTGTGAATAGGAGGCGTGCGACAGCCAGGCCAAGATAGTTGAACCCACTACCATTTTTCTCCACGATTAACTTTTTTTTCGGGATAAAAAATTTCTTTATCATTCTTACGCACTCGTGTGATATTAAATATAGTAAAGAAATATTCAGTTGATTTATTGTAATATTTTTAGACTTGTTGCAGCCGGTTTGCTCCCTAGTCCCAGTAACTCATTGCGCGGTCATCAACTTTAGTCTTACGTCATTTGGTCTTAAGTCAGTCAGAATCCCAGATCATTGAGTCAGACTGCGCATTTAAAATATGTTGATGTCTAATCTGGGGTCTGTAGAGGATGAGCTTCTTGAATGGAGTTGTTCCACACGTCATCTAATTTTCAGTAATTTTGAAAGTATGCTTCTCCAATACAGAAGCGCGCGGTTTACGAAAAGAAAACTGGCAACTAATCAGGTATTTAAGTAAGGCAAGATTATATTTATACTTTCAATAGAAGTTTTATACTCAAGCCTCAAGGTATAATTTATATTTCACCTGCAGAATAGGGATAGGAGTTTCTGTATGTACGTATTGCTACTATATTTTACATACAGCCAAATAGTATAAAGCTGTATTCCCAACAAATATAAGTAATTGATAGGACAAGAAACCAAATATTAATAGATAGGTGAACTGTAATAAAAGTGATGATTTCTGATGTATTATTAAGGTTAACCACATATAATGCAATTGATTTTCTAACTATATGATCATGTAAGAAAATCAAAGGACAACTACTCTAAAGCATTTTCTAACAACTACAATTGCATCTATTCATAATGCCTGGCCATTAGGTTACCACAGACTATTCAGTCTAGGTAGAATGGTATTCATACTATCAATGTTAAGATACAAACAATTCTGGCTTTGCTTTAGGAATTTTACAATTTTCTAACCAAAATTGTTCGAATGACTTTTTTTGTTTGAATAAATATACAATATTACCTAATGAGGATAATTTAGACATAATCTCATATATCCTATTTACAATTTAAAACATGAAAATGATATATTATACAGTCCCAACAACTGATTTTTACTTATTAATTTATTATTTATTTATTCTTTTCCCGCTTCTCTTTTATAGCCGTGTAACCAACTCCAACCATTATTGCTCCAACAACCATTGATTGTGCTATTACTCGGAGTCTCATGAGGTAACGACTTGTGCTCATTGGTCCTCGGTTCTTGTAAGCATATGCACCATATGCAAGTGCACCAATTGTACCAAGGATTCCTACAGTAAAAAGGGTTGACAAAATTCATATAATTTCACATTACATATTTTAAAAAATCCTCCTCCCTGGGATGCAAAAATTTATATCCTGGGATGCAAAAACTATTAAATCCACCTTCACCATTTTACATGTATTGCACTACCCCAAGAATTTTCTGTAGGTGACTCAAAATAGGGGAAGTTTTGAGTCGAAAATGAGGAATATGTTCCTTGGGGATAAAATATCTAGGGGTATTTATCTGAAATACCCAAAGTGAAAACTCTAATTATGGCAAATACAAAACCTTAATAAAGAGGGGGATGATGTGATTATTGGCTAAAGGAACAGTTTTTATTTTCTCTTGGGTTGATTGTAAAAAACTCGCTACATTATTTGCATTCAAACCCCAAAATTTTGTCATAAACTATAGTACATTAACTACCTTTTCATACAACCGACTCCAGAGGGGATAAAACTGACATTAGTCATTACGTCTAGCACCATTAAGGTGACCTCGTAACGAAGTTGTGACTATATAGGAGTTATTAGGTAAATTATAAGTCATTACGATGTTAAAATACTATATAGGACGATAAAATATTGTGAAATACTCAAATAGTCCTTTATTTACCTAATGGAACGAACGGCTGATCTCGACTCTTTCTTAGCAATTTATCTGTTTCAGACTCCTCAACTGCTGGTGATGCAAATTCGGCAACCTCTTCCGCGGTCGGTGTTCTTCTTGCTGACATTTCGCGTGAAATTGTTTTCAAAAGTCAAAACTTAAACCTTCTATGTCTCATGCACTGCTCTCAAATCTCGCACGTTGTATTTATTTTGCGAAATGGATTACGTAATTTCCGTGAGCAAAAGGCTTTGTCAGAACGTCATTGATTATTGACGTCATAAAGTTACTCCCCCACTGAATAAAGATCATGTTTCTTGTCACGATTTCGCTAGAGAATAGTTTCAAGTTTGAACAAATTCACGACAGTAACTATAAGGAACGTGACGATATTATGCGTGGGTTGTTTTTTAAAGCCGTGCGCAAGAGTTATAAAGTAAAAGTTATACAGTAAAAGGGAGGATCACCGGATGGGCTGGGAAAATCATTCCCGAGCCGTTGAAGAGTGAAGGAGATATATAAAGTGGGATGCATGACAACGGAGATTTGCATGAGCTTTCTTAGAGTTATATTATGTCAATAATTGTTTTAGTATGTAATTAAAAACGTAATTAAAAAAATTATGCTGAATTAAGTTATAAGCACTGTCCTACTGCGCAGTTTTTACATCAAAATATTTTAAGCATATTTTTGCTTCTTTCGTTGTTTCAGATACTGATTTAATTCTTCATCTGTCACTTTGACAGGGCAGAATTTTCAATAATAACCTTTGTAACAATTCGAAAAAGTATTTTATATAGATTATTCTAAAATCAATAATTAAGTTTTCTCGCTATACAGCTGTGTAACTCCAGCCATTATTTCTCCAAAAACCATTCAGATTGTCATGGTCCACCAATGATTGACTGTGCCAATACTCGAAGTCTCGTAAGGTAACCACCGCTTGTGCTCATCGATCTTCTATTCCGGTAAGCATACGCACCATATACAAGCGCACCAATTGTACCAAGGATTCCTACAGTGAAGGGTTTAGAAAATTCATATAATTACAAATCAAAGTATTTATAAAGTCAATTAACTGTCCTAGACCTAGGATTAGTAGGGTACAAAACTAATCCAACTAATGTGACTTTCATCATTTTACATCCATGGTTGCAATGTTTCCTGCATTTTGATATGTCTGATTTATGGCATGCACGTACAGAATCAGTGTATCCAAGGTATGAAGAGGGGCGTGAGTTTTATCGCCCAAGGAACAATTAATATATCACCTATATATATATATACATACTACCATTATGCAACCCGCCCAGGCCCCCTAGAGGGCGAGTATTCTTATTAATAAAGTAACCTCGTAAACCTCGTATCGAATCTAGAACTATATCTATGAACCATATCTGGTAAATCGTTAAAAGGTGCTCTATTTACCTAATGGGATAAACTGGGAGTCTTGGTTACTTTTTTCTTGGTTATTTTTCTGCTTTTGATTCCGCGACTTTTGCCGCCGCCGCTGCTTTTCTTGGCTTTTGATTTTGCTGACATTTCGCAGAAACTTGTTTTCAGAATTTTGATTCAGTTGTCATACACGGCCTCAAACTTGCACGTCCTATTTATTTTCCAGAACGGAATTAACAATGTCCGCCGGAAAAAGGAATGCAACTTCAAATATAGAGTCCTTGAAGAATGACGTCAAACCGTTTTCGAATCGCTAGAAATTTAACTCATTAGAAATTTTGTGTTTTATTTTCGTTAGCAACGTTTCGTTCGTTGTCCCAACTTAAATATATAAGCTTATATTTTGCAAAATACCCGCGGCGAGAAAGCGTCCGTGATAATATTGATTATTGTATTACGTTACGAAATGCATGTTTTCTCTTATAAATTATATAACATCTCGAACTATCATTTTTTAAAATATTTCTTAAAAATGCGTTGTTTAAAAACATTTTGAAAATGGTACGTTTGTAAGTTGTTCAAACGTTGATAGGCATGCATGAGTGTAGCCGGGACGGACCATTATAGGCATGCATGAGTGTAGTTGAAAACGATGAAAGTAATGATAATGGTGTAATTTGTTTGTCTCGGTTTGTTCTTTGAAAATTAGTCTTAGATGGTGTCAGATGTGCATGTAGTTTCTCCAATGAAAATATGTCCTGCTCTAGTCTACGGAGTGAGCTGCCATGCAAAATTACGTCATGTACTGAGATCATTACAGCAGAAGGAGTTTAATTTGCATTATATATATATATATATTATCTTAATAATACAATGTTCGACGTATAAAGAACTTGAGTTCTTTTTTTTGTTGAGTGACAACAATAATTGTTTGTCTTATCACAGGTAGCCCGCGCTATTGTGTTGCTTCGAAGTATCCGCATTCTTAATTCACCTGCTGGCATATCATCGCAAGCGCGGCAATTTTTTTCAGTGCACTTCACTTTAAGTGCACTGATGTGAAGTGCATGGAAAAAAAATTGCGGCTCCTGCGATGATATGCCAGCAGGTGAATCAGCAATTAAGGATGTGGATACTTCACGTGAAGCAACACAATAGCGGGCTACCTGTGGTCTTATGATCCAAATTCATTGCTTCTATGATTTTGTCCTAATACAGCAGTGACTCGTATATTATATAATTTATTTATACCTATATTATATACTATAGCCATACATAACTCAGTCATTTATAGCGGTGAGCTCGCTGTGTCTACTGAAATAGGAGGTGGTTGAGGAACTAAAATTGTATGTAAATTTGGTTTCAGTCAGTGCCGTGGGACAATAGCAACGCCACTGCATATTCTTGCGCCCCTGGTGACCTCCAAGTCTTGCTAGTAGATCGTAGGGGCAGCTGGTTCTTATATTATCATGACACCATGTTGTTCTCTTGCCCAAAACAGTAAAGCCTGTGGGTGGGAAATATAATTGTTCAGCGGTGTGGGTAATTCAATCCCATGCAATCAATTTTTAAAGCTTGATCATTACCTGCCCATAAACGCACGTTCTCGAGAAATATCTTCGAAACAAAGAAATCTATTATATAAACATCTGTGGTTCGCTGACATGCATGTGTTTCCTGAGACAATTAAAGCCAGATGTTTTTTCGGAGAAATGTCTCTCGAATGAGGGGAAAATCTTGGAACAATATTTTCTCATAATTTTGCAAACAACATTACAACATTCAAACAACATTACTTTCTGGTCATCTTTCCCATGATGAGTCATAAAAAACAATAAAGAAAAAAACGACTCAAAAATGCAACGGCAACTTCTTTTGATAAACTATATTATGTAAATAGAACTGTGTTCAATTTAAATGATGTATATATTATTCTGGGGCCGATTGTATAAAACTCTTTAACTACATTTTGTATAGTTAAATCCTAGTTAACTCGACTATGATTGGCCAACTCTGTCCTTAATTATAGAGTTAAAAGTTAACTAGTCTTTTATACAACTGGGGCCTGCATGTATACTCTTCCTTACCGGGTAAATATACGCCAGTTTTCCATGCCATGTTCTCGGTTAGAGATTTTGTCATGCTGCCCCACGAAAGCATATTCCCGTGTACATTGAATCCTCCAGCAGACATAGGATAAATACTTTCGGTCGCTATTTCATAGTCCCAGATGTTTCGTCGGAACCAAGACGACCGGTTAGCAAGTAATCTCAGACATTAAACCAAAGAAGTCTCGCAAATCGCATTATAAATTATATAATAACAATTCGATCTAAATAGAGCAAATTAATACAAAGAAATATTAAAGTAAACATGCATATAAGCCTATAAATGTTCGCACGTGTGGCGTATAAATTACCCATACAATGCATAAATTCTGCGTAAACAAACTAGAATATAAAGTCAATGTCTTACTTCTGTGGCGAGATCCTTTAGCTGTCTATTTCATCGTTTATCGTTCAGGTTAGCCCGTCTTTCTTTCATTTACTTATTTAACAAAACATGCGTTATATTTACACCTTTTCCGTCTCGCTGTGCGTCTATATGCTAATGCTATGATTGCTATTTGATACCTAATATTGTCATCATAGTTTCAAAGTTCAATTATAATGAGTTCCATTCGTGTCTACGCACGTGTATATAAACTGTCAATCCACTCTCCCCCCCGATGAGGACTCTTCCTCATCACTTAATGTTACTAATTGTGAGTTACTTATCTTCATATCCTTCTGCAGGGTACAGTACTGCGACTTTTGTAATAGGTCTTTCGTAGTGCGATGTGGATGTCTTCACCTTAACGTTACGAATTCGTCCGTCATTTCCAGGATATACATTAACAATTCTGCCCGTAGTCCAGTTTCCACGAATCGCATTCGTATCTTGAACCACGACGATGTCATCCACTCGTACATTTCTTTTTTCAGTAGTCCATTTCTTTCTGGGAACTAAGGTGGGAAATACATCTCTGCTCCAACGCTTCCAAAAACTATCGATGATCTTCTGGACAAATTCAACACGATGTTGAGGATTCTTCGTTTCTCTGAATGGCCCTTGTGGTACCATTGTTGATGCTCGACCAAGTAAAATGTCGTTTGGACAAAGGAAAGAACCGTCATCTGGATCATTGGGGATCCTTCCAATAGGACGCTGATTAATCAGGTTACTAACTTCCAGCAAGCATGTGTACAGCTCGAACGGAGCCAAAATTTGTTCACCAATCGCGATCTTTAATGCTTTCTTCGAACTCTTGACAAGAGCCTCAGCACAACCGTTATGATGTGGTGCTGCAGGAGTAATAAATCTCCACTCCATTCCTTTCTCGGCGCTGAATTCCTTCAACTCTTTCTCGTTCCATCCTTCTATCATTTCTCGGAGTTCACGTTGAGCTCCCACCAGCTGCGTCCCGTTGTCACTGATCATCAGAGCCGGTTGTCCACGGATTGCGAAAAATCGACGTAAGGTTTGCAAGAATTCCATAGCGGAATAGTCCACTGCGATTTCCAGGTGTACGGCACGAGTATTCAGACATGTAAACAGTACGCCATAGTGTTTGGTTGTTTTGTTTCGGCCAATTTTAACTTGGTAAGGACCGAAGTAATCGCATGCCGTGCGATGAAAGGGTGGTGTGAATGGCTCCAGTCGGGTAATTGGTAGGTCTGACATGAACTGCTCCTCGGTTTTGGCTTGGATTCGGCGACAACATACGCATCGGAACTTTATTGACTTGGCAAGATCATGACATCGGATAATCCAAAACTTTTTCTTGATCTTTGCAACGGTTGTTGCAACTCCTGAGTGGCCGTTTCGATGGAAGTTACGAGTGATCAGCAGGGATATCCAGTGTTCACGTGGGAGTAAAACTGGATGTTTGGCATCGTACGAGATTACGGCTTCGCTTACTCGACCTCCGACTCTGATAACTCCGTTGTCATCGGTAAACGGGGTGAGTCCTTTCAGTTCTCCCTTTTTCAGGCGATCATGAAGTGACTTCTGACTTTGTTTGACCAATACAACTTCGGCATCTTCTAACTCCTTTGCTGGATGATCATCTGAGGTTTCGGTCGGGTCGTTTCTGTGTTGTCTTTGTTTTGATGCTTGTTTCGTAGCGTGTTGATGAACCGTAACACATAGGCTGTGACTCGGATAAGTTTCCCCCAACTGGAAAACTTCTTGCACGGAATGACTTCTGGCGATTGGGTTACTTGAAAGACAGGTTGAACTTTTCGACGTTCAGACTGATCGATATCCACGCTTTTAGTGATGGTAGCAGAAGACGACTCGCTCGGCCATTCTTCCTCCGGTAACTTCAGAAACTCGGGGCCATACTTCCATCTGCCTGTCAGTTGCAGAGCAGGTATTCCTCGCGACACATCATCAGCGACATTTAGCTCTCCAGGAACGTGTCTCCACTGATCTGGTTCAGACTTGCTCTGGATTTCGGCAATTCGGGCTGAAACGAACGGCTTAAACTCTCTGGGTTGGTTACGGATCCATGAAAGAACAATGTGGCTGTCAGAGAAGAAAATTATCTTCACAAACTTCATTCGAGACTCTTCGAGAATAGAACAACATAATCGTGTCGCCAGGACAGCTGCTTGTAGCTCTAAACGAGGTATGGTCAGCGACTTCAGTGGGGCTACTCTTGACTTTGCTGCGATGAACCTGGTTACAAAGGTGTTGTTTTCTGTCTCCCATCTGATGTAAGCACATGCTCCGAAGGCTTCAATCGATGCGTCCGAGAAAATGCATAGTACTGGCGCTCCGATCACGGAATCTGGCGTAAGAGACCTTTCGAAGGTGACGTTGTTCAGGTCGTTCATCTCTTGGAAGAATCGTATCCACGTTATTTGGAGATTCGGCGGCAATTCATCATCCCATTGTAGTCCTTCTAACCACAGTTTTTGCATCTCTATTTTGGCGCGAATCAGGAAAGCTGCAGCTACTCCTAGAGGATCGTAGATCCGAGCTACTTGGCTTAGTATTGCTCTCTTCGTAAGTTTAACTAGTTCAGGAGGAATCACTTTGAACCCAAAAACGTCGTCGTGGTGGTTCCAGACAGTTCCCAAAACTTTCTCTTCAACTGGGCCTTGTAGGAGCTTTAATTCCAATTCACTTTTTTCAATAACGCTTTCATCATTCTTCTTTAATGACCGGTTTGAGAGCCAACACTTCACGTTAAAACCACCGTTGCGAAGGATTTCGTCAATCTCTGCTGTTATTTTTCTTGCTTGATTTTCAGAATGGACCGAATCGCATATGTCGTCCATGTAAGTATTCTTCTTTAAGACTTCAGCAGCTGCAGGGTAGCGTTTTTCTCCTTCTTCAGCAGTCTTTTGCAGCGCGGTCTGTGCCATGGCTGGGGCTGGTTTGTCACCAAATGTCAAGACTGTTTTGACATAAACATCAGGTTCTCGATCCGTATCCATGTTTCTCCACAGGTATCGGTGAACATGTTGATCTCTTTCCGGGATTAGGATTCTGTGATACATCTTGGATATATCCGCGTTGATAGCCACTTCATTTTCTCGAAATCGTAGGAGAACTCCAAACAGATTATTTAGTAAATCGGGTCCTTTCATCCAGTAATCATTTAAGCGGTGCCCTTTATACGATGCTGAGGAATTGAAAACAATTCGGATGGGGGTGCTCTTCTTCTCGGGTCTGACTACCTCATGGTGGGATATGTAGTGGGTTGGTCCCTTGTATGACTTTAATTCTTCACTTGATAATTTTCGAGAGAAGTTCATTTCACTCATTTCCCTCATCTGCTTGTCATACGCTTCTGCATGATCTGGGTTCTTGGCTAATCGACGCTCGGTTGTTTCCAATTTCTTCTCCGCTTGGCTTCTGTTATCCGGTAATTCAGATGCATCTTTGACCCAGGGGTATGAAACTAACCATTTATTACCAATCTTTTTGCAGGATTGTTCTATAATCTTGGCTTCGTAGGCTTCAACTGGACTTAACTTCTTGCTTTCACAAGAACACATATTCCCTTCCACGCCCATTGATTCGGTGGTCCAAAAGTCGGTCATATCGATGGGATTTGAACACTTGACATGGTAGACTTGACTGACGTCACACTTTTCAGACGTGGCTCCAAAGACAACCCATCCCAATGGCGAATATCTTGCAACAAGATTACCAGCTTCTTTTGTCTCACCAGTGTGCAACTTCGGTTGATCAATTCCCAACAGGACATCTATTGGACCATTCTCTCTTCGTAATTTCTCTCTTTCAAGGTTGAAAGCTTCAGCTATGCCATCAAGTTTCATTCCGGAAATATCACCACTGATACTTGGGATTCCCACAGCTGCAATTGTGTGGATGGACTGGTTCTCGAGGGATCGAATTTGGAATCGATACATCTTTGTTGACATCTCATTTTCTTCTCCTCCAACTTTCGCCATTGTTACTGTGACACTCTTGCCTTTGAGACCCAGCTCCTCAGCGACTGATGTCCGTATTAAACTGATTTGAGCACCAGTGTCTAGTAACATATTAGCCTGTTTCTTGACCTTCTGTGGTCCCAGGATTTCTGCCTGAATAGTCGGTAACATAGTCTCTCCGCTAGTAGTAACAGATGACACAGCAGATATGTTTAAAATATGCAATAGTGGATGATGGTAATGCTTGCACTGAACTCCGCTGATGGTCTCGCTGCACTGGCGCCTTCGAGAGCAGGTTGACATGTTGTGACCACGACCAGCTCGCTTCAGGCAGCTATAACAGGCATGGTTCTCCTTCACAACTTTCAGGCGGTCGCTAGCACTCTGGGCAAGGAACTTTTGGCATTGGTCGGTCCAATGTTCAGACGTTTTGCAGAACCAGCACTTATGGTTTGTTGGCTTCCCATCTTCTTTTCCAGTAACATGTCCAACATGCTTGGGTGACTGCCATGAGCTTCTTAATGGTGCCGTTGCTCTCATTCTCGACTTCATCTCACTTGTCATCCAGGAAATTAACGACTCCAATGTGGCTTGACTCTTTGAACTCTCCAAATAGCGTGACCAGACTTTGCGATCGTCGGTAAACATTTTCTGTTCAATGATAGCCAGCATGTGGTTGTTATCCATGTCATTCTCCCGTCCTACTTCTCTAAGGGTGTTGAAACTCCGCTTTATTAAATGGACCAAGTCGCAAAACCGGGCATCTTCTCCGTCCTTTATTGGCTTAAACTTGGAGATATCGTGAGTGATGATGTCAGCAACAAATCGTGGATCTCCATACACGGAATCGAGATATTCCCATGCGGCATCATAGTCTTGACCAATTCCCTTGATCATTTCCAGCGGTTTTCCTTGGAGACTAGACCTCAGAATGGTTATTGCATCACGTTTACTGTATCTATTTTCCACCAAGTGCTTAAAGTCCGCTCTAAAAGTTCCAAATTCTCTGACGTCACCAGTGAATTTTGGCATCTTTGGCTTCTCAATTCGAAATAGGCTTTCTCCTTTGCTTATATGAGTTGCTGTCTCCGCGGTGTTCTCAGTTGTGTTGAACGATGAATCATTAATAGATGTGCTGGGTTGTACAGGATGACTTTGGGTTTCTTGAGCTACTGGTGCTGATATCTGGTTGTCTTGATTTTCTTCATTCGGTATCGATGCATGACTTTCTTCGCCGGCCGGGATTTCGTTAATTTGTTCTTCATTCGACAAGTTCTCTGCGGGAGTATTTACGCTTCCGGTTTCGACAGTATTTTGTTTCATCTCTGATATTTTCGTCTGTTGCTTTATATAATCTTGCGCGTCAATTTTTAAGCGCAGAAAGGTTTCCTGGCATTGTTCAATATATCGTTCTTCCTCATTGAACTGTTCGTCATCTTCGATTAGCATTGTCACTTCTTCGTGTTTGGCTTCCAGGTCGGCAAATGCGTGTTCATAATTATCAAGCGCCCTTTGAACCTCATCGGTCGAACGTTTCCCCTCGATTTGGACTATTATAACTTTCCCGAGCCGTGTTAATGCTGCTTTGCCGTTTCGTCGTTTCATCTTAGCTTTCTTAAAATCGTCGCAATTGCCGTCTTTCGATGTCATATTTTCCATTGTCGTTTTACAGTATAATTCGTCTCAAATTCCTTCGAACCGTGGTTAGCAAGAAATCGAATAGTGTTTCGTCGGAACCAAGACGACCGGTTAGCAAGTAATCTCAGACATTAAACCAAAGAAGTCTCGCAAATCGCATTATAAATTATATAATAACAATTCGATCTAAATAGAGCAAATTAATACAAAGAAATATTAAAGTAAACATGCATATAAGCCTATAAATGTTCGCACGTGTGGCGTATAAATTACCCATACAATGCATAAATTCTGCGTAAACAAACTAGAATATAAAGTCAATGTCTTACTTCTGTGGCGAGATCCTTTAGCTGTCTATTTCATCGTTTATCGTTCAGGTTAGCCCGTCTTTCTTTCATTTACTTATTTAACAAAACATGCGTTATATTTACACCTTTTCCGTCTCGCTGTGCGTCTATATGCTAATGCTATGATTGCTATTTGATACCTAATATTGTCATCATAGTTTCAAAGTTCAATTATAATGAGTTCCATTCGTGTCTACGCACGTGTATATAAACTGTCAATCCACCAGATATTGAGTTGTGTAAGAGTTGCACTATCGCCACTGGAACCGAAGATAAAATTCCTTCCCGCAGGTAGTTCTGTCACGAGTTTTGCGTCCTCGAAACTATTACCACTTTGGTACCCGTCATAGTATAAACTCGCCTTACCTTTCTCACCATTCCATTTCATGCACAGAAAATGCCAACCGTCACAGGTCACAGCTCTAAGAAAATAAAACATAAGGTACCCTCAACCATCCGCGTGGTGCCCTCGACCATACACCTATACTGTTCCTATCATTACAAAACTGGACCCTTTTGCTATATACCTAAAAACTGAACTTGAATTATTCGCTTTTACTTTTTCTCCTATACAATGTAATTTAAAAAATAACTAGTTGTGGTCGAATTCGGGCAACACCGTTCAAACTTCAAATCATACTCACGTTCCTTCAGATAAGCTATTAAGAGTGAAGGCCAATTCCTTCAGCGAAGTATAGCGAAGACTGAATGTATTACTCGCACTGTAGGCAAAAAACTGCGCATTTCCACCATTTTTAACCCACAAACAGGTTGATAGAAATTTCATGGGTTTGGACGGTCCCGGATAGTTTACTTCGTTTGACAGTGGTAGTGTCATTTCGTAATTTAACCCATCACCTACAAAAATGTGTGGATGGTGTTATGGTATCTGTTCTGGCTGATTGGCTGTGCATGAAAGATGTATATGCCCTGCAATACCCTGTTGTACTCTGACTATCGCATCGACGAGGCACCGCAAGTCTTAGACTGTTCCATCAGTTAATTAGTATAATAAAAAATGTCTGATCATATTGAGGTACATACAATTTTCTGACAAATAATTCGTGATAAGCCGTATTGTCGTACCTGAGAAAGATGCATTTGATGGACGGATGATTCTTTGACGTGATACTATATTGTCTTTAGCTGTAAACCAAGCGATCAAATCACCTTCTCTAGACCCAGGACTTTTAGCAATCAACTCGATCTCACTACCGTTTTTTGCCTGACTCCATAAATTTACCCGGCTTATACTTCCAACCAAAGTGCAGTTTACTTCTTTGTGTGTAATTTTTCCAATGTTCAGAATCCCACCAGATTGGATTTTTCTTCCTTTCAAAGTATTTCTGTGCGCCCAAAGAACACCATCGATCAGCAGCATCCATTGTCCTGTAACACCCGACCAGGTGAATCCCACGTGATGCCAATAACCGTCATTTATGGGTATGGTGGCAGTTCTGAGAAATAAAGTCACACGAATAAAGCGGAATAATATTACAGTCAAAATAGTTTTAAAAATAGAGGGTTCAAATAGTTATCCGAGCAAAAGTAAAGAATCTGTCTCAACAAATCAGTTTTGTTGTTAAGCTGTCGAATATGTTTGGTACCCATTTTATTGAAATATAGTTGTACCAGTGATGTTCGGGAATATAAAAGTGCTTTGTTATTTTGAAACAATTTTCTTCGTCGCCTGCCCAAAACCATGTATACATCACCGACTTTCGCTGACTCATGAGAATTTCCAGGCCTTTATTACAGCCCCTTGCAGCTATGGCATTGCCCAAATTTGGTTACTCCAAGCCCATGTAGCTATTTCGTAAACGTTCTTACCCTTTATAATGACCAAACAGATTTCCAGAAAATGATTTGATTGACGCTCCGCTTGGATCGTCTGCGTAGAACGCGAGTGTGATCGTTTCGGTCGAGGTTTTGGAACTGTACGACATCAAAGGGTATACCGTAAATCCTGGATTAAATTTAATCCATGCACTAAATGTGAACTCGTCGAAATCCTCGTTTACTGTCCCCAGGAAAAGGAAATTGCTCTCAGTAGAGTTAGGAAAGTCTATGTCGTAGTTATCTATAAGACAAAATAATCCAGTTGGTTCATGTTCCACGAATTCCATGATCGAGGAGCAGAGGGTGCATGTTCATAAATGATCTGAAAATATACTCACGGTATTTTTCATGCTGGCAATATTTTCCATAGTATTTCTCATCACAGTCGCACTTGAATCCTTCAGGCTCACAACTGTTTGCCAAGCATAGCCCATGGCCATGGCATAGATTGTCCTTGATACATTTTGGCTAAAATGTGGAGAAATTTACTGCATAAGGATACGCGCTTAATTTATTCATATCTATGTACTTAATATATATCATAGCACAAAATCGTTCCAAATTGCCCTGAGGCTGAACTGACCTCTTCATTGCATGCAGTGTAAAAATTGAAAGTAATTCTAAGATGTTCTTACCGGGATCGTGTATAAGGATATATTTTTATTGTTCAAACAGTTATTGGAAATAGCTAGCCTATACGCGATATAACGCTTTTTTAAGACATGCATGCAGCTGTTTTATTTTTCAGTCGTCTCTTTTAAGAACATAATTCCTCTGTCGCTACAGAATTACTACAAGAAACCTTAAAATTCTCAAAAATACTACAATATTTCTCATTTGAAAGATTTTCATCGCATTCAAAACCTTCAAAAAGAGGATTCGCTCACAACCTGATATAAGTTTTAAATTAATATATACGACCACTTAGCTATGACGAATATACCTATTCATTATTAATTTGATAATTTCGCACCGATTCAACAATCTGCAACGTGTACAACTTCCACTTTTCATTAGCGCTATTCTTCTCAGATATCGAAAAATACTCCGGTTTGCCTTGTGTTACTTGACAGTTGATGGCATCGTCATGATTATGATCATTCCTATGCTTGAAGACTTCGCAAGATTTTTGTTGAGCGAGACACAGCTGCGCGCATTCCAAAACAGAACCGACGGAAACTTGCTTGGTGATATTCACGTTTACTTCAGTTGCTAGATAACAGACAAACACACGCAGTTGAAATAGTTCTTAGATTGAAAGTGAGGTTCGAGGCCGGGGGGCAAACAAATTATTTCAGAAAAAGTTATCGACCCATGGGTACAAATTGGCCGACTTATCACTGATTTTATCGGGTATCTTGAATCATTTTTACATGTTCCCCAAGCGCATCTTTTAGTTGCGACCATAGTCCGAACTTTTGCGTGCAATGTACTAATGTTTTCTATACTATCGCGTGAGAGTTTGCGTGACCCGTAGTCCGAACTTTTGCGATTGTTTACATTTTTGATCACGTGTCAAGTACACGTGGCGCCCACGGTGCAAGTGGTGAATTTTTGCCAAACAAAACTAGATTCGTTTTTTTCAGTGGGGCAGCTGACAACCGTGGCTCTGATTATGTGTATTCTCGAACATGCGTTCGTTATTATATTCGCGAAGGTTTATTATGCTGGCACGCGAGGTAGTGTGTATGTTCGTGGCCGCAGCAGGAGCTGTAGTCAAGTCTAAAGCCCTCGATCTATTCAGTAGACTATTTAGACAAAGACCTGGTAGAAGCGCCGAAAAGAATGTATTGCACCAGCTGCCATGGAGACTGCTCTATATATATAGTTCCACATGAGCAGGCCTTTGAGGTGCTGCTTATACACAGTATACAGCCGCGTACGGATGCATGGTCAAAGTTATGTCGTGTACCTAGCCATATCATATGCACTCGTTCTTCTTGGATGTAAATTAAAATTGTTCAAATAAAATAGAAACTGACTGATAAGCGTACGTCTGCGCTTATATTTTATCGCCATATATGCATGATATTGTATTGACATGATATAGGTAAAAACATTAATATTTCTGTCTGTCCGCTTGATAATTTTCCTCTCATGTTTGACGCAAACAAGACTGAATTCATATTGTTAGCTTAATGCTGCATTGTCCTTACTTAACCATGGACAGAAAATGAATACATAATTTGTGTTGAATCATATAGTTTTTCATAATAAAATTGCATTGATTATATGTTGGCTAATACATTCAAACAGATGATGGCGCAAGACAATTAAGTTTGTGTTTTATCATACATTATTCTCATTGATAAAATGGCATTTTTTAAAAACTAAGCCATGAACTTTTGTTTTACCGGTTGAAAAGAATAGGTTCAAAAAACGTGTATGCACATAAAATGACTGTTTCTTTAATTTTTACTCTTGGAGAATTATCTTTTGCTCATTTGCTCATTTGTTCCGCGCCTAACTTCACACGTAAACCATAAATATAAAGGGGGCCCTCAAAACGGTTCCCTATTTCTTCCAGTCGCGTGTAAACAAGCTCTTACCGGTGTTTTTCTTGAAAAATCCTTGTCGACAAATTGGATTCTGCTCAATCTGCTGGGACCCACTCGACCAGCTCAAAAAAGCCACAGGTAGCGTAACCAACAGTGAGAATATCAATTCGGTTTTTCGATAGATCTGATACATTACTTTTGCGTTTCCACAACGGTTGAACAAACTTTCAGCACATTCAGCTGTCTCCCATAGGCTTGTGATTAATAAATGTCGTGACGCTAAATGAACGGCTTGCAAACGGTAAAATGAATACGGAACAAAATTATAAACAAGCTATTAAATATTTATAATAATCCGCGCCCTGTTAAATGGACAACCTGCCGACGAGTAATTAGATGCGAAAACTTAAATTGCCAATCGGCATTCTTTAAAATAATTTTTCTGTATGTTATTTGCCTGCAATTATGTAAAAATTTTGTTTGAGAGGCAAGTGTGAAACAAATATACCCCATGTCGTAGTGTTTTTGTTTAGTATAGAGAAATAATTAAAACCAAAATAAGGACTGCGTATATTTTTAATTGCCATAATGGGACAAAATCCCTACACAGGCGGTTCACTTGAGAAAACGGCCATAAAGGATTGGAAAGTAAAAAATGAACTCCAAATGCCATTATTCATGAATTTCGAACATTCTGTCATTCATTGTCATACTGTTGCGCATGCGTCAATTAGCAATGCCACCGTTATGTAATACATGGAATGGCAACCTATAGCAGTTCATCACGGCCAGGACTCCAGAGGTCGCCTAGAATTTTCTTCTAAAATCAAGACGACTGTTATCCACAAGGACACCGCGGAAATTCGTTTTCAACAAAATATAACTTGCACATGCAGAAAATTTGAAGCTTGCACACGGTGAAAACGAATCGTCTGAATTAATAACCTTTTGTATATTTAGACCTCAATAATCTATGGCCATTTCACAGCTGTCGTGCAGATGTGTATAATGAGCTGTCAAAAGATTGTAGAATGCGTATTCAAAAGAAAAATTGAACTTTTTTCCATTTATTCAATGAGATGCAAAATTATGAACCAGTGAATTATGAACAACAATTTCTGCGTTGTTTCACGACTCGTGATAGAGTATTAGCGAGCAAGTAAAAATGCGGGAGAACGCTGACAACTAAAGTGATTTAGCGCATTTAAAAGAAACAACTTTGTCCGCGGCAATCTTGGCCGAAAGTTTGACCGGATGTTTCATAGTTGCCAATCTTTTGCTCGACCCCCCAGTTGTCCCTTATCAAACATCACCTATCTTTTAAGAGATTTCTCAATTCAAGCATGATAGTTTTTAAAACACAAAAAAACTATATTTTATCCAATATGTTATACTTTTTTCAACTATACAAGTATTTTCGTTTATCTTTCCGGGCTTTTTTATGCAAATAACTTTCCGCCATTCTGTTTATTTCGGCAAAATCATTGCATCTCATGAAATCAGCAAAACATGCAGTATTTATGGATGGGTCGGATAATGCTAAAAGGGTCTCGTAATTATTACGATAATAATTTAGTTAATTTTCCGGCGTTGAAATATCGCTTGCCTTGGGAAGCAGCAGACAATATAAAGCTGCGTTGTAGTCTAGGTACGTTTGAAATTTCTTCTTAAGCTCGTAAGTAAGGATCGTCCGGCGGTAAGGATTTGCATGATTCGGTCCACAACACCAGAGGAGAAGAAAATCCGTACAAAACAACAAATAAAACCAAAACTGTAAAAGAGCTGTCTATAGTGCATGTCTATTACACTTTTCAAAACTGTTACAGAATCCTGCACTTCTTTATTTAAACATTTTAAGAAAAAAATCCCACAGAATACCAGTCATAACATCCTTCCATCATGCAGTATGCAAGGATGGTAGCTTGTCGCGAAAACATTCGCGTATGTGATCTGCTGTAGACGAAGCAAAATTTGACATTTCACTACAGACCCATGCATCTTTGATATCTTTTAGTATCTTTGATAAAATATATAAATCTATTTTTTCCTTTCACTATATATATAACTGAAAATCTATGGTATGAATGCATACATGCCTGTGCCACAGAATGCTAATCAAATCGTTATTCAGTGTTACAACCGCAAACTCCCATTTTTCAAAGGTAAAAAAGGGTTTGCCTCATTATCACATCGACATAATATTTTAGGCTTGTTTGCAAACATATATCTATTAAAACTTATTGATTGTGAAGGCATTGGGAGAGAATGCTAGACACAATGTGAATGAGTGTGAGAGAGTTAAATACATGCAGGCGTGTGTGGGTGTTTTACTCCAGTTTCGAGTTCCAATTATTCAAGCCAAAAATTGCATATATTATTCATTGCTATGATGTAAAAAGATCCGTATTGATGATGGATGGTTCATAATAATTATTGCCCGTAATTTTAGAAGCGACCGCGTTAATGGATTCAGTGGAAACTAACGTTAACTAATGGAATTCTGGCATTCATTTTGCGGTGCATGCGTTAGGCAGCAATGCCACAATGGAATTGCAACATATAGTTCCTCACAAAAAACGGTCATGACATTCATATAGTCTATAGGGTTGGCTGGAATTCTCTCCTGCATAATAATCTGCTGCACGTAACCGGTTCGATTGGACTTAACTCATTGCTCATTACAATAGTGTTCCCATGAAATAAGGACACATCGAGTTGGTGCTTGTCAGAGAGTATTTCGTTTGTAGATGGGCATAGGACATGCAGTCCAACCATAATTAGATATAATATTGAGAGATGCATGTAATAAGTTGTGTGAGAGAAGTAAAAAATTTTGATTGTATAAAAGTTAATACAATAGAAGGAAAGGAATGATGTCCAAGAAAAGTTCCTCAACCGGATTCTATAGGCATAGATACATCTATTCACTGGCGTCTCTCTCAAATAAAAAGAAACGTACAATAATTAGAATAATTATATTAAATTTAACATACAGTATATAAGTGAAATTGATAACTATATATAGAAAAAATTTTAATTTTCTTCGAGTGTTTTCTAATATTTTTTAACACGAGAAATGAAAATATTTTCTCCCAATTTTTTATTGTGTATTAAAGGAGCGACACGTGTGGTGTTATCTGCAAAGCTTTCGGTCGGTTCGAAGCATATACACTGACTCAGTACAGGAAATTCAATATAGGGGAAGTTTCCCGTCGCAGCCCTTAATCGCGTGTTCGCCAATTGGTTGGTTTTAATACTGACGATAATGACACGTGGGATTATCATAAACTACAGAGCCAGATTAGTTCTAAACTTCATGCGAATGACGGCGCTAAAGCATTCGATGTAAAACATTAATCTCAATGCTCATTGGCTACTGATAATTATATATAAGAGGAGCGTGCATGGGATTACATTTGTAATTTCATAACTAACTTTACTCAACAACACAACATTTTTCCATGAATATCATGAACAAGTAATAGTCTAGTTAGGCCTGTGTAATTTCGTGAGTATATTAAAGATTATAAACAGCGATGGTTCTTTGGGTACTATTTGTAATCCATAAAATATAATCACACGCATGTTTACTCGCAATTGCAGTCTAAACTATACCATTATACTTATTGCATGCTATATACGCTTTGTTCAAAATATATAGTTCAAATGTTTATTTTTTAAAAATTCATGCAATTCATATTTTTGCTCAGTCTCAAGCAGTCGAGCGAAAAATATGAATGAATTCTTCTTCACGCTGGCTCCTGCATGGATTCGGAAAAAATTCGTGCCAAATTGTTTCAAACTCTTTTTAAAATATTGCTCCCGTGACTATAGGAAACGTTCCACTGAGCAAGCACTGTCCAGGCATATTAAACTCGGTATATTCACAACGAGCGAGGGCAACCTCGTGCCCAGGAGCGAAGGTTGTTATTCTATTTGCGCCTGCTGTATTGTCTCATGCAAACCTAAAAACATCACCTGCCATGCATTTCGTCACTAATATTCTGACTACGCGAATAACAACTCTGATATGATATGTAATGATATGCAATGTTTTGACTTGAATAAATCCTTAATTTTTCGAGCTGATTTACGGCCGATAAGCAGTACTTTATGATAATTATATTCCTTCGAAAAATAAAGTCATGATCGTATACACCGCGGTTGAGCGGCAGAGAAATCTGAATTCCGTAGCTTCTTCTTTTCTATATGGCTACCTTTCTATATCCTTCATCACTATGCCCACAACTAGGCATTTCACCTGCATGTACGGTAAAACGTTCAGACGAAGGACTTTCAAACTCATCCCCGACTTTCGAACTACTTTGGTTGATGTCCGTATATTGCAGTGCGCCGTTCTGATACAATCTGTGTTGTCGTAGTTTTTCGCTTGCATTATTCGTATTGCGACCATATATATAAGTAAATCGTTGCGCTGTTACCCCGTTGTCTAATACGTCAAGGAAACTTTAAGGATTGACAGGCAAGTTTGCATTTGCATGCACGGCGCCATTTTTATGTGATTTCACTTCATCGAGTTGTGTGCCATCCGCATTTTTATGTGATTTCACTTCATCGAGTTGTGTGCCATCCGCATCGTACTATAGGCTGAATTTAAGGCATCATCGCTTTTTTTGTGATAGTAACTCGTAGTAACGATATCTCTATAGATTAATGCGACGTGTTTTGAATGTTTATGTACATATAATTATAGGTCAAAAAACGATTCACTGACTGTATTTATTCCTATCTTTCCGGCAAATTGATAGCGTCCATCACTTCGGGAGTGCGGTATCCCGATCACATATAAACGAAGAGTCCATGGTTTGATGTACAGCGATGCGTAATTCCACTTCGTGATTTGGTCTCTGTAATTTCATATATATTTTGCAATTATAATTTGGCAACTTCAAAGACCGTACAAAATGTTGTCACCTAGTGCAGTTCCTTGATATCATCACATCATTTTGACAACTTCTAATCGGTGTGCTGTATAAGTTCAGCTTGCTTGCGCTGAATCCGTGTGAAGTTGAGGAAAAATTTTTACATTGTTTTCGCCAGTGGAAAGTGCATGTTTACGACGTCAGAGATCTAATTCTGTGTCGCGACTCAATTCCTGTACGTGATTCGTGGAAAACAGCTTGTTCAGGAAAGGTATGCTCGTTCTGTTTATATATGCTTTAGGTTATATTGACATATATATTATTATATACCTTCTTGTTTGAGAAAAGAAAAGAGAAATATTACGTTTAAATTTATCAGTTATTGCGGCCAAAGCGTTTAAAAGTATTCACTGTCTGAAACTGGTTTCATTTATATCAGCCGTTCGCCCGTTTCGCTGTTTTGGCATTATGTGATAAATGAAAGACGTATATATATAGAATTTACGATAATAAATATTAATAATAACATTTATTAGTTCACTAATTATCTATTTGAAATAATAAATTACTATAGGGTAGCAATAAAGGCGTAATAATATAAAAGTAGAAAGATACATGTTTTCCGCATAACTGCATTCTATATTCAATTTGCATTCAAATGAGCACTTGCAGCATTAGCTTCTTAGTGCATAGATGAATAGAATATTTCGAGTAGGCAATATGAAAATTAAACATGCATGCACAAGTGAGTTTCGAAATTTGTATAAAATTCCATCTTTTTCAGCGAGAGCGGTGTATATACAAGAGGCTTACAAACATAATTTTCTGATATAGTTGAAATTTTCTCATATAGTGAATATATGTCTTAGTTTGTGTTGGAGTATATGTATATATGCTCGCTAAAACTGATTCAATATACGATGCCGATGCTGACGCGCTTGCGGCATCAATTATTATGCTGATGCTTGCGGCGCAAAAAAATATTGTCCATCTCAATACTGAGCGTGTGCTGTAATGTAGAATACGTTATTTCGTTGTTTAGTTTGTTTCGGGGGTATGAGTTGATTTAATACAATGATTAAAGTGTGACCCCAGTACAGCTGGGAATTGAAACTTTTCATAAACCGATCATAATAGACCGCTGCATGGTGGCAAAGTTTTAAAAACTAAGCGCGACGTCAAGCCCTGTGCAATTGGAAAAGATGCTCACGAAATTAATGATGATATATGATCTTGAAGTTAAATACAAAAGAGAGAAGGAATTGTATATAGCTGACACACTTTTAAAAGCAAGTCTGTTATCGTAACCAATTCAAGCCAAGATTAAAAGGAGTTAGATATGTAGTATGTACGTGCATGCATGGTTCTTTCAAACGGCGACCAAGTGGCTGTTGCAGCACAGCAAAGAAAAGTGTGACCAGATTTGGTAGTTTTTTTTTTACCACTTCGGTCGGATGCACACAAACAGCCCCACCTGATTTTATTAATTACAAAATTCAAAGCATGCAGAAGAGAGTATCAAATACATGCATGGTCACACTGGAAAAGGATGAAGCCACTGCAAAGGCCTTCTCGTCGAACTAAGGGTTGGAAAGAATAAAAAACGTTAAAAAGTAGCTCCAAACTTAATGGGAGTTTAGACATATATAAAATATCCCTAAATGAAGAAATCTCCTAAATGAAGAAATGAAGAAGAAGACAAAAAGTTGTGATATATAGTTGTGTGTATTACTCGGGTGATGGTGCATGCTATTCTGGGCAACCAACCTTCGGGGTATGCTAGAAGATTTTTACTTCGCCTGGTTATTTACTAGGCGAGAACTATATCACAATAATATATAGACAGAGAGTTATTGTGAAATAAAAAAAATTATGAGAAAACTCAAATTTAGCCCGAAGCGACAAACTAAATACTGATGTCAGAATCAAGCTGGTAAAAACAACGCTCATTGCTCACATAATGATACATACACTCATCATGAAAAGTAATAGCTAACACCTCTTATTTGACGAAAATGTATAGTTCTCACACATTATAGTTCTATAGTTCTATAGTTCACACATGAATCAAATTCTGTTAATTCGTTATTTTATCGTTCAAATTGTAGGTTACATTTTTGAAGAATTTGCTGTGAATCAGACAGTTGTTTGACAAACAATTACATAATTTCCATGCATATCTGCATGCCTGAAAACAGCCATCTCGAATTTTCATGGAAACTGGAAAGTGCTACAAATGCATTTTATTCTCTTAATCTGGAATTTATAATTACGATTTTTTTTACCACTATATTTGAGGATGATCGCACTCAAACCAATGAAAATTTTTAAAGTTAACGAAACCCACTAATTTGGCGATAAGAAAGTGTTAGAATTTAGTGACAATTTTGTTTGTCTAATCAACAACAAGTTAGTAAAGAATGATCGAATGGTTTCAGGCTATGTTATTTGCGAGCAAAAGTTGGCGCAAACGTTTTCATGCGTTTTATTACGTACTAAACGTGCACGTCAGGCAGATGCCGCAGATCGAGATTCATCATATTAAAAATATTCTTATCATCGTACATAACGTTTTGAGTAACATGACGTTTTGCATGTTTTATATACATGAAGATGCGCATGCAGGGAGGCTACAAGGCCACCGCGCCATATTTCAGGCAAAATTAAAATGTTCATGTTAGACGATAAGATTAGTTTTAAGCAACAAGGAAGCCTGCGTAGGAGACTGTGCCTAACGTTTGAAACGTAATAAAAAATGTGAAAACGTTTTCGCCGAATGGTCGCTTGCAAATGGAAATAACACAGAACCGGGCCTGGCTTGAATAAGTTGAATTCGTCCACTTTCCCGTTTGAACACGTAAAACCAGTGAAATTTTTACCATGTGGACATCTGAACAAGAAGAATTCGAGCACGTTCCCAAATTCTACAGACTGGAATCTGCCGACGAAAACTTATATGAGAAGCATGCAGTGGACCAAAAATCGATCCCTGTGGAAAACCACATTTTCCGACTTATGTTAATATATAGGGTTTGGATGTATATATAGTATGGGCGTTGAGGTGATGTTTGCGTTGAATTAGTAATGTCATACAATCGATCAGTAATGATATATAGTTTTTATTTTTAGAGTTTTAGTTTATAGAAAAGATGACGGGTTGTTTGATTTATGAATAATGAGTTGACGTTCTTTGCCATAAATCTAGAAATTATCTTTATTATGCTCATTAAAAATTTACGTGTTATTTTTCCACTTTTTTTGTATTTTTTTTCATTAATGTAACCTAGCAAACTTTTTTCGGCTTATAGTCCCATATATAGCTCGAACGGAAAAAAAGCCTAAAACTAGTTAAATATTTTAAAAATTCCTTTCAATCTGACTCTTCCAATATTAATTAGCTGCCTAAGCATTTGGTCATGCCCTTTTTACTTTGCACCCACGATAAAACTTTATCATTTACATGCAAGCGATCTTCAGTTTTGTGGGAGGGTGTTCGGGAACTATTTTATTCTGTACACACCAGCTACGTTTCAACTACATGCATTTATGAGGAGCCATTTAGAGAAAATATGCAGGAACCATTCAGTATATACGCTAATCATCAATCATTTGCCTAGCCAACGAATGCGATTATGATAATCCATGTGCAGTATTTAAGCAATGTATGTTTCGCGCACGAAAGCGCTAGTCTCCTTCGTTTCCTTCTCGAGCATCCTTTCCTATAATAAAGGAAACTTTCGTGTGAAATACACGATGCAATAGCCTAAATTCGGTTGTGAGAAAGTGCCAAAGCTGAAAGAAATTAGCGGTCAATTCGCATTGAAAATGAGAATATTGTGGCCTCTTTGACCCTTATTGGCCGTCTAACGTTCGGTGTAAAGTTATTTCAGGTGAGAATTCAGATAAACGTTTATATCTATGTTAATTACAGATGTCAAAGATCCCCTATTGGGTATAGATACTCCACTATCGCAAAACTATTAAAGCTCGATTACGCTATCCCCGATCTTATATAGATTATTGAAATTTTAATCCATAGTTTTTACCTCCATATGTATATTTCCTCATGGCAACACATTTTAGAACTTGAAAAACTCAAAAAAATATTGGCAAAACAAAGAAAGCGCCCAAAGCTTGGGCCTTGGCAAATACATCCATATATATAAATGGTTGGCAATAATTATGTCGATTATGATTATTCATCGGTACAATTTAGTTTACATGCACCAAGTTATATTTAATCTCTCTATAAGCCTTAGTTTGAACCATGCGGGGGATATCGTACAAGAGGCAAAGGAACACTTTCAGGGCTTAGTTGACATAATGCAATCATCAAAAATATCAGTTGTTTTGGAATTTTTTTTTGACATTCAGTATCCACGAGCATCTGTTAGTTGCCTGCATGCAACCCTGTTTTAATTAAGTCACAGCTTCTCAGTTTCACGCCAGTCACAACTTGCAGCTTCTTCCCAGGCCAATACTAACCTGTACGCGAGCAGCCTTCACAAACAAGTTATATATGTCATATGTGTATGTATAGTGATACAATACGTACTTAGGGTAGTCCATCGGAATTAAAAAACAGAAAACAGCTTATTAGACAACTTATTATATAAACATTTTCAATTTCTTATTGACATGTTCATGATAATTTGTTACGAAGGAGATCGCGGCACAACTTTTCACTTCTAGGGAGGAACCTTTCCTTAATTAATTTGGTTCTATATTGCGAATTCAGTACACTTCCTTCACCTCCCCTGATTTGTTTTTAAAATTAGATGTCGAAGTAATGGTTATAGAATAAAGGCATTTAGTAGTAACCTGTCACTATAGTAACCAATGCACCAGCTGGTAGAGTGACATGTGAAATAGTCTAAGATTATCTTGTCTTTTGTGTCGAGTATGCAGAGAGATCAGTATTTAGCTATTGTGTAATCCTAGAGATACAATGAAAGCTTTACTCTTTTACAATCATGAACTGCACATAAAAAAGTAATTTTTACCAATGTGAAATAGTCCGATGGGAAATTTGCTTTCATTTTCTTTACGTATACAGCTATTCAAATTATTCTTTGTTCACTCCACACATGCACCTATGGCTATGCTATAGCAATTATTCTAAATACATTAGCCACATTAAAACATTCACGACAATGACGACTTAATGAAAAAGTGGCTTGAAAAAGTCGGGACTGAGTTATAAAGTAACGATGTAATTATTGTAGAAAGTTACCCGCAGTTTACAAACAATATCTATTAGCTAAGTCATTTTTGTACATGCAGGCTACAGTGTTTCAGTATTAGGGCATGCAATTACAGCTACTGAAATAATAAACGTTTAAGCGATTAAATCTTCTTATATGCTTTGTTATATTACAATGGTGGATTATAACTAGGATACAGCGAGGATTATACCGGCCAAAGCATTGATTACACATACAGTTAAATTTTCACGGTTCGGGACACACTTTATTACAATTTTCTCTTATAAAGAGCAACTCAAATTGTCGAGACAGTATTGACATGCCAAAAATTGCAACAACAAAAAAATGCGTAAGCACATAATATAGCTATTTTGTTAACCTTTCTACGGCTATATGAAGGCTAGATATAGGAGATGGTCTTAAGACAGTCAAATAAAGGGGGATTATCTCCAAGTATCCCTATAATGACTATTCGTAATTCGTTAATAAAAACCGACATAAACCGCGCAGCTAATACTGTTTTAATTGTATTCTAATTCAGGTGGTATATACTTGGACTTGTGTATTAGTTTATCATATGAATGTGCGCATGGGTATATTCCAAATAGTATAACACAACTCTCGGATCAGATAAGAATCGAATTCGCTGTAATAATTCCGTACATACATGCACAGTACTGGCGTCACGAACACCTCTCATGGCTTGTGCATCATTTTACTGACATGTGAGGGCAGTACTGCAGTAGATACTTAACTTGGTTATATTTCGTGAACAATCGATAACCCTGAGAAGGTAAGGTGAGCGCTTGCACGCCTTTTACCGCGTTTAAACTATAGATTTACGTAAAAAAACGCATGTATTACATTTTTATCTTCTCCGCATGAGATAGCCAGTGCCGCGTATATACATGCAAGCGTAAATAAGCGTATGCATGTGTCCTCTCGCGGGAACCCGCGACTTTGGATCAGAACTGCGGCGATGCAATTTTCCCTTTCGTAAACGGATGTTGCCAATTGAGCGGTCGTTGCTATATTTTCTAGAACGGTCGATCCCTTTCGAAATTATCGTTGCCATGTTACACAATATCCGAAGTCATTTTAAAACGTGGCAACGACCATTTTCATCAACCGTTGTAAAAAAAAGCAACGACTGTTTCAAATGGCAACATCTGTTTACGAAAGGGAAAATTGCTGCGGCGATGAACTGGAACTCTGACTTGCGTTTGTTCTTTTCATATATCTTGCATGGTGGTATTTGATTTGTGCAAGACTCTTTGAGTAAGGAAAGTTTGACCGGCCGTTCCTGTTGCATTCCAGTACAGACAGATTACTTGTATTTTAGAGTTTTTCAAAAACTCAGCTTTCAAGTGTATCGTTATTTATATCTGTCTAGCACGGAAAATGAAGTTTCCTGATTTTGACCGGTTTGACCATTTTGGACGGTCAAAGCAAAGCGCCCCCTGTTTCCAAACACCTTTCTTCTCATGCATGTGCCACGGTCGACGTCGATTGTTAATTTACAAATTAACAGCTATAATGATCTCAAGTGAACGTGTTATGTTTTAATGCGCTTAATGGCACATATGAGAGGTATGACCTTGAAGCAGGCTAAGCTATATACAAGATTGTGCGCGGAGAAATCGGATTTTGATTGAAGATCGATGAGAAAATAAAATTGTATTATTCCTTTTCATCGTTGAAATGCATCATTTCAGATCCGATAGAGTTTAAATTTTTAATTGTATCCTTCCGCATGGAAGCGATATATATCACATTACTCGTTTATAGATTTTTACTAGAAAGCAGAAGGTTCGTGACACTAAATGCAATTAGCGCAAGTGTCAACAACTTTTCGCCATTAACCCCAACCATATGGAGATAATTTAAATTACTTGTCAAATTTATCCTTCTTAGAATATTCTAAATACATGCAAGCATGTGCCATAATTCATTTAAATTTGTGACAGACTAAATTAAAAACAGTCGCTTAGAGGTCTTTCTAAGCGGTCTCTTGCAAAGTAATAATAACGACATAGTTCAGTATAATGATATTAGCATAAGGGCCACTGTTTAGAATATTTAGAGAGGAAAATATAGCATTGTTATTTGTTAAACAGTTTTTGTCCCCATACCAGATAACCATGCTCGGCTCGTTTAAGGAAATGCTGTTTAATGTTTATAGCGGTTGCGTGGTAACCGTGGTTACCCAACGCCAGTCAAAATATTTATTGTTTGTCATGTGGTGTTTTTTGTCCAATAACATTGGATGAAAACTTATCAACGAATTATAAATTCGCTAAAGCCCGCCGCACACGCAAGCTAGTAGCTGAGGTAAAGACCTTGCGAGGCAGTTAGCTCAGCCGAAAACCACCTGCACACGTGAGAAACTTGCCTCTCGAGGCGAATTCCTCACGAAAAACGACCGCATGCACACGAGAGTAACTTGCTGAGCTAACAGTCTCACGATGTATTTAGCTCAGCTAATAGCCCTCGTGTGCAGCGGGCTTAATGCATCAGCTTTTCACTTTTGTAAGTCGTGTATAATTTAATAATATAAGGCCAGAATAGAAACATTTCTCTATACTGCGATTCCTGCAAGCTTGCGACAATCAGGAAAAGTAATGGTCGATCTTTCTTGCCATGGACATCTTGATCGATCTATATAAACAACGGGCGCAATACGTTATGGTTTATACAGGCTAGTTTCCACTCAAGAAAAATCACCTGTCGGTGAGTTCTTTCCTGAGAAACTTTCCTGTACTGTCCGATCCAAAGGAGAGTGAAAACTAGCCTTAAGTGGCAAAGAACTTTCGCTGTCTATTTTCTTACAATAACAAGAAAATTTTCTTTGCTTAGCCTGGTTTGACGTACGAACCATACCTAGCAGTTATAACCAGTTTGTGCAACGATAAAAGTATAGAATGTGCAGTAATAAAATGAGAGATGTGCAGTGATAACTATGGTATTTTCTCAACAAATCTCACTCTTCTGAGATGGATTCAGTCAGTAATTGTCCCCCAAAATGCTGGAAATCAAGTCATATATATAGGGACTCAAAAATACAGGAAATTTTCTGTGAGAGGTTTTTCACACCCTCTACAACTCCTCCATCTTTAAATTACCAATCTCCAATTGGTACCAATTGTATCATGTCCTGCATGCCAATCTATACTATATATACCATTGTGATGACTGATGATATGTGCATGCAGTGATAAAAAATTCTTAAAATTAGAGATGGTACGAACTCGAAGCCGAAACATAATTTTCTTCATTTTAAGACTTAATTTCATTGTAATATATTATTATATATTTACTTGGCTATAAAAAAATGAAGCGATGCTAGGAAACGATCGATATATAAAGAAGCTCGAAAAAACCCCGAAATAATAACGCATATAGCTACATTATTGTTAAAAGATTTGAACAGGTTCTATGTGTTCACACGAGAATAGCGACGAAGGAGCCATGGATGCAGTTCAAAATTCGTCCGGTTCCGTCTGCCCTAGCAAAAGGCAAAGAACAGAGACAAAGGATATTCTTTATGAAGAGAAAGAAAAGATGTGTCGAAGTGTGAACTATCACAATCACTGTAGTGTAGCAGCTTGAACAAGGTTGTTTCCTATTGCTCGCAACACACCTTGTTTGAGCTGCTACATGACCCTCACAATATGCAATCGCCTTCTGTTGCATGTGTTGTAAACACGAAGAGGCTAACGAATTTCGCCGCCGGATGCCTATATCAGCCGTGCGAAAATTGCATGCACAAGGTTGATTGAAATCGCAATTAGGAAGTAGTATTTTACAAATCAGAACTTTGCTGTTTTAGACAATATAGATAATCAGACATGCAGTATTTAAATTTTAAAACGGGAACAAAGACATGTTAATTTTCATATCAGCATCACCACAAGCGGACACTCTCGCTTTACGATAAATTGCTCTCTTGAGTATAAATCTGGTTGCAAACCATGTCCATGCATCAGCTGTTAAACTCGTCAGTGAACGAATGAATAGTCGATAGAAATTACATATTATTCTTAATTTGTACGTCTGTAACGACCAGTCATAACCTTTGTTTTTGTCTTGATTGTGAACAGCCGTTACAAAACTATATATAGCCAAGTTTTGCTGAATCAGTATTTGGTTATGGCAAAAATTCAACACTCGCCTGACTGCATGCATGCCAGCATGCCACAATCGTAAATCCAAACAAACGCTTTTTGATTCGACGATAAAGACGACACATGAATAATGCCAGTTCAATTACTATACAGTGTATTTTTAATTTTTTTCCCAACCCATTCCATATATAAACATAACCAAGCATGCAAGATTGAAATGCGGTAAAGATATTGTGCGCTGCGTTCATTGTATATGTACTATGTGTTAATGAATTTCTATATATGCATGCACGCATATATTATGAAAATCGTATAGTCATTTACAAACTGGCCACGTCTCCTGATCGGCGTAGGAAGATCGCACTCAAAGAGCGGCCGACGATAATATAAAATTTGCATGTTGCCTTTGATGACACCTAGAAAACGATCAATTTATCTGTGCATTTATTCCGCTTGGCTGCTTCAGGGGTTACTTGGTTGCTTCAGCGTTATGTTGACATTTGCTTTCATAAGTCTGAGAGCAAATGAAACAATCACTTTCCCTTTAAGACATTCCGGCATCTTCGCTGATCTATAGCTGTGGTTCCCGGTGTCTACAACAAATTTAGCTCGTGGATCGTATTACATATATTAGGGCTAACACACGCGGTGTTGATTGGCTCATACTGGATATAACTTAAACAAAACATTCAGAGCTTAGCCGGTCGTCGCACGAATACTGGCAGGTAACCATTAGTACTGTGTCCGAGTATAAATCCGTCATATAAAGGTTATAATTATATGTAGACGTTCTTACTTCAATACGGCAGGCCCTTATATTAATTACTGAAGATATGTGTTCTTTGTTATTACGCTGTAGATACTGACTGGCGAATAAATGGCCGCGTTATCGTTTGTATTTTAAATGTGTCATATCGTGCGATGGATGAACAAAAAGCACCGAGTACAGACGTGAACCTGTTGAGGGAAGAGATAAAACTGTGTGGCGAACAAGTTGAGGTATGGCTCGATGGAAATTGTGAATGGACAGAGGAATATTTTCAACGAAAAGCGACCGTAGAGTTCGTCCTTAAATGGATTCACCTGAACGAAAATACTTGTAAAAAGCACGGTATTTACATAAAGACGCCTGGCGCTTGTATAGAAGACTTACTCAATAACAATAACAATAACAGCAGTGCGAACGGTAAGAATGAGGATATTTCGTGTTTAGAAGATGACCTGGTGGACAGCGCAGACGAAACATTATTACGATATCAAGGCCAGGGGAAATATGCAAGGAGATTCTCGGAGCCCGTGTCGAGCGGCAGGGATGCTAGGAAAGGCTTCCGACTCAGACGAAATCATTCACTGCAAAGTCCGATACATGCAACGATTCCCGAAGATGAAACTAGTGACTCGATGATAAGAAAGCACAGCTCCGATTCGCATTTTTCGGGAAAATATGGCAACGAAAGTACAGGCGCGCCGTTTGTACGACAACGGCATCGTTCGATTGCTCAGCTTGGCTCGCTTATAGAGTCGCGAATCAAGCTACCAAACTCGAAGTCTTTGGACCAAGGGAAAAAGCTCAACCTGAAACATAACAACGAAGAGGATTTCTTCTACGAGATAATTAAAGATATTGCGAATAATTTGAACCTGAAGACACTGAGCTATAATATACTCGTTAACATCGGTATCTTAACAAACGCTGACCGATGCTCGCTATTTCTGGTCGAAGGACCAAAGAATCGGCGGAGTTTGGTATCAGAGTTATTTGATGTGCATCCAATACGACTTCGTACGAAAACCGACGAAAGCGGCCTCGAAATTCGAGTTCCATGGGGCAAAGGGATTGTTGGATACGCCGCAGAGACTGGCCAAACTGTGAACATACAAGATGCTTATGCGGTAAGATAAATACATATAGCCATTAATTATCACTGTACGTGCATTTATATGTCGCCTCTGCTGCGATCCACGCTATTGCGGTGCGGATACCTGTAATACTGCATATGCAACGCATATATTGGCATGAGTATGGAATCGAAATGACAACATGCGATCAAGTGTTTTTTGCGATTGAAGTGAGCAATGTTCTTCACTCGCTACGTCGTTGCAAAGAATAGCAGGATTACAAAAGCAGACGAAAATGTTGCTATATAGGCCACAGTTAATTTCGTTCGTATTTACGTGGCCATACCTTTGAACCTGTGCAAGATCCGCTGATAAAATTTATAAATCATAATAACAGAATATAAGCTCGAAGGCCTTTGAATTACAAATTCGGCAGAAGTTCCTTTTATAGTTATTGTTCTAGTGTGTATTTAGGTACTATATAGTACAAAAATAATTGGACCCGTTTAAGAACTGATAAATGATATACATAATTTCGCACATACATAAGATAACTCGATAAGACAGCTTACATTACAGACAGTTCGCATCGAAAGTAGGGTCATACGAACGGCGATTTGGTATATATTATGTTATAATCAACAGCCCGACTCGTCATAGACACGACTGCAAGAATTTTCAATTAGGGTTAAAGGTTAACACAAAGCCTGAAGTATACTCATCCCGTTGATGTAAAGTAATCAGTTTCTCAAACAGAGATAAAGAAATGCAATGTAGGGAAAGTCAAAGACCTATATAACCAGTCCCCATGCAATGCATGCCTTTGGCTTTGATATATATACGCATGTATACGGATTTTTTTAATCTTAAATCTTCTCTTTTGAAACTCAGGGAATGCCAAATTCAGTACTCTTAAATATTGTCAAATCACATCATTGAAATCCTAATACTTTTAAGTAGATTTAAAATTTTAAACTTTCTTGTGCCCATACATGAACTTTGCGGAAGGAAAACGCATGCACAAGTACATGAAAAAAAAAAGTCATCACGCGCGATAACTTGCCTAGCAAACTCAAGGATGCACGCAGAGTGAACGACTATAGATACAAAATGGAAGGTTTCTCTTTTTTGTTCTTTTAATTTCTTTATACCTCGTTCATTCTGGAACTGTCAATCGCAATCGAAGCTACCGAACGAACATATAAAAGCAATACTCGTGTCGTATATGTTATGCTTTTGGCCTGCCTGCATGTTATCTATGAATGAATGAAATTAATCACTGTCATGCAGCCTGTCAATTTCTGTTTAAAATAAAAACTAAACATACACGGAAATGACAAATTACGCACCTGAATTGTGCATATAGAAAAGAATGTACGTGCAATTTGCGTCTGAGAAAATAAACAGAACTTCAAATTGGGAAACAAAGAAACATTTTGCGGGAACAAATTAATTAAATTTCATCAATTCAGTGAGTACCGACTTTATTTTGAAATTAAAAATAACCTGTATAAAGTTAGTAAAAAAAGTTAATCGTGCCGCCACCGAAAGCATGTTCCTTCCCTTTTCTCACCATGCATGATATGATTCTTGAGGCATTATTAACACCTGCATGCCAAGAGCTGAGTTCTGAGTTCTCCTCTCGGTTTTAATGGTCAAAGGTTCTACAAGAGAGCAGTAAATAACGACCGATTTTATCTATGGTTTATCTCGTTTCATGCACGCTTGGCTATGCAGTGATGTACACACGCGATATTTAGACTCGTAAAAAACTCTATAGCTTGTTCGTATAAACAAAATATTGTACGAGAATCTTTCTAATCCTATAATTCCCTCACTATACCGTGATAAGTTATCACTAGAAAATGTTAAAAAAAGCACTTAACTTCAATTATTCAATCGATATGTCCAAGGTCAGCGAAATGTATGTACGTTTGGCAGCTTGGAGGAAAGATCCGGATACAGATATCCTGATCTTAAACTGGAGATGGGTAGAATTTCGTGCCATATAATTTCGTGCCTATTCTCAAGAAAGGAATTCGTGTTCTGTTGTCTTTTCTAAATATAATTTTCTTACGTGATTGCAAAGCAAATAAAAAGCAGCTAAGGGGTGATTCAATATTACACGTTCTCATGTTTTATATGAATAGAGATTCTTGGTTTTTCAGTCGGTGAGATTTTCACTTTATTTATTCGAGTATTTATAGATACATGCATATATAGCCTTATAGGTTATTTATACACCCGCGAAATTATGTTGATTGTATTTTTGTGAAGTCAAACACAATATCAACGGCTGTTGGAAATTTGATACCGTAGACCCGGCCTAGCTCATGACAAAAGAAAATTTGTAAAAAAATTATCGCGAAGCTCTACGTATGCATAACATGAAAATGCCAGAAAAAAATTACCGAATGCTCTAAAATCTATATTTTGAACTCTATATTTTGCGACTCTATATTTTAATATAATAGAATTCTAGGATTTAGATAATGGTCGAACGTGCTTCGAAGTTGAGTATATTCTCAAAGTTATTTTTGTCCCTTCTCAGAACCTTTCAACACTAAAAATAGGTGCGAGGGAGAAACCTCAGTCCTCACTTGAAAATTTAAATAGACCGTCCCAAAGTTGATAACCATGAACAACACGATGAATTACTGAGTACTTGAGTGCGCAAGAGTTGTTGTTCAAACCCACTTATATCAACTACCGAGACATTTATTCACTTTACAAAATGCAATTTGATATCTCTTTAAAGAATTAGTTTCTTGCGGTGAAATTCAGCGCACTTATAACACTTATAATAGCGATCGAGTTCATTTTGAGATAAGGTTTTTAAAATGAAGGAGGAGGTTTACCAGGCAAAATATTCAGTTCTTAACGGAAAATAAATTTTAAAGCTTTTCCCGACAATTGTATACATGCAAGAAACCAACATGTTTCGATAGTATTTCAGTAGTCTCTACAGCTTTTATAGCATAAAAAAACGTCGACCATACACGCACGAACACACAACGCACAATAATGAATGTACGCGCGTCAACATCAGGTGTATGTTAAAATAGCTCGTGAGATTTAAAAATAAACAACTTTTTGTTCCACGATGAGAATGATTCTGGGCAGTGACATCAGTGGGACATGCGGTAATGATCAATACAGTAATGAATCTATTTTTTATGCTACAAAAGCTGTTTTTTAATTTAAAATATATAGGAAGAGTATTCTCAAGTAGGATGAATATTTGCGATTACTGCATAATCGATGAACCGTTTCATTCAACACCCCTGTCCACCTGCATAAGACCATATCCTTTTCGCTACGGTCTTGGCGGCACGCGTAAATATAATTAGGTGTTTTAAGCTGTTTTTCCTATTATTATTTCATTACTTAAAACTGCGCGCAGTAATATGACTCTCTCGAACGTGTCGAAAACATTTCGTCGAATGTTTTTAAAAACCCAATAAAAAAGAGCGTAGCTCTAAAATTGTCGCGTTTAAAAATCGCTTTTGAACAGAAACGTGCAAGCCGGTAATTATAACACGTAACTATACAGTCAGCTGGGAATCGTAAACATGCAAATAAAAAACAGATCGCTTCTAGTTCCACTTAACATTTCTACTTGTTAACATAGCTACATGCATGTGCTTTCGTCAACAGCATCAGACTGCCCCTGAGCCACGTTCATAACATACCTGATGAAATAATATCTTATTGCATGCTAATAACGTGCATTCAAATACACTGCACGCGATGTACGGTTTACTATTTATATTGTAAAACTGTAAAAGAAATGCACTAGTTAGAGTAAAACAAATGTATTGCCATTAGAAATCGTTTAAAAAGGCGAATCAAGCTGAAGATCATTGTTTTTTTATGGTCGCCTGTTTGTCCTAATTGCGTAATATATTTGAAATATATATAGGAAGCAATTCCTAAAACTATACTTTTTATGCGCGGGGCATGCATAATAACATGTTCGCAGCAATATTACTGAACTGCATGGGAAGAAAAAACTTTTACAATGCTATTTTCGTCCGCAAGTGACGCAACGGCGAGCAATAAAATATGCTCTTTTAAATGTTATATGTATATGAGAGAGATAACAACCCATTTATTAACCGCTTTCAGCAACGAAACGAGAGCCTAATTTTCAATGTGAAGAATTCAAAACAAAGGTTTATATAATAATATTCAGTATGCGTCAAAGAAATTTATATCGAAATTTATCATCAATTAAAACCCGATGGAATCCGACTGCAATTCAAGTTTCCTAGTGCAATTTGATTTCAGAAAAGAATTTCATTACTCTGCAGCCCGTTGTATTCAGCAGTAATTATACCTCTTTATTCATTTTTATTCTTTATTCATTTTTATTCGTTGGACTCAAATTGTTTTTTAAACCAAAGATGAAAGTCTGCATGCTTGTATAAAGAAATTTGAAAGTGCATGCTCTGTTTATATTGGAACAAAGTAAAAAAGAAAATATGCTCTATGTACGATTTCGAGGTCAGATTTCCATATATATAGTCGTGTTTATCTTGCAGCTCTATCTTCCATCTATTTATTTTAGTTTAACATTTTGCATATGCGATTTTCCCACGCCAACAGCTCACGCAATCATGTGAATACTCTATAATATGTGTTTGTCCGGATAAATTTGAGCTCGCTGCTGTAGGACGTTTTGATAGGTAGTTATAAAGTGCCGGTTGACTAGCCATGAAGGAGGCATGCTTTTCCGTCAGCTATGCGTGCATCCATGGGATGAAAATATGCTTTGTTCAAATGTTTCAAAACGTCGGCAAAAGTGCGGCAAGTTCAAGGCAATTCTTTATATGTTTAACTTCTTCTAGCATCGTTGACCCAGCAATCTAAGCCACAAGATTGCGTCAGCAATTGCGGAAACTATGTATTCGTGTTTTTATATAAATACCGTGCAATTACTTCTGATATTGAAATAGCTTGTAATTAAAATTCGATAACGTTTCCGTAATTCATTTTCATATTACAAACGTAGGCTTGTGTTGCTGGGTTTCATTTCAAACGAATTCGCTGAATAAAAAAACACAATGGGAACTTCAAGCAGGGTTTCTTTGTCTTATCTAAAATATGACGTGTCCGACCGCGCGGAAAAGACGTCACATCAATTAAATATAGAGTGGAATCTGTTTGGTGTGAAAAAACAAGCCTACGTTAACGTTTATAACTTATGTGTAAGCGCCCACAATTTGTTATTATATAATAGTTTAAATCCAAGCATTGTTTTCTCAAAAAGTTTGGCTCATATTCGGGTCTTTAGCGTTCAAAAAACTTCAATAAACTCATGGGACGTTTGAATTTCGATCGAAGGCTTTTCGTCTCGCCTTGAAGCGAAGTTATTAAAAGACGTTGCCACGTTGCATCTTTGGTGATTTATATTTGAAAAGCCTCTTTTTTGTTTCACACAACAAAAAATCTGCAAGATTGTAAAATCCTTGCAGTTCAAATCGAAGGAACTTTGATTACGCACAGGCTTGGCTTATCTAACTCAGGACAGGCGATAAAATTATCATCCCACATTCAAAATAATTTCTAATGCATATGCTAAGGCAAAGCATATTTTGTCCTAACCGAAAACGCAGATGGTGCATTGTGAAGAAATAAGTACTAAAAAAAACGGCGACCTTGCAAATTGCTAATCATTGGTTTGTTGATTGATGCTGGAGGTTGCCTAGAGAAATCATGCAAAACACGGCATATATTTAGATAAATTATTCGTAAATGAAGTCGGGATTTTCACCGTTATCACGCTCGAGAACTAAGCGGCTATTGCATGAATATGAAAGGCCATAAGAAAACATAATTCGCATGCGAATTTTTGTATCATATAGAAACCAACACTTGTTTAAAACCAGAGAAGAATTACCTTGTGTTATTTATATTTTAGTGCAAAATCATCTGATTATGATATTAGCGAAAAATTTCTTTTCCGCGCGGAAGAAATTGGTAACTAACGCCTTGCTAACTTGGATGTTAGATGTTAAGAAAGCAGAACGACATTCGTTATTCGGATCATTAACTGTGTTCGGATGCACGGAAAACGAAGAAGGGAAGCGCGCCAACGCCCGAGTTGATCATGCATGCCTGCGGTAGTTATTCAGTTACCTAAGCGTCAATGTGTGCGGCATATAGTTAGCCGATGTTATCCAGCGATTTATTTATAAGTTGATTGGGAATTGGCCAAGAAATTTATCGTGTCATTAAATTAAACCTGCGGCGATATATTACAACATATAATCATCTCGTCAATTCATTTCAAAACACACACACATTATGGTGTTGAAAATTCTTTGTTATCGTTACCATCTACATATTCTTCATTGAGCAGCTGTGCGCGCATTTTGTCGCTGCCCAGCGTTTAATGCATGGTCTTGTTTTTTATAGTAAACGTAAGACGTAAAATTGCGAAGTAAGAACATTACATCCATATATAGTTCAGCGGTTTAACGTGCAGTATTGTACATGTTTTTTATGGGAAAGTGTACAGTGTTGAAATGCGTACAGTATGTAATTGTTATTGTGTGCATGCAGTATTAAAATTTGAAAATATCGACTTGAGGATGATTATATAGAGCATATATTTAAAAATCAGGTTGATATTCAACAACGGCGGGGCGAAGGGGTAACTTTCCGTGCGAAAGAAATTATTGTTGTTAAAATATTGTTGGAAAATGTATATATACGAAGCTGTACATAATTTACCTAAATATCTGTACATCTGTATTGGCCATTTCAGTGATGACATATATTTGAGATATCTCAATATTTTCATCACGATAGCACCTCCAGTCCTCGGTCTCTATAGCTACGATAATTCAAGTGCGCAGTATTGAATATCCCTTAGAAGAGGCCTTCATGCATGCTATACCTGTAGTTGCTCGCCATACGTAACGAATTTCATTTGAAATATTCAAAGTATATTATATCTTTTCATTGATTCAAATGTATAATAACACAAGGCATTAATTTTTATTTATCCCATGCAGTTCTTTGTTACAGCCCGCTTTGTTTTTAAAATCACACACGTCAAAAAGGTTGTGGGATCAAGTATAAGCTTTTAGAAAGTTCAGGGAATATTAGGGTATTTAATGATATTAACGCTGTCAGACTCACTGGTGAGATAATACGAAAAGTTGGAAAACAGATTACAATCAATGAAGGCTTGGGTTTACAGACCGAAGGCTTTGCAGATAACAAATGTATTTATGCACGCGTAGTGTTCTACAAATTGTGTAAAGAAACAAGACGCCGGCTTAGCGTACACTCGTGCTGCAGAGATTCAATAGCATTTATAAACCTTTGTATGTCTAAGCCAGGCAAAACATCCATGATAAATCTTGCTTTCGTATAGGAATTTAAAAGTAAACATCGCATGCACCAAGCAATATATAAACGTTGCACCGTATAGTAATCAATGTGTTCTGTGCATGCATATGTATTTTGGCATTTGCATCCTTCGTATTGTTTGTAAAATGTGGCTTGTATAAGTTGTATTGTCGGATAATTACATTTCGTCACTCCTCGCATGCAGCAGTGCCCATATTGCGAGATTTCGATACAAGTGCGCAATGCATTATTGGGTCATCGAGGTCCAAAACGCGACCTACACACGACGAAACCGCTGACTCGCGCTCCCCAAGAGCACGAGTAATAATCATCACTGTCCTAATTAATGGTTTTGTTTCACGTTTTGTGTATACGCAGGATTCAAGGTTTAACCAAGAAGTTGATAAACAGACTGGTTATCGAACGAAGAGTTTGCTCTGTACTCCAATCAAAAATAGTGATGGTGAGGTATGGAAAGGCTTTCGCAAAATCTCTCTTTCTCCGACTATATCATTTCTTTAGTAGACCAACGCGATTTTTATTGCTTTGAGAAATGTTTCTTGCGGTCAAAATAGTGAACTACCTTTCATCTACCTCTCCCCAGCACGCTATAAACGATGGAAACGATTGTTCATAATTCTTTAAAGGTGGTCGGTGTGGCTCAACTCATCAACAAAAATCCAGATGCGTCCGCTTTTACCAAAGAAGACCAAGAGGTTATTATTATTACAGTTTTTTTCTCTAAATGAAACTTTCATTGATTTCATTGAAAAACTTTTTATTTAAACCTTAAAACATCAAAAATGAATAATGCAATTTTCGTCATATGAAGTTCAAGGGCCAAAAAACGGTCGGTCGATATATAGTCTTGTGAAGTGTTTGATACTTGTGAAACTTGTGATATGTGAAACAACACGAAATCGACGAGAGGTTGATGTATTTTGTTATTTTTATTTGCTGCCAGGTTACGAACAAATATAAATATATATTCTGAAATGTGAACTGTAACAGATCCTTGATGATTTTCATTTTTTAGTTGTGTGACAGATATCTACCGTTCTGTGGCATAGGGATCACGAATGCACAGCTATTTGAATTGTCACAAAAAGAATTTCAAAGAAATAAGGCAAGATTTTACATTTGTGAAACAAAATACATCCTTAAGATGCTAAAATTTCATTAGATGTCCAGGCAGTTTTTATTTCGCCTTGGTCCATGAATTTTCTTTTTGGCTCTAGGTTTTGATTGAAATGATTCATGACATATTTGAAGAGCAAACGTCCGTCAGTAAAATTGTGAACAGAGTTATGAAGCGAAGTTTAAAACTAATGAAATGTGAGCACTGCTCAGTGATGTTGCTAAACGAACCACTAATTGAAACGGGAGATGGCCAATTTGCTGATAGGAACTCTGAGGTAAACGCTTAAACTATATAATATTTTCAACACGGTCAGGAACAAATTGACCATGCAGTTCCCGTGCGCCAATGACATGCAGCATGCATTCTCTTGAGGTTTTTGCGTACAATTTCGTTGGGCTGTACGTCATACATGAATGATGTAACAAAGTTTGGTTATTATTTAGAACTTAAAGTTCTCCAACAACTTCCATTTGAAAGCAACAACCTCGGCCAGACATTCTGTCATAGTAAGGTATGATCATGACGTGTTTCATGAATGGCTACATTTATTTTAACTACAGATCACTTTATCGAGGGTGCATGCCTAAATTACTAGACCTTCACCTTTCCCATCAAAAAATCTCTTGGTCTTTGTGCTGTAGAAAAAGGTGGATTCACGCTCTGCCCCACTGCGAAATAAATGTTTAAATGTAATCTGGTATTGTGCATATTTTACAGCGATATAAATGGAGAATTGTTAAACGCCTTAACCATTTTAAGTGAGCGTGTGATTTCGAATCCGAAGGTACGTGCATGTCCTTTTGTGCCAATGTATACAACTTTTAAGAACAAACAACGGCGAAGTTCAGGAATAATATTAATTTTAATGAGTAATTTGAAAACTGCTTAATTCTTTCAAATTTGTTTGGAATTATTGCCATCGGATATCGCATCTTCTCTTAATTTTCTATTAAGTCTTATTACTAGGTTATTTAATTTAATTTTCATTTTTTTAAAATTTCGTTGATGGCGATATAGTTTGTCATATCGAAATGGTTGAAATAATCTTCTGCATTAAACACTAATTATAGACATTGTGTATTTCGGACATCAATGAAGACGCGAACGTAAAAAATTTGGTAGGTAAAGAAGAGTTTTTTCAGTGCTTGTAGAGTTTGATCATTTTGAAGTATACAAATGACACAAAATTAATTCGATTACTCAAGACTCATAAAGTAATGGAGTGAGTCAGTTTCCTTCTTTTTTATATTTTCATCCAGTGTGGGAACAGTATTGTTTCGTATAAACGGCCTATACGATATATAACTTTTTCTAAATTTTTCTGAACTTTTTCTAAATTACTCGCGACAGACTCGAGGTTCGTGTGACGAAATCAGATCGATATTAAGCATGCCAATACGGAATAGCAAGTCCGAAATACTGGGTAAGACAATGATTAGTTTTATCTCAAGGTAGCTTGTAGGTCAGGATCATAATTTCTAGGTATCGATCATCCAATAAATGTAACGCGTGGGTGTTTGGTTTTAGGTGTTGCATCACTAATGAACAAGGTGAATAATTCTCCGTTCGACGAAAACGACATCTCACTATTCGAGGTTAGTTTCTTAATTTGGACAATTCACTTTGGTTTTAACAACTTACTTCGAAAATAGGGCGCTTAGATGAGGAATTTTAATGTTGTATAAAGATGATGCATGTATTTCGCTTACATATATGCTACAATGTAAATTTCTAATTGCATGCATTTCCCAGGTTTGGGTATTATAATATGATTTCGAGAGTATATTAGAAAACCATATGCGTTTCGGAATTCGGATGAGTCGACGAAAAACACACGATTGCATCCCCCTCCACATCACGCGAATAAACTGTTATTATACATGACATTATAACGTCAATTCTTCGTTCATAAAAAATCGTAGCATTGCCATTAGGGATTGTATGACCGAAAAATTGGTCTTATACAATTGGATGGCTGTATTATATAATTTGTCCACGGATATGTATTCGCCCATTATATAATTTGCATTGTCAACTTTTTAGGCAATCGTCCTGTTTTGTGGGCTTGGTATTAACAATACGATGTTGTATGACCAGATGGCGAAAGCCAAAGCAAAGCAGCAAGTTGCATTGGAGGTATGCAACAACGGCCGGTTCATTTCATTCCATTCATGATTTTTTATCATACATGCAGGGTATATTACATGTGCGCGAATCCTAAAATCCGTGTTTCCTTTCTAACCAGGTGCTTTCTTACCACGTCAAATGTCCTCAGATGGAGGTTGAAAAACTGAAGGTAGTTTTAGTTCAAGGTTGCTTGTTTTCCAACTACAATTGTAACCTTCGACTGAGTGTTTTGCGTTTATTCAGAGTTCACATGCATACATTCTGTCTTGGTGCATGATATAAGTATTCATGACCTATCTATATATCGAGAGATTTTTAGCCCCTTGAAGCGATAGAATCCCAGTCTGCAGAATTGATTTCTCTCGGGTTTCTGCCAATGCCGTTTTATCATTCTTTCATTGTCTAGCTTTCCTTGATTCCATCCCAGTCGAGCCTTCATTTAGGTAGCATGAAGTTCGATGATTTTTCCTTGGATCCCGACCAGATGCTTACGGCTGCTGTGCGAATGTTTATGGAGTGCGGTTTGATCGAAGAATTCAACATCGATTATCAGGTATGTATAGGATCACTTATTTCATGGAAATATCATGCTATTCCTGCATGCGCTTCAAAACTTTTTTCACAAAGCTTGATTGCATGTCGAATGTGAATGAATATACGCTGCCACAATACTCGTTGTCATCGATCATTTTCAATGAATCTCGATAGAAGAGAACGAGCTCGGGTTGCTTCTGCATCTTTTTGCAAATCCGAATATGTGTTCAATTTCAAAACAATTCTGAATAGAAAATATATCTCGAATAAAAAAAATAATGTGAATATAATTTCAGTTTGAATTTCCTATCAAACATCGCTTAATATGGTCAGGATTTAAGGGAATTTAAGGATTATATAGGAGTTATAAGGCTTTCGATACGACATCGATCGTGGCGAAGATGATATCTTCCATCTTCCGATATAAATTCTAACTGATCTTTAATATCAACATAGTCGGATATTAACTGGTATGATTCAAATCCAATTAGTCATTACCCGGGAGCGTTATTTTAGAAAATTAATGTAAAAAATTCGGTCAAACGTTCAGTCGGCTTGATGTATTGTCGGCCAAATATCCTGTCGGTGAAAGGTCCTGTCGGTCAAACGTCTGTCGGTCCCTAGATGTCCTTAGCCCAAATGTCCTTCGGCCAAAAAGGCGGGCCACGTTTTTCATTAAACGTCTTTCATTCAATGGTTTTGTTCAAATTCGACTTTATTTTTTCAATTTTTTAAAATTAATTAGTCAGGTGAATGCGGAAATATCAAACGAACTGCAAATATAGCCAACATGCACAATCGATCCGATAATTTGCTTCAATTATTTAAGGCATTTTTTGAAACTTCTCTTAGACGTTATGCTGGTGGCTAACAACTACACGAAAGAACTACAGGAATGTCATCTACCACAATTGGAGGCATGCATTTAATGTTGCCCAATCAATGTTTGCCATATTATCGGTGAGTGCATGTATATTGCGAGACCTTAGCAGTATGCACATGTTTGCGATTCCCTCCACTCAAATTACGTGAACAAGTGGATAAGGACCTATTATTACATTGAGATCAATGCAATGGAACGTCCCCTTAAGATGAATACGTCTATTGTTACGAAATCTGACTTCCAGACCGCCGCCCGTTATTTCAAAAAGGGAACAGAGATTGACCAGAATTAAGTAAATCACCAATGACTCGTTCAATCACCCTCTGCATAGGCATAAAGCAATACGAAAAATCTCACCGAAAACTGCTTGTGTGAATCCAAATTTTAATATTCGAATGTTTTCTCGCAATCAAGGGAGGGAATATGAGCCAGTATTTGAGTAAGCTGGAGTGTTTGGCCTTACTAGCTGGGTGCCTGTGTCATGACGTCGACCATCGGGGAACCAACAATGCATTTCAAGCAAAGTATGCTTCAACATATCTATATACCTAATACTTTATGTATACAACACGACACATGAGTATGAATTGTAAATTTTGTATAAGTTCTAATACCACGGCATTAAGGTTGATTGCTTACGGATATTTATACGGATACAAAAGTGCAAACAATTTAATCCTGATTAAACCGCATCGTTTGCCAAAGGCCAAGTGATGAATGTTGACTGAAATATACTATCATTCTACCAGACGGCTATAAAAGGACATTTTGAACAAAACTAGGTAAACTTTCGTTAAAATTAAATCAATCTTTTCAAACAGAACAGCATCCCCACTAGCAACGCTTTATGGTACCAGCGTGATGGAACATCATCATTTTAATCATACAATAATGATCCTAAACACAGAGGTGAGTTTTCCTTTTTCCATCTAGTTATGACACAACGTGCGTGCCTACCATAGCTTAAATTAGTTATTAGTTTACAAAGGTTATAAAGAAATAGAGATATAAACAGGGTCACTGCATGTTGGGGTATATTCATTTAATTTACTGAAACATTATACATTTTCCCTGCTTTGCATTCTCCATATGCAATAAGTCAGTATATTTGCTCTTTAGACTTAGTGTAGTTGCTTGAATACCATTTATAATTTGGCAACCTTTCATGCTATATTTTTCCTTTAGGGCCACAATATATTCCAAAATCTCTCCTCACAGAGCTATCGTAAAGTTATAAGTTTGCTTCGACATTCAATTCTTTCTACTGATTTGGCAATCAATTTCAAGTACGTCTAAGTGAATAAACTACAAATATAGTTGTAGACACTTTTTGCATGAGATATTGTTCATACTACATGCAGTCTGAGTCAGAGAAGATCGAAAACTTTCACGCTTTGCTATAAGATTGTAAGTCTTACCGGAAATTAATTGTTAACAAGGGAAGACTATAAAAACAGTAAAATCAATTTGACATCACAAGTCCTTCTGGGACTCGTACCCTGAGAAATTTCGATGTGTTATAGGGTACCTGGGTACTTGCATGGAGACGGTTGATTCTTCCTCAATTTCTTGACATGCATGCGGAATGTTTGTGAATTAATTTCGGTCAGTAGTCTAATAAAGTGCAATGCGTGATTAGATTTTAAATTTTTCATCTGTGTACTTTTACAAATTACAGTACTGTTTATTCTTCTTCACCAAAAAGGGTGTAAAATATTTCATCTGCTTCGCTATTTACGCCATAAATTTTTCTAGCATTTTCTGCTTAAATACTGGGATCAAAAGTGATTTAAAATGTATACGCATAATGAAGTTCAATTCTCGTAGGTACCGTTCGACCTTTTTCCCATTGGTTGAAAATGGGGAATTGAATTTAGAAAATGAGGATCATCGAAGTTTGCTGAGGTATGTACTGACAATTAATCTAGTAACAGTACTATACCATTATTTCCTTCTTTTACAAATATTACCATTATTTCTTCGTGTATATATCTCCTTTGGAGTTAGGCGTGTAGCTTTATAGACACGTACTCACTACATGGTGTAATATATATAATACGATAATTATAATTTTCTACGTACTTTACCTAAAGAAACACTAACACATGATACGCATGCACTAAATGTCTATTTGGTGTATTGTAATATAGAGGGATGTTGATGACAGCGTGTGATCTTTGTGGGATAACTAAACCTTGGAATATACAACGAGAGGTGAGAAGTCATTTATTCGCTGATATCCACCCACATAATGTGGCGTAGCCAGCCTGACGATTTAGTCATGCTATGCAAATTTTATGTTATTATCATTATTCATTTATTTACAAATTTATTGTTTTCACAGTCAATGCACACCAAAATATTAGCATAGCATGACTAAATTGTCGGGCTGGCTACGCCACGGCCACATTGTCCAGAATCGGGCAGTGGCAATGGTATAATCGATGATATAGATTAGACAACCGTATATACATTTGATATTTAACAATTTTTGATTGAGGTTGAATATGATATGAAGAATTATCAAGCCGAAGTCTGTGGTTATCAACCGAAGCCAAAGGCTTAGGAGGTTGATAATGACAAACAAAGGCTTGATAATTCTTCATATCATCTGAAAACTGAATTTGATAATTGTTTTATAATTTATTTAAAACAATGAACATTAATTACAACTTTCAATTTTTCGCTTGAATTTGTGTCGATCTCACATTCCCGTTCCTTTGGGACGTTCATATTTTCGCCATTGATGTGACGTCATAACGTGGGATACGACTATTTGTCACACGTTATGACGTAATAGCGTGCAAGAAAAAAGTCGTATCGCACGTTATGACGTCACACGTTAGGTATGACACATGGCTATTAGCCAATCAGAGGCTGCGAATTCTTTTAAATGAATAATAATTTTTTTTTATCCTAGGTGGTACATCTAGTCACAAGCGAATTCATCCAGCAGGGTGATATTGAAAGGGAGAAATTCAATGAAAATGATATTCCTGTAAGATTATATATATATCTTGTTTAAAAATCACACTAACAGACAATTTATCGTCTTCGTTCAAGCACTGCTCATACCTCGCAGCAATTATAATACCTGTGATCGAAAGACCTCATTGTAATAATCCGTGTATATGGATTCGCCATATTATGTCCATGCATATAATATTACGTGTCGGAGGTGTATGCCTCTTTATTTTGATTCGAGATGTTATTATTATAGATAAATTTTGTAACCAACAATGTTGTTACCTATTAGGCGATGATGGATAGGCAAAAGAAGAACGAACTTCCAAAAATGCAAGTCCAATTCTTTGATTCTGTTGGAATACCTATCTTTCGGGTAAGTAATACCTATCATTCGAAAAGTATACGGTCTACGGTAAATGCATGATATACGGTCAGTCTACTTAGAGTTCACTGCATGAATGCATTGATTTAAGTTTCTCTCTTTAGATAATATAATAGACAATAGTTTAACGTTTCAATATAATTTCCTCATACTCTATAGATTTGTGCAAAAGTCAATCCCGCTCTAAAACCACTTCTTGACGGAGCCATTGCAAACAGAAATCGATGGGAACAATTGCAGAATGCAGCATTACGCGCGGAAGTATAAGTGAAGAGATAATTTTGTGATCAGTATTTTGAAGTATGAATGTTGACACCGAATCCTCTTATGAAGCATCGTTAATGCAGATGCCCATCACGACGAGAGAAGACTGATAATGATTAACTACACTCCATCAGGAGAAATAATGCGAGCAAAGGTCAATAATGCTGTTGATCATCACGAATTATCTTTCGAGACACTAGACGCTTTCCACTAGCCGCTTTCCACTAGTCGCTTTCCACTAGCCGATTCTATCGCGCGATGCAAATGGTCAATCTCGCGTTTTAGGTTGGAACCATCTGGAACGATAAAATTCATTTGGCCGGAGAAATGTCGGCGAAAACAGCTGTTAGGTCGAAACCCTGGGTAAAATTGTCTCATTACTTTCCTGATTAGGCGCGTTTCTTAAGATCTGTTCACACGATACAATATTGTTGGATCCAATTCACTTCTGATGTATGTTTTATAGTCTTATGATGTTTATGGGCAGCAAATGCACTGAAGCCAATGCAGTACTGCTTTATCAATAACAGACTATATCCCATACGTCAGAAGTGAAGTGGATCCAACAAAATTGGATCGTGTGAACAGACCTTTACGCTATATACATTTCACATATGCCAAATAAACGTGCATTAATATGCATTATATGACCTCAAATGTTTCGGTGTGTCATGAAGAATTCCATTTTTTCTCTCGATTGTCTAGCAGGGAATTCTGGTATTTTTGATCATGCACGCCTATACGTCATGCACATTATTTTTTACAAACAATGGATAATGAGCTGGAATGCGTAATTATCTATTGTTTTTAAATGTATTCGTCTTGACGAATATACATGTTGATATGCACATGTGAAATTTTACTCATGAAACAGGTCTATACGAATTGGTTTTCATTTTCGACGTATCGTAATGTGCCGTGACATGTTCTCTTGCTTCAGAGTCGTTAGTTCTCTAGCCTAGTTTCCATTTTGTCAGATTGTCTGTAAAAAGTTATTCTAATCGATGTAAAATCGTTAGGATGTAAATATATCTTTATTTTTGGTATTCAAATCAGCCATTCTTGACTAAACACATGCACATGGCATTATTCTATTGTTTGCATCATCCATATTCACATGTTCACGACAATTACGTTCGAATGGAAACCAGTTTTGTCGGCCTGTTTAGGAAAGAGACATACTGTACGGTTCGGTTGAAATTGAAAGAAGCCTTTAGAATAGTCGAAGGCTTCTGAACAGAAGTTATCGGGGACGGTGCTTTGGTTTAACAACGTGTCCCCATAATTGTACAATTCGCTCGCCAGCGATTGCAGTTTAACGGACAAGTTAATAGTTCATGCAGCCTGTTTAATATGCTAGTTTTGGCAGTAATGTTCGTTTTGAAGCAGCGACAGAACTCGTCTGGCCATTCGTAACTGGGCGTCTAATAAACTGTCTGTTTCCCTTTCGAATTATTTCGTGATCTTTTAGACGCTGTAATGTAAATTGTTCCTATTGTTCCTAATGGTTCCAGCCAAATTATCAAGAAGATGGCAAATAGCTTCGCGCAAGTGGAAAGTTTACTGTAGGTTAGTATAGAGTAATATATAGAATCGTACGTTGGAAAAACAGGGTTGGGAATGTATATATATATTTGTACAGCAGCAAAATCACACGCACCTGGAAAATAGCATATTACAAATTGCAATTATAATGCACGCGATAATAAAGAAATACACTACATGCAGTCAATTTATTGGCACGGTACGGCTGTAAAAATGGGTACGCGAACCCATGAAATGGGCACGGTACCCATTTTAGCCGTGCCGTGCCGATAAATTGAGTGTAGCGTAAACGGAGCTTAAAGTATTCTTTCCGTAAATCATTGAAGCCAGCATATCTTATACCAGTATCATGAAGCGAAGCATGTACCTGTTCTGCCATATAGGCTATATTCGAAAATATTCTCGAAAGACGAGAGAATGTTTGATACAACTCGGGCTTGATGTGACAGGATAGATAAATCAGTGAAAATCTCAATGGGTCTACAATTGCGTAATAGACCTTTCCCCTTTTAGCTTTCAAGCGCGCAATTCTTTACGGTAGTTGATTATTAAGCAACTTTGAGTTGAAAATAGCAAAATCACAACTCAAATTGACCTTGATAATTAACTACCGTCACGCATTGCGCGGTTGAAAGCTAAAAGGGGAAAGGTCCGTTGAACATGCAAACCTATGTTGCGCACGAAATATTTTGCTTCGTTTAAAATGGAGAGGGGTTGCTGCATGCATGTATTTCAAGTACTATATTATAAGGCCGGTGCGCGCTAGAGCAGAGCAACTGGCTTAGTGGTGGTTACTTACTCATTATCTATTCTTGCAATTGACCATAACAAAAAAGATAGCGGATGTACATTTTACCAGAATACATTGCGGTCAGAAATCGTTTAAAAAAGCGAACTGACGTCTTTTAAAGGACAGGCAATACAGAGAAATTATTAGTTAGACAGACAAGTTATTTTCTTCGCTGTGTTAAAATTTCACGTCGTTAGGAGTTTTTCATCTTTTTTCAGTCAATCATTCTTAATGCCCGCAATGCATTAAAATGTACTTGCCGCCATCTTTTTCTTTGCGGTCAATTGCGTTCGGCACATGAACGAGAAGCACGACATTTTAGGCCTAGGAAAGTTAAACACATCCTAGTCGAACGGTTGTTTAAGCTGGTTGACGAGCTGGTTAACGAGCTAAAGTACTAGAATTGTGAAACAATTAAAAACTGCATTAATTAATATTCAAAGATTACAAAATCGGAGGCCTTTAAAGCCGCGTTTACACTATAGCTATGTGGTTTGACCTGGCCTGGACCAGCCACCTAGACCTAGGTGATTACGTTGTTTATCTGCCCTACACCAGGCCTGGACCTGGTCTAGGCCACAAAATCCAGGCCATCAGAAGGCGGCCTGGACCAGGCCTTAGACCTGACCTGGAGCACGATGTTTGTAATGGGAATGGGTTTTACTTATTCCTGATCTATTTTCAACTTAATAGTATGATCCATACTAGTATTACCACTTTTCGGCGAGTTTGGGGTTTTTCCAAGTATTTTGTCAATTATTTTGGCTATCCGATATCATCAACAAGGAAGACAGTGTGAACGTGGCACATATTACCTAGACTTGTCCTAGACCTGGTCCATGCAGGCCAGATCTAGGCGTTAGAGTGCTCAATCAATATATGTTATAATCATAATATAACAATCATGCAGGGAACGGTTGTATTTAGTCCGTTTGGCTCAAACTGTGGATAAGTCAAAATTAAATAACACTCGAGATCTCACGTCTCTCTTGAATGAGTCAACTTGAATATTATTATGCACTGAATATGTAGTTGTAAACAGTATCTTTGTATTAAGGTTAAAAACATTGAGTTTGCTTGTTGAATAAAACGATACACTTGCTTTCTATTTTGAACTCAACCACCGTTTAAGCTAAACGGGCTTGATACAACCGGCCCCAATTGAATAATTATATTGTTCCTTATAGTTAAAGTGATCCCCAAAACTTTTCTGCTATCGGCCAAGGTGTTTCCACTGTGTATGTTTCCACTAGCATACTCTCTTTGACGACGACCTTGCCCTGGAATTTTTTTTGGAGTCTTCTCGGAACGTATGCGTCATATACAAAAATTTCTTCCGGGAATTATTAATAATTCAGTCGGGAGGGCGTTGTGGGATTTTGTTATTTCATCAGTACTTCAAATATGCCTCGTCTGAGATTCTCTCAACATTGCATCAGTAGATGTCTCACGTGATTTTTAATAACGAAAGACATCGTTGCTATTGTGTCGCTTACCTGAATCCAAATACTGAGCCAAGAGGCAAAACCATATCGCGTTATCTCGTGTCGAAAATTTAACGACATACCTTTCCAGTATAAAGTGACAGCTTGGAAAAAAGTGTTTGGGAAACTCAATGGCATTACCTCAATTACAAGTTAGTTTCATCGTTATAAAATATCAGTTTATAATGACTAGTGATATGGCGGGGTAACCTGCTGTAAAAAGGAAGGCTTGTTAGAAACAAAAGTTGACTGCTTGCTTCGTTTGTACGATGTTAACGAAACAATAACCCGTTTCATTATTGGTACTCTTCTCTTAAAACATCACAGGCTGTTTCATCTAAAAACTCACGAGCTCTCTAGTTCGTTACGTATGTCATTGTATGCATGAGATCTAAACAAGTACAACGCCGATCCGGCAGCGCTATATGGACTATGTATAGTATAGTGTGATAAACACAGCCGCCAATTTCAGAAATCCGATCCGTTTCAGATACATGCCTTACAGCCCTACTTTGTTTTACCAACTAGAGAATTTAATGTTTATCCCTGTTGTGAAACTGTAAATATCGATGGTTTTTCTTCTTGCGTCGTAAATTGCCGATTTAATTTATCTAAAGCTCGTTTATTCGTCTTCTTCGCGAACAACATGGTAGGCATTTACCGCATGCATGTCGAGTTTTTACATGCACGGAAGTATATGCGTCGGTAGAAAACTGATGGTTAATATCTATACGACTTGTGCCTGTAATATGTCTTTAAAGTTTATTTAATGCTCGTATATGACTATTTCGTATATAACCTCCAAAAATCGTGTATTTTGTTTCACATGCAAACTATATAAAATTATATATGATATACGATCATATCATCATAAGGTCTCGTTATTTCTTGTTATCATGCATGTTTCTACTTGCTCAGCCTGAAACTTTAATCGATCAATTTTAACCGGATAAAAAATGTCTATATATATAACTATCAACCTTAAACATTATAAAATAAAGAAAATTCCAAAGGCAAAGAGTGTATAACCTCTTGGTTCAGCGTTCACAAATGTAGGGGCCCTTTTGCGTAAAGTAAACGGTTTTCTCATCCCATGTTTTAGACAAAATGTTATACTCCTGAATTAAAACCGTGTAAATTCTCAGTCACGTCAGTAAATTCACTGTCAGTAGACTACTATTGGCATTGTGGCTTCCTAGTCAGTTGAGTATATTCGATGCAAAAAGTTTCGAAATCTTGTGATTTCTCGATCATTTGTCATATTGACGCAATGGATTTAAATCCATGACAACAGATTTTCTTAATTAATACGATGTCTTTGTGTAACACTGCAACACAGTCTGCTTTTGTACTCGGCTGATCTTGACTTAACTGATTGTGCTATAGTGCAGGGTATGATTAACTCGCTGACAATTGCTATAAGTAGCTTGATGGAAATAAGTATATTAGGTGTCTTGACATAAATGTGTCTAGAAACAACCTCACATTTTCCTCAGCATTTTATCATTTCAATTTTGTCTTATTTCACGTATGTGACCATGTAGACCCTATATATAGCCAGTATATATATGCACATTGGATATCCAAATTTTGTTTGTAAAAATTGTTGCTGTGTTTTGTTGTATCAGGGTGTTAATTATCTCCTCCATAGACTTCTCCATACGGTACAGAACTTTCAGGTAATCTTGATCATTCAATGACAGAAGAAAGAAATAGGGTAAGTTTACTTCCTAAGTGACGGGAAAACTAAAAGGAATGTATTGTGAAATTTATAGAAGGTTGTGCATCGAAATTAGCTTTACTGTCACATAGCTTATAATTGGTGCAGTGAAGAATAAAATTTTTTTCTATAGCCTTCTTATGCACAGCTGCAAAGAATAGAAGTACGTGGTGTGCTCAATAGAGATCGTACGGCGTTAGCAGCATTGGCCATACAAAATGTAAGCACAAAATGCAAAAAACAAAAAGTATTTCATATAGCAGCGGTTGGCTTTTGTATGAAATTTGATGCTCGCTGTTATATATGCCTTTCCTAGCTACCCGACCCGGCCGGCGCACACAAGAGCTATGCTCTCGTGTGCGGGCGACTTTCCGGCGACTTTGGTCATTCGTGCCAAAAGTAAAAACTGTAAACACACTGTTTTCTACGGTGTCAGTAAAGAAGTATTAATTATTGGTAATAGCTCTTCCAGAATTCCAGGTCATAAAATTATATTATATATATTCTGTATTAAGAGTATAAATCTAGCAAAATTAGACCTACTGTACGCTGTGATTTTATGATTAGGCGCCTATAATATAATTGAACACATTTTTGGCACACAGGAAGATTTGACAGACGAAAATGCTTCGCTGCGTGAAAAGGTTCGAAAAATGACAGATGCCTTAGCGAACTCGAAGCTGGAGACAGCGGATATGTCCGAGAAATTTGGTGAACTGGCGAAAAGTTGGAAGGAAATGATGAGGCAGATAAAATCAGATCACGATGAATGCAGAAATGAATACGAAATAAGAATAGAAGCGTTAGAAAAAGCAAATGAAAGGCTGATGGTGGAAAACGCGGAAATGAAAAGAATTATTGCAAACTTCGAAAGACTCCAGATACAGCTCAAGGAAGCGAATGAGAAGCTAATCAGAGACAACGAAGAGACGAAGAAGATTGTCAACGACCTGAAGAAAAAGCATTTGCAATCCGAAGAAGAAAGGCTTAGATTATTGGTTGGTCAAATTGCGTTCAAGTTGGAATCGCTTGTATCAGAATATGTCTTTCCTGGTACAGATAGGGCAAGTAGGAGGGCTCGGTATAATTTGCAATTGAAAACTTTGCAAGGGAAGATAGAAAAAATGAGAGATGAAGAAGGTGTCAAAGAGCAAGCAACCGCACGACTAAATGATCTTGATAAGGAAATGTTCGAAAGTTGGTTTTTGGATATGGTGGACGACCTGAAGCAAAATCGATTATATACCTGGCGCACCCAGAGCTTGGAAGTTACCAAGAGATGGAAAACGCCATTAATGATTATTGTGAGGATGGAGAAGATCGCGAGGATAAATTGAAAGCATTGAAGCATCTTCAGACCATGTACGGAAAGCTGAATCTACCTTTTGGCCAATAGCCGCCCGGGGAAAGATTTATGTTTAGTTCTTTAACTTCCTTATTCATGCAACACATGTAGGATATGGTGTATGTAATGCATGTATGCATCAGCTAACTTCATACTATGATCAATTGTTAATTTGATGATTGGAATAATTAACGTCAACTAGGCTATATATACATTTATCAAGCAGTGCGATTGACTGAACTGATTGTAAACATACAAATGGACAGAAAATGAAAAGCCTGAAAGTTCCTAAGAAATCCAGTGCTGTTTTGCGAATTTAAAAGATCTTCTAAATTACATGGAATTGTATTTCAGGGATCGTGGGAGCATGAACATTAAGTAATCCGGACGTATTATAGACGTTTTTATTGACTCTCCGTTCAAATTGCTCAATTTATTGTATCTATATGTGCACCGCTGCGGATTTAGATTTCATTCCTTTAATTTCATTTTCCTTTCATTTAAATTTATTTAATCACGGTAGACTATCAATATACGTACATTGTTTTTCATATAGAGCCGTGAGCGTGAGCTTATATGTACAAGTAGCATGCATTTACAAATGATATAGCTAAAAAAATTAATTACTTATTCCAGACCTTTGCGCCTTTGTAACTTAAACTCTTTATCGTAGCAATTGTATTAGGTTTTGAAAGCCTCATATACGCTTACTTCGTAGATTAGAATTTTCATTATTTCATATTTCGAATAAATCAGAACTTACTTCAGAACTCCACCCTTTAATAACCTTACTCATGTAACCTTACTTTGTTTACTCATATGATTTAGACCATCGTCTTCTAAGGTTTTCCATCCTATATAAATTTTCAAGTAGCTACTTGTTTTTGACCGGATCTCATAAATATTTCAAAGTTTAACAATGTGTCCCCATAATAGTTCATTGAAGCCTGTTTAATTGGCTAGTTTTGGCAGTAATGTTCGTTTCGAAGCAGCGACAAAACTCCTCTGGCCATTCGTAACTGGGCGTCTAATAAACCGGCTTTTTCCCTTTTGAATTATTTCGTGATCGTATTCTTTGGACGCTGTAATGTAAATTTTCCTGCCGAATTATCAAGAAGATGGCAAATAGCTTCGCGCAAGTGGAAAGTTTACAGTAGGTTAGTATAGAGTAATATATAGGATCGTACGTTGGAAAAACAGGGTTGGGAATGTATATATATTTGTACAGCAGCAAAATCACACGCACCTATAAAATAGCATATTACAAATTGCGATTATAATGCACGCGTTAATAAAGAAATATTCGCGCGAGCATGTGAGAGTTTAAAGTATACTTTCGGTAAATCATTGAACCCGGTATATCTTATATATACCAGTATCATGAAGCGAAGCATATGTATACTTGGTCTGTCATGTATGTAACCTTTATTTAAAATCAATGTGGGATATCAACGTAGTGTAAGCCCGACGGTCACACTCGCATTTTTTGCAGTTTCCTTCCGGCGATATCCATTCGGTCGATGGTCCAATAATAATACTTCGTCAAATAACTTTTTTAGACCCATAAAATCACCTTCCCACTTCAATTATATATACAAGATTTGGAGCCCAGTATCTAATGAATGATTTGCATAATCGTAGTACTCATATCTTTCTATTCCTTTTTTGTATTTACATTTTCCGTAAATTGCTAGTGTTTTGGTACAATTTAAAATTCCTGTTCTTGAAGTAATGTTTCCGTTGGATCAATATTTGCAAGTTTATTACTTAGCAACTTGTGTTTAACAACTCAAATGCTAAGTTACCAAGATAATGTTATTCACTTGCTTTGTTTGCATAAAGTATGTTTACCGTTCACTCGCAATATACTACCAATTGCCCGACCAGCGTAAAAAGAATCACACAAGTGAAGCGCAATAAATTCGTGGAGAAAAAGCGAAAAAAAGAGATGCTACAATGCAACCATCAAAGGTTATACCGACCGTCTACGGTTTCCAAATCCGCTGCGCCGCTATTTACTACTTGGTGAAATTTGGCATTCGAATTAGCGACAAGAGGTTATCAGATTCATAAAGTTGACTCATTCAAAGTTGACTCTTTAAGTATAGTGTGCGTCTTGCTCGTTCCCTATATAGGAACAGTTATGTAAGAGATCACTAGTACGTTAGGTGCACGTGACACGTGCACATGCATGATGCGTGCACATACACCAACTCACTAGTCGATCAACGCCTATTATGCGTAGTGCTGTTCAAGAAGATACGTAGCGAGTATACAATGTGTGATAAACTTTATTCATATCCTCATAGGCTGAGTCATAGTTTGCCGTACCATGCGTGTATGGAGAGGTTAAGAATTACGAGTATCTTTATTTTATTAATGAATTTCTGTTGTTTACATGTCTTAATCTTAAAAGTTTTACAAAACAGCCCTGAGATAAATTTGCCGGTAGAGTGGTAGACTCTCTAATAGTTATTCAATAATGGAAATTTTCACTACTGTATGTTCAAAACCGGCATTTTCAATTAAAGTTACATAAAGTAGCAAAATTTGCTAATTCAGACTTTAGCTCTATATTTTTAATCATATTAATTAATAAAAGTAAAGTAATAGTAATATAAAGTAATTTAATAAAAGTAATAAACTTCCACTTCGGAAGGGCGGAAGCGATAACTCCCTGCCAATAACGCTCGGGTGTTACCGCTGGCATAGCTGTAGCCTGATGGAGGAAGGTAGGTGTGACCAAAGTTTGAATATGAACTCGTTGAACTCTTGGCATTGGTCGCAATGTAGAAATCATGTCCTCCCCCAAAGGTTGGTCCGTAACCAATGTTTGTGTAAATAGCGTTACCATTGTTTTGATATACATTAGCTTTGAATGGACTGAGATTGTCTTTGTTACGAAAGGAGAAGACGAAGGAGTTTGAGCTGGATATGTATGATGCACTGGAACCTATTACTGAAAGACATTTTCGGTATAGAATTAGATGAATTACAATTCCACACAAAATTTTATGCGCAATCGGCTTTTCACGTGCGAACTGCATGTTCAAATAATTTCTAAATAATATATGGAACTACGATTGTTCAAATATTAAATGTTGTGCGGCTCGCGCTTCATCGTGTGTTAGCCTAGCGGCCCGGGTATATATTTACGTTTGAGATGCACGACGTTGCTTTAGCTATAGAGCACTAGCAAGACGTAGGAATATGGTTGAATTCTGAATTGGAAATTTTGAAAGCTCTTTATTTGCGCAAACTTTTGATATCGCTTTCATTGATATCGATTTCAGTAAACGGTTAGATATAGTTCGATTCGTAGCTAAATTATCACTCCATTTATTACGCCTTGAAACTGAAGTAAACAGTAAACAAATGCATGCATGCATGCACAACCCTTTATGACACAGACCTGCCAGTAATTAGCCTGCTTCCTCCTCAGAATGATCAGGCTGGTCTATTATAATGGGCGTCTGATGCAAATAGCCAAATACGCTATATGCATGTGTCCACTAAACACTCGGCACTTACTTCCCCATGATTGATCACTGTATCCCCCAAAAATGTAATTTTGAACTTTTACAAGGGTAACAGTTTTTCCAATACCACCACATTGCAAGTGAAAAACGTTCGAGAGCCACCCATCTTCTGAGGCCCGATAACATCGAGTTAAGGTATTAAATGGGATCCACTGTTTGAGTCTTTCCAGAAATTCTGGTGGCTCATTTCTCAATATTGTTGACGCTAAAATGTCTCCTATGAATCAACAAATATATATTTGATACAATTTGGCCATTAATACTATACACATTTTGTGGTTAATTTCGTAGTTATTTCTATAACTATTACTTGCAAGGCCCGCTTTCGACGTCGTTACATTAGATTCAACTTGCGTCTATAGTTTACTGATAAAACGGGCATAACTTACGAGAATGTAGTAAGTTCACCATCAACTCCAGCCTTGTCAGAGTTTCATTGTTAATCCTGAGTACCTGTTTAAAACATTCAATTTGTTGTTTAAAATATTCAATTTCAAGTTGTTATTATTATCATGACATGGATGATAACGAATTGATCGAGATTTCAAAATTGCGATAAATTACGATAGAAGCCTGGGAAAGTGTTTTTTAAATAAATTAGAATTGCGCATGGGATAACCATGAAGAAATCAGCAACAAAACCAGTCTCTTCTGCACTAATTTGCCTTTCATCTATATATATACATAATAACCAAATACATTCTAACGTCTAAAGGTAATGATGCTATACACAAAACAACTTTCAACATCAACTCGCAACGCAACAATATATAAGCATAAATCTAAACAACAATGTTGTGTGGAATAAAAGCAGTTCGTAAACTTTCAACTTGTTTCCAAAACAATTTCTGTGTTACAAACTAGCTCATATATATTTAGCGTTTTCCCGCCAAAATACGCGACATCATAAAAAATCTCCTCTTAATGAGTTCTCTACTGCACGGTAGAAACATAGATTAGAAGTATTTCTTTTGTATTCTTCATGAGTTCTTTATACTGCACGGTAGAAACATAGATTAGAAGTATTTCTTTTGTATTCTTAATGAGTTCTCTACTGCAGGGTAGAAACATAGATTAGAAGTATTTCTTTTGTATTTTGTTTATCAATTATTAATGTCTTTTTGAATTTTTTTTCATACATCCATGTACGCCGAAAATTAATAATAGCAATAAAGAAAAAATTTACCATTTCTTCCTCTGCCACATTTTTCCACGCATCTTTTTTTCTTAAACGAAGAACTTGGCTATCTTTCTGATACGCCAACAAACCAGTAATATGCGGTATTCTATCTTGGGTGACATCATCAGGAACAACTACAATCTAAGATATTCCGTGTTACGCACTGTTCAATTAACTGATATAATCAGTGATGATTTTATTTATTTACTTATTTCTTCCCGATATTGTATTCAAGGCAAATAGTTCTTCAAGTTTGTTGATATAAAATTTTATAGATATATCGTTCGTTCTTCGTTGATCCAGGTTTTCGTGAGTATGATGAAGAAATATCTAGTTGGCGCAAAGTTGGCGCAAAATGTTTTAGAAAGCTCATTGCAATATATGATAATATAATCTATAGTCTGCGCGAAGGTGGCTTACCCCATCATTTAAAATTGCTTTATTTTTTCCACATCGACCCTATATTAAATAATTAAAGTGTAATCAGGTATAGATGAGCATGGTTGCTTACTTGCCAATACAGGCAGGTTCAGGACATTCCTAGTGAAAAAGAGCAACATTCATTTTAAACAATGACAATAGTTATTTCACTACACTTGCGTTCGCTATATTGCCGACGTTTTTTAACAACGTATACCTTCACAGGTGTTTCTCTATCTCCAATCAGCTTATACCATGCTGCGTCACCATTTTCTTCTTCCGTCCTGTATTCCATGCACTTCTCCCAGACTTTTTGCGGAGGATTTAATCGTATCCAAAACCAAGCGTGAGCATCTTTCACAACCGTACCACCGTTCTTAGCCTTGCATTCTCTACCACAATATACTCCATTGCGACCAACTGGACCATAACAGGCACAGCACTAATAATAAAAGGGAAATATAATGTCCATTCAAAATACATTGAATTTTAGCCCAGTGCCGATGATGATATGTGTATATACAGCAAATCTGTTGACTCTACCTTTCCTTTATCACATCCAAAAAATGCAGTTGTACCATCACTAATTGTTTCAGACTGGTTTGCAGCAAGAAAACTGATTAAATATGAATAATAAGAAATGTCACCAAATAAATATAAAATAGCATAAAGGTTTTTTGCGTTCAATGGTAAAATTATTTCAAATGAAATGGAGCATGAGAATTATTAGTCCCAAGCAGATCAAGAATATCTCAGTAGCTAGGCAGGGATATCTTGGGTCTAAGATAAAAACATGAAAGGTGGATGGCAACTATATATCAATTCCCTGTAAAATTTTCCTCTTTTATTCCTATATAACTAAACCTTAAGCTTATTATATCTTCGGCTCATGCTGTCCTATATTCAAGCAATTACCTGAATCCGCCAGAAAAATCAACCTGAACAGGAAATAAGGGATGATATGCAAATCCATGAGGACACGGCTTTTGCAGACAAGAATTCATCATACTCTATAAACAAAGTGAAACATTTTTGTTGAATTTTAATTGGCGAATATTTGCCTGCCAGAATATACCGAACTTATATCGTAATAATTATTTTCGCCTTAATATATTTCTACATGAAGTAATTAATATATATACAATTTTTATAAACGATGTAATATGCAATGCATTTTTATTTTTTTCATCTAGAATTCGCAGTTTTAATGTTTATGTACCTACCCAACCAATTTTAGCTGAAGGATGGCTGTAAACACCAAACACTGAGCATGAAAAGTCTTTTGAAGAAATTTCTTCAGTAATCAGGTCCTTCACATATGAAATATCTCCAATTCCTGGTAGATTGTATGGACAGCCTCCTTCATTTACCATCATCAAATTTGACAGTTGGCGTTTATTTTTAAAACGAAATGACCTAGAAAAATACCCATTGTTAAACGTATTGTAATTGATCGTCATCCCGGACACACTCAACCAAACTTTCTGAATCGACTACTAAAAAAAGACTACTAAAAAGTAATCATATATACATAATGGTAACCACGCTGAAGCACATATATGCTGCTGCTATAGGTATACATTTGAAATAAGTACGTGCTATACGATATAATTCTATATTAGAATGGCGCTGAGCTATACGGGACAATTCTGCTTCCCTTCGATTGTTTTACTATTCTCACCTTGAAAAGGGAACAGCAGGGCAGCGTCTTCAAATGTGGTATAACAACTCAGGGCCCAACCCAAGATTTTTTGCCAGGGAAAGGGGACACAGGCAGTGGGGCACTAATAACTGTAGTAAAATCAATATAGCAAAAAAGAAGATTACAATCCACAAAACTGCCCCTGCATGTTGCAACCCTTGTGTTCGGTCCAATGGCTAACATTTTTGTCTATTTTATTCTTACGTTAATTAGCTTATGCATTGTTATTCGATACCCCTACTGAACATCAACTGATAGTAAAATGCAAAACCTTGGGAAAAGTTGTTGTTGTTTGTCACCCATGAACTGCGTAGTTTGCATTTTGTTTCAATTTCTGAGGAGTGAGGATGATATAAAGCAATAACGCAAATTAAGACGCATACCAGTGTGCTACTGTTTGTGTGTAATCGACGTCAGCCGCAACTTGGACTCTAAAATCCAATATAGGTATATCTCCAAACACGCTTGACCAATGAGGTTCATCAAATGGTCCAACAGTATCGTTGCTTGAGGGTACATTCCATGTAACGCTATTGTTCATCCACCCTATTAATATGTATCCCCCACCATCTGTTGTCATGTCGCACCACACCTGTAAATAATTAGAAATTAATTAAACAATGTAGTTGCCATGCACGTGCTCCTAGTGTAAAATGTGGGTAAAAGTTTAGTCTTATTAACTACCCTGACAAAGGTCCTTTCTTTGCAGACGCTACCATATGCTACTGTCTTGTTATATTAGAAGGCGTTTACCTTTTCATTCCATCGGGCATAATCCAATTCACATAAAATTCCAGTTCACATCTGCTACTAAACGCATGAAGGTCTTGGCATGCACTATTGCATAATTAAAGGCCACTGATTTTACAGAAATGAAAACTCAAAATATTTTTTCAGTGCCCCTTGGAATAGTTATTTCTCTAAAAGATAACAAAATTTAAGGCATGTTTCCCGAATGCTAATTCGACGGTCGTAATGCTGCAATGACTGTAATTGGCTGAGAAAATGGAACAAAAACAGCTCATGAAATGATGCAATTATTGACGCAGCTCAATAACCAATAGAATTGCAGTATTCATACCTCATTACCTCAGAAGGCCTATATAGTTATATATCACTCCCGGATTGGTTCATAAATTGCCCTGTGAACAAACCTTATATGGAACTGAGCGGTGAAAATCAACCCAGTAATAACCGTCCTTCGCTTTTCTGTTTCGAGTCAAGATATCCAAGCAGTCATATCCGGGATTGAAATATTCACCAGGTGGTCTTGAACCTAAAAACACGTATGCATGAAGAATGAAGAATTTGGTACTGTCGTCAAGTTTCGCGCACTAAATATTTACTCTTTGAACCGAGTCCCTAACCGCAAATCACGAAATCCGTTACATAACCGTATATAACCAAGAATTTGGTCAACAGCGCAAGGGACGCTGGAATCAGGGGACCAGCGGCTAAAGCCCTCAAATGCAATGTATTTACTAAATTGAGGTAACTGCAAATAGTTTTCATTCGAGATACATTATTTTGATGCATGACCGAATATTGATATTTTTGGTTGTTTTTACCAAATATGATTGATCAACATTTTAAATTAGTTTTTATAACAATCTGTTTTTACAGAGTATATTATTTTAAACAAAGTGAACGGTCGCTTAAGAAAGCATAAAAATGGCCAGAGGGAAGCCAATAAAATTATAAAATTGTCGTAACTGTTCAGTAACACCGCAAATTTTTGAAATATGATATTTTAAAAGAGAAAATGTATTGTTAAGTATTAATTATTTAGTCTACAAAGTTTCCGCCAAACCTTCCGTTGTCTTCCAACTGTATATTCCTGCATCCTCAGTGCACACCACAATGGTATCCTTGTTTTCACGATCTTTCACCAAGATGAGCTCACCGTGGTTGGATTTTGCGCACGTTCCAGGGTCATGGTAATTACGAACTTTAAGCACTTTTCGCATCTATGTCGAAAGTGTGCAAATTATCTGGAGATTCAATTTCATAGGGTTTTTTTATAGTAGCCATAAAGTTCATGCATGAGTCCACGTATAAGGAATTCTAATCCGTGGTCCGTATATTTCACAGTACAGACCTCACGCTCGGTCAAAAATCAGTCATTAGTGCACCCTCAAGCCGAATACGGATTCATACTTGCAATATTTATAACTTATAAGCGAGCTACTAATGTTATCGTGTTATAAAATCTCATATATCAAAAGCAGTTTTATATTTTTCTCCGTGAAGTTGCTATAATTTTATTTTGCTTGAAGGTCTAGCTGTAACATTTGACAGAATTGCACTTGATTTTCATCATGCAGATTTTACCTTCGACTCGATTACAGGAAGAAATAGAAGTACAATGACCACACAGAATCTTTGACACATCATTTTACCTAAAACCAAAGATTTTGCATGAAGTTGACAATTTTAAATTTCCTGTAAAGCCTGGTTATAGGTACTTCTCAGCTAGGGGTAAATGACGGCCCCTTAGTGTAAACACGGGTTAAATGTTATAGATAATCCTTAAGAAGTTTCTTTTTTAGATTTTTTTAAAAGTAATAAAATTTGTACAAAGTTTCATGTCTTATATAGTCCAACAAATTCCACCCACTATTTAACAGCTCCATAATGGAATGTCTTTTGACCCAATGCAGTTTTAAAAAGTGGGATAGGAAGACTTTGTTTATTACGTGTTAAACGTCCAGATATTTGTTCTTTAAAGACGAATTGTTTACTAAGTTAAATACTCTGGTGCACAGCCTTTCATGCATTTAAAAGCAAATGTGGCAACTCGTAAATATAATTGTTTTTCTATATGGGAAGCCAGCGAAGATTCTTAAGTATAGGCGTTATGTGATCAAATTTTGACACCCTATATATAAATCATATTCTATATGATATATGTATATAATCTGCTTCGCGGGAATGTAATAAGAAATTACGTGTTAAAATGTTGTGCTATCTCAAGATGCTGCCTCGTTTTTAACGCAACGAATTTTGTTTTCGTTAACCATTCGCAATATCATGCAAGTTCTGTTCTTCACGTCGTTTCACGGGAACAAATTCGCCCGTTTCAGTTGGCTGGTCCCAATCGAAAACGCAAATGGAATGATTTCGTTTTTCGCCGCTAAAAAACGCTCGGGCATTGAACCAACCAGGCTTTATATCTTAATGATTTTAGAGATTAATTTTGCTTACCGTAGCTATATCTAATGCAGTCTTCAGAAACCACGTCGATGTGAAAACGCGAATATATCAACAAATGTTGTCGGAAACAAAACCTCGCTGTCTGCCAGATTAGGGCAACGTATAACATATGTAAAGAGTAATATGAAACCGTTTCAGACGACTGATAGCATTTGCAGTCAACGTACAAAGTTCCAGTTTCAATCATCACTCAACATAACTAAATAACTTGCTAATCGACGTTTACTCGACCTAAAGGAATGATTTTGCTTGTGCTTTTAGCCGGAGAATGTTTATAAATGGAAGCAGATGCGCGCAATCGTTTAGTTTTTATCGAGAAACAGAATATGCGTACAGACGTTCAATTTTGATCGCGCAGAATATGCGTGCAGTCCTTTATCTCCGATCACGTTGACAGAATATAGCCTCCTCCGCAGGGTAACATGGATAACACGGAGTCGGAGTTCCGGAGCCGGAGTTTCAGAGTTGGAGTCCCGGAGTCAAAATTACGGAGTCTGACGTTATAATATTGGAAAACACGGAGTCAAAAATTATGGAAAACACGGAGTCTGTTAAAATATGAAAAACACGGAGTATAAATGTTTGGACGTCTGCCAAGCTCAGTGACTCAACGTGAATTATGCAAATTTGATAGCGTGTTGGCAAATTTGATGGCGTCAAATTCGCGTAACGTTTTTGCTATTCCGCAAATAGTAAATAAACGACCGAAAAACTTATCCTTATATTAAACATAAATAATATTCCTCAATTTAAATGGGAGGATATTGTAGACAAAGAGGAAATTGGATGTGGTAGTTTTGGTGTGATTTAAGGTGACTTTGAGCAAGAGGCATTATAGCTATAATCTTTTGTTATTGTGTATTCTTTCTTTTATACTATTACTGTGGTATAAAAAATTAGTATAGACTTATGAGCGATCCTTCATTTATGAATATATGTATAATTTACGTTGACTCCGTGTTTTCCAAACATTTATACTCCGTGGTTTCCATGTTTTTGGCAGACTACGTGTTTTCCATGATTTTTGACTCCGTGTTTTCCAATATTATTACGTCGGACTCCGTAATGTTAACTCCGGCTCCGGAACTCCGACTCCGTGTTATCCATGTCACGGTGATGTGGCAACGTTGAATCAAAGCTAGATATTTATTTCACCCGCTCCTCGTGTTGCAAAATAAAGTCATCCTATTGGCTGAATACTCCCGGCCTGACAGCTCAACATTGCTTCTGATTGGACGAGCATAGTAATTTGAATAATATGATTAATTCTTTCCTTTCATTTCTGATGTTCAGGCTCAGGAGAAGAGAATTAATCATATTATTTAAATTACTATGAACGTCCAATCAGAAGCGTTGTTGAGCTGTCAGGTCTGGAGTGTTCATCCAATAGGATGACTTTATTTTGCAGACACGAGGAGCGGGTGAAATGAATATGTGCTCACTTTGAGACATCATTTCAACGCTGCTCTTCGAAGAATAAAAATGAGTCTCCTCCATGCCAAGTAAATTTTAACAGAAATTGCTATCAGATTGCTATCGTCTTCAGCAGAAGAGAAGTTTAATAGAAGTTTACTATCTCTGACAGACTGTCGTTGGTGTAATATTAGGTAATATGCCTTTCCCTTTGCGTTTTTTATCAGTTTGTTTCATCGTGATTCGTGAGCTTTTGGGCTGAGGTTCCACGTGTCTTTAGTTCACGTCTTGTAATGCCTCTCTTGTGTTGTGTTCAGCTTCAAATACGAACTTGTATAGCACTAACGTAGCTTTTATTCTTTTCATGCAGAATTTTGACGTATTAAAGCGAAGTTAAACGATGAAATTTGTGAGCAAGAGATTGACGACCGATGAATTGTGGCTGAACTGGCTCAAGATAACTCGCCTTTGAAGAGAAAGCAAGTCTAGGCTTTTTCTGGGGAATATTGATGATATGAGAAAGGTAATATACGTCAAATCTTACCGTTGAGCCGCTAACCTTCCCTCTAACCACACGCAAATTACCGTTTGAATTGAGTTCTAAAGACCTAAGCAGTAAACTAATGGTGCCTTTTATTCTTCCAGGTAGAGTTTGAGAGCTTAAAACCAAACTGAATGAAGTGAAGTGGGCAAAAAGTCCGTTACCGTAGCTGAAATTGCCCGAGACGACTCGCATTTGACTCAAGATAACTCGCCTTTGAAGAGAAAGCACGTCTACGCATTTTCTTGGGACTTGTTGATGATATGAGAAAGGTAATATACGCTAAATCGTATGTGAGCCGCTAACCTTTGCTCCAATCGCAAGCAATTACCTTTGAATTGAGTTATAAAGACCAAACCAGTAAACTAACATTGCCTTTTGTTCTTCCAGGTAGAGTTTAAAAGCTAAAACCAAACCGAATATAGAAATGAGCTGGGAAAGAAAACCCATAGCTGAAATTCGCCGAGATGACTCGCATTTAAAGAGACGGCAAGTCCAAAGCTGCTCTTAAACTTGTTGCTGAAATGAACAGGTAATTTGGGGTCTATTTTATTCAAAATAGGATGGGAAAACTTGAAACGCTTGATCAGGCATCACGCGTTCTCTCAACTGAATAATCACACCGCAAGTTTTCTCCCGATATTTAAGCTCCCTTCATCGAAGGTAAATCCTTTAAATTGCTGTCTATAACAAGCATTCTTTTGGTTTTATTGCAGGTAGCGATTTAGCGGGTCAAGCCATTTGAAACAACGACAAAACCTGTTCATAATAAAACGTGAGTATTAAGCAATTAAACATTTTTAGATAAACCGAACAATGGGGAGTTTATGCATGATTCAGGTCAAGAACGACAACGGCCGCATGATAATTTAATATGAATAATGGCAAGGAAATACTTGAAATCCCAGAGAGGTTTTATAAATGTTGTTTTGGGTCTGTTTACAATCCCGATTTTACGCGTGTTTCTTCTCAAAAAAAAAATGTAGTTTGCTTATTTCTTTAATCTTATTTCAGGTTGATGGGCTCTGTTGAGCTATTACCGACAAGCCAAATCGACGGCAAATCTACGCCTAATTTAGGCAACTCGACGGCAAATCTACGCCTAATGTAGGCAACTCGACGGCAAATCTACGCCTAATGTAGGCAACCTCGACGGCAAATCTACGCCTAATGTAGGCAACTTCGACGGCAAATCTACGCCTAATGTAGGCAACCTCGACGGCAAATCTACGCCTAATGTAGGCAACCTCGACGGCAAATCTACGCCTAATGTAGGCAACACTCGCTAATGTAGGCAATCTCTACGCCTAATGTAGGCAACCTCGACGGCAAATCTACGCCTAATGTAGGCAACCTCGACGGCAAATCTACGCCTAATGTAGGCAACTCGACGGCACTCTACGCCTAATGTAGGCAACCTCGACGGCACTCTACGCCTAATGTAGGCAACCTCGACGGCACTCTACGCCTAATGTAGGCAACCTCGACGGCACTCTACGCCTAATGTAGGCAACCTCGACGGCACTCTACGCCTAATGTAGGCAACCTCGACGGCACTCTACGCCTAATGTAGGCAACCTCGACGGCAAATCTACGCCTAATGTAGGCAACCTCGACGGCAAATCTACGCCTAATGTAGGCCAACTCGACGCCTAATATACGCCAAAACTACGCCAAATCGACGCCAAAAAGCAACGTTCAGCGATGCCCGGGCATCGTTACAGGTTAGAGTAGCCTGGTGGTCAAAAAATGTGCATGCAGGGGTTAGTCTGTGCATGATTAACTTAACGAAGTTAACTAATTTAGTTAACGAACTTAAGTTAAATAAAGTTTTAAATTCAGTTAACTAAGTTCTGGCCACCAGGAACATAGCTAATGCATGATGCATGATGCATGTGAGCAAATGTTTCTTAAATTCGGTTAAATATTTTAATCGGTTTTGCGCTTAGGACTGCTCGCTTGTGCTTAGAGCTGCGCTAAGGTTTAGGTTGATAATTTGCTTGTTAAAACTTAAAACATCACAACTGTTATATATACCCATATTGCACAAAAGAAATGGCTAAAAAGCCATACACACTAACACAAATCACAGCCACAAATGGCAGACATAATCCCATAGGTTCTTTCCTCTTTCTCTATCTTGTCCTGATTGAAATCATCTTCGGCTCTTGAAATCCGGTCAATTGCGGCTTTCGGAATTAACATTGTAAAATGATAACTATAGGGTCACTATTCGGTCTGGTTGTATGTAAATTAAATACTGATATACGTTTTTTATTTCTCAGCAAACATTGTAAATATAGATTATATCTTGCCTTACTATATTTTGTAATTGAACATATAATATTGTGTATGTATTTATGAAAAAACATGATTTATATCAAAATATGAACAGATACAAAACATCATGCACTATACCTCATGATCTTGTAGCTGCACATAAAATAGACACGCACACGAGTAAATACATTGATGCAAACCATGGCCTATATAATGGCTTCTAATTTATATATCTTATCTCTTGCATTCACTTAAAGCTACAGTTAATATTCAAGCCAGAAACATTGATTTTACGGCATGTCTTATACTGTCTTGCTATTCTGAAATACATGAATTTATGCAATCAAAGTTAACACACACACATGCTCTCAATTAATGAATTTGAATTTACTTGAAGAAAATAAGGAATGGGTGGGGGGTGCATGCTGTTATCTTGAAACGATATATATGCCTTATTTCTACTATAGTTAGAAACCAATTACGAGACAAACATTGGCAGTGGCATTGTAACTTTATTATTTTTCCAAGGTCTCTGTGAGATTTCCAATCATTTAGCTTCGTCGAGCAGTGCTTATGAAAAGTAAGGCGCCACTTTTTGTCTGTACTGTTTGACTTTGCTATGTGGTTCGAAGTGTTAGCAGGTATCTTGGGATATCTAATAACGTTGCAGTGTTATTTTCATTGCTGTTTCTATAAGAGCAGCTTGCTTTGGCTATATGCCTTAGCTCTAAAAGTTTTTAAACCAGATTTTCAAAAAAAAAATGTACTCCTGTGGCTGTTTCTATAAGAGCAGCTTGCTTTGGCTATATGCCTTGGCTTTGAAAGTATTAGTCCAGTTTCTCTGTACTCTTGGTGCTGTTTCTATAAGGGCAGCTTGCTTCGGGAATATCCCTTGCATGGTTCAAAAAATGTTGACTGAATTTTTTAAAAAAAAATTTACAATTGATGCTGCACTTGGTTTTTACAGTTTGTTGCTTTGGCTATATGCCTCAGCCTCATAAATATAAAGTCAATTTCTTGTGGTATTTTTTCCAAACAAGGGCAGCATGCTCTGGCTATATGCCTCAGCTCTGAAATGTGCAATAAAGTTTTCAAGGACAATTGTGTATGCCTTCATGCTGTTTCTATAAGGGCTCATGAAATATTTTCAAGTTAACTCGATCCTTGAAATATGTGTGCACAGTTCGACAGCTTAAAACGAAACTATTAGGAACACTGCCTATGATTTGTCAGCAGAATGATTTTAGTTTTTGGACGAACGTAACTTGAATCTAAGCCTTACTACTAAGCGCTTTGAACTCAGGCATTTTTATGTATTAGCTACTATATTAGTTCGTCGATCTCATAAGCTTTATTCAGCTCTCTACCAGAGTTAGTGGGTTAAGTCTATAATAAAACAAAAAAAATACACGATAACTTAGAAACACAAACACTTACTCACATTAATGCATGTTTTACTGATCAGTTTCAAACATTACTCAAACACAATAGCACACTGTAAAAAGACATGAACAATTTATACTAAGGTATGCCAAATTAACATTTAACCTGCACTGTTGTATAAATTTAGATGTCAAGATCTTAAACGCACCTACTTTAATTGTAACCGGTTTAAGATATAATAGTTTAATGTCTTCGTATATTAGTGATGTACTATGTAAAGAAAACACACACGCTTTGTAATACATGTTTAATGAAGTATTAATAAAAATAGGACCAAAATTGTCCGTCTCCTCTCTCTTGATTTCAATATCTTTTTAAAACACACACACACACACACACACACTTTGTTGTAATACATGACTTTGTTTTAATAAAATCTCAAACTTGTGTACTTTGTGTTTAATTCCGGCTTTCGGTGAGGGTTTTTCTCCAGGCACTCTGGTTTCCCTCGTAAAAAAACAGTGTCCGTGTGTTCGGAACCGTGTTTACGGTTGGTTTTCCATACGAAAATTGAACTTTTCACGAGTAAAATTGCATGAAAGCTAAACATTTCTGTTGACAATTTATATCCGCATAATTGGTTATACTCGATAAAATGTTTAGAATATTTTCGCAACCAGTAGACTTTAATGTCTGACGTAAACGCCCTCAGAATAGAAAACATAATGGTCTAATGGAAGCTGGCTTGTACACACGGTTACTGGGTTCAATTCCCGGAACACTGTTCCGGCTTTGTCGCGATGAACTTCATGTTCTTCAATTAAAGCATGCAAAGCTTCCTCTTTAGACTATAATTTCACTTGACGAGTTGTTGATGAGCACTTTACAGATTTTGAAAGACGTGATACAGCCAAATTAAAATGCAATACTTCCTCATAGTCTTGGTGTTTATAAAAGAACGACCACATTCGCCAGATACGTGACTTTAAACGTGGAATAAGTGTTCTTCAAGACTTCAAGATGATTTTCTTTTCTTTCTTTCTTTCTAATCACTTTATTGCAGAAATAAAATATTTACAATTTGGCAAAAGGTGGCCGCACAGGACATAGTCCCAACTGACTACAGCTACCATGTTCTCTTAATCACCACCTCATCCGTATCATTTGGCTAATCCTCAAGATTAAGACGAGATAGTTGAATATCAATGAGAACGAAGAGACGATGCGATTGGCTATAAAGTGATGCTGAAGATTCCTTAGCGACAAAATGATGCGAGCTTGTTAAATCCTTACCTTACCTCCTGCACCTACTTGTGAAGGGGCTTCCTTCTAGAACCAGCGCATGATGCACTGAGATTACATTTTAACTTTATTAAATAAATATTCTTTTTAGTCCGTTTTGTTAGATCAAATTTTGTCTTTATTTATGTTGTCAACTTGACCGTAAGAAAACTGGACGGTATAATTGTGATTATTTAAACTGATGATATTTGTACTGCATGGTACGGCATCTTATTTTCTTATGTTCACGATCTCTGTTGCTGCTATGCTAGTCTTCCTGGACGAAATCTGTCATGCAGCCCAAGTAAATTCTGAAGAAGATATTATATGAATGTAATGACAAATGTCATTGTTTCGATGTGCCGTACGGGTCAACAATGCTTCTGAATAAACGATCAGAATTCCAATAATACGACAATTTCTTCTAAAGCCGGAAAAGGTTTTTATCAGAAATGAAATCATTTGAAATTTTAAAGGCTTTTTTGCATATGAGCATGTTGGTAAAATTTTTTTTAACAAAATAACCTATAATAATGCAATGATTATTATATAACCATTCGATATGCCTGTTATTTATGGTTTTAAATGTACTTTAACATAAACGCAGTTTACAGAAATACATAAATTCCACACAAAATATCGGTCGCTTATGGCTAGGCTAAATATTATAGCGTCATATTTGACGACGTCATCTTTTGTCTCCCGGCTGAACGTTTTCGTTTAGTTGCATCCGGGGGGAAGGTAGATTTATATTAACAGACGCGGACCACAGCTGGCGCAAAGGGTGAGAAACGTGATGTGCTTCTTACATTTTTGATAAATGGTTTCTGGTCCGTATGACATCTAAGGGAAATACAGTTTCTACAGTAATATTCTTGGTTTTCAACCAGGTGAGAATCGTGTGATATATATAATTATTGTATACTGAATAGTTTCAATTCAGCGTCTGTGAGACGTGTCAACCTCTGGTCGTTTCCACCTAATCGTAAGTGTCGTGTCGGAACATGTCACAATGGCTGATGTGATTGATTTGGAATCTTTCTATGTGCTTGTGTGCAGTCAACAATGACCGATTTGAATACAGAAATAAACACGTAAAACAGTGTCCGTTTGTTCTCGGAACCGCGATTACAGTTGGTTTTCCATTCGAAAATTGATTTTAACATGAATAAATTGCATGAAGGTTAGTCTTTTTTCACTTGGCAAGGAATGGAGATTTCAGCCACTGGATGAAAGCATCCCCTCACTATCACGCCCCACTGATTTATTTTGCAACGGGGGGCCGGGGTTTAGACACTCATTCAGCGGATGGAATGCCGTTACGTGCTTTTTTCAGAAGCGTCATAAACAACTCGGATTTCTGTAGATACTGCATCAGGTCGAATAACTGCTTTGTGGGGGATGTATAGTATTCTCTTCCTACACTTGGCTGTTCAGCTTTTTCGATTATCCCCTCTGATTTTTGTTCCTCGATTATCTCCCCGTATTTGCTTGTTAAACCCTGACGCTCAAGTCTGTTCGTTAAACTTGTTAATCGTCGCAAACTGTTAGATTCATTGTTGGGCAATGGAGGGTGATTGCCACGCCACGGGAGGCCTGTCTCGTACCAACAACTTTGGTCCCGGATGAGTTGTTCCTTAAACTCATCAAAAACACTGTACATTAGTAAGTGTATCCTTTAAGCCCGAGATATCCAGACGACACACAGCTCTTCGTAATCAGCCTGGGATGCCTGAGTCAAAAGCATGTTTGTTATGTTGCAAGACTCCTTCCCGGGAGACATAATAGTCCATCTGAACTGTGTCAACTCTGCTACTGGATGGCCTGGTTGCCAACCTTGGGGCGCACATCGGTTTTCAACTTCGCATACTCGCTCGCTCCCAGAATGATGTGAACCGGTAGACGCTCTTTCTCGTCAACGTCCTCCATGACGACTCTTTTCAAGTTGTGGGTTTTGCTCAATCATGTGCTGATATCTCGGATTGTCTATGAATAAGAGTTCCCCCTTGTTCACCTTGGTGACTTCTACTGACATACCAAATTTACCCGATCCTTCAATGGTCGACAATTCGACTTCCCTCGTTGTCACACCGAGCATCATGTCGATTTTCCGGGTTTCTTTCTTCGACTTCCGCGTTGAAATACGATCCAAAAGTGCAGCAGATGCGTATGAACTGTCCGCGCCTGTGTCGAGTAAGGCTCTACTCTTGACACCTTCAACTTCGAATATCACGACTGGGTGCGTCACTCGTGTGTTCGCGCCATTGCATGCGACTAGCAATTGTTCTTCTGATTGTTCGCAAATTGAGGTATGATGTTTCTTGTTACATTTCTGACATCCGAGTTTGCTTTTACAATTGGCAGCACGATGTTCACTTCCTGTACAATTAAAGCATAGTCTCTGTTCCGCTAATATCTCTTTCCTTTGTTCTCTTTCCACAACTTTTGGGCAATTCGTGGCTTTGTGCGTGGTATCCTCGCAATACACGCACCCTCGTTCTCGCGTGTCTCGTGGAGAATCTTTTGAGTGGAAGAACTTCGATCTTGGGATTTTTACGCCCTTTAGTTGTTCTCTTGGCTCTGATTTTCCTCGATTGGGTTGATATCCTTCCACTTTTTTAGCTCTTTTAGAAGATCATGAAAGTCCCACTCTTGCCAGCCTTCGTTTCTGCGAACAAGGTCTGCTTTTATTCCCTTTAACTTGTCCAAAGTTGCTCGTACATTTCCTCTCACATCATCTAGTTTGCCAAGAGTGTCAAGACTTTGAACGTTATATCTTAGTTGCTTATAGAAATCGTGTATTTTAGCCGGATTTGTCCCCGAAATCACTGGTAGTTTGGTGATATTAACTATATACGCATTCACAACTTCGGCTGACTTCCCGTACTCGGCTTCGAGAATATTTTTGGCTTTCGAATAACCTTCTTCGGTAAATGGCAGGCCGTCGAAGTCAGAACGTACAGACTCTTCAAGTAATTCTTTCAAGTAGGAAAACTTTGTCAATGTTGGTATTTTCGTTGAGTCGATCTCCGATATAAATTTTCCCCAAAACGTTAGCCATGACTCGAACTTGCCGTTAAATTTTGCTATGGCGGACGTTAATTTACATTGTTTGTTGGTTTCTGCTTCGTGTGCTTTTACCTTCTCGCGTTCTTTCTCAAATTCCGCCTTCTGCTCGAGTAATTCTCGATTAAATTCCAGGTTTATCCTGTGATCTTGCACTGCTTTCTCGTTTTGTTCACGGCGATCAATTTCATTGATTTGGTGAGCCAATCTTCGTACATTTTCGTCCGATTTAGCAAGCTCGTCTTCGTATTCTTTAGCCCATTCAGCGACGTGTTCTTCGCTCTCGCCCTTGGAAAATTTCTTTTCTTCTACGGTCTCTTATTGTTTATAAATGTTTGGAAGTCTGCCAAGCTCAGTGGTCAATAACTCAACGTGAATTATGCAAATTTGATAGCGTGTTTTAAGCAACATGGCGTCAAATTCGCGTAACGTTTTTGCTATTCCGCATATGGTAAATAAACGACCGAAAAACTTATCCTTAAACATAAATAATATTCCTCAATTTAAATGGGAGGATATTGTAGACAAAGAGGAAATTGGATGTGGCAGTTTTGGTGTGATTTAAGGTGATATAAGGACACGTAATGTAGTTAGCTACAACAATAATTCTATGACTTTGAGCAAGAGGCATTATAGCTATAATCTTTTGTTATTGTGTATTCTTTTTTATACTATTACTGTGGTATAAAAAATTAGTATAGACTTATGAGCGATCCTTCATTTATGAATATATGTATAATTTACGTTGACTCCGTGTTTTCTAAACATTTATACTCCATGTTTTCCATTTTTTTGGCCAACTACGTGTTTTCCATAATTTTTGACTCCGTGTTTTCCAATATTATTACGTCAGACTCCGTAATTTTGACTCCGGGACTCCGGCTCCTAAACTCCGCCGGCTCCGGAACTCCGACTCCGTGTTATCCATGTTACCCCTCCGCAGGCATCTCTTATGACAGAATATGTGTTCAGTCGTTTAGCTTCGAAGAAGCAGGAAGTTGAATAAGCCCCTGAACTCCAATAAGATGGTCACAAATATGTCACATGTGACCACGATTTATATCAAGGCCTGCGCGAAAAAAACTGACTGAATTAAAGATTCCCGTTTTACAGCTCGAGTAATACTTAGAGGGGTACTGATTTATAGCCACAATAATTCGTGTGGTCATGATTTAGCTACTCTCGCTTTAGCTCGAGAAATTGGAATTAGCCTTCTCCGATTGCTATATCAATTCCGTTAAACTTCATAACTTATCCATAGATTCCAAAGCGATTTTCCTATTCCGACCGATTCTATAGTTGTTCTTTGCCGTCACAGATATTAACATAAGGCCCTCGATAAATTATAAGGCCTACCGGCCATAATGATCGAGTTATGGCTTGTATCTGGTTTGCCTGGCTTGGAGAACTAAATAAATCTGACTAAAATAGATTTTTTAACTCCTTGTCGGGTGTATTCTATTTACACTAGTTGTAAATCGCAAATTATCTGCAACCGAAACTCGCGTGGCTGTGTTTTCGAAAGTGCGTTTATTAAAAAGTCGACTTCCACAGTCACCTGGATCGTAGCCAAGCTTATCTATAGCGCACAAGCAGGCTTTTCCTTTATCTCCTAGTGTAAAACAGCATTTCACAAACCCTTGATTTTAAGGTTCTACAAATAGCTCGTACTAAAAAATAGTAACTTTCTCTTCCGGGGCCGGTTGTTCAAAAGCCGGTTAGCTCCAATTAACTCAAATTTTCACATGTTTCCCCGCAAAGAAAAGGTCGTCTTCCCTTGTACTCCCGCAATAAATTAGTCGAGCTCCAGAAGAAGTTCGGCGAGTTAGAAGCGCAAGGGATACTGCGTCCCGAAAACATCGGTGTCACTGTTGAATACTTAAACCCGTCCTTTTTCGTCACCAAGCCAAATGGGGGACACCGCCTGGTCACGGCGTTTAGTGACGTCGGCCGTTATAGCAAACCCCAGCCGTCCCTACTTCCAGATGTCGACACCACACTACGTACCATCGCCAAATGGAAATACATCATCGTCACTGATTTGACAAGTGCATTCTACCAAATACCATTGTCAAAGGAATTGCCACGCCATACCATGGAGTACGCGCATACACACGTTGTGCTATGGGAATGCCGGATCAGAAACTGCATTGGAAGAGCTAATGTGTCGCGTGCTGGGTGATTGCCTAGAGGATGGTATTATAACCAAGCTTGCAGATGACCTCTACTGTGGAGGGGACTCACCTGAAGATCTCCTTGACAACGTCGAGTTCTTCAAGCACTCCAGAAATGCAATCTACATCTATCACCCTCAAAAACTGTCATTTTTCCCCGATCAACCACTATACTCGGTTGGGTATGGACACATGGAAGCTTATCAGCCAGTCTGCATCGCATTGCCACCTTGTCTTCTTGCCTGCCATCTGAAACTGTGCGGGGCCTCCGTTCATTCCTCGGGCTTATAAGGTCTTAGGCCGTGTCCTGCCAAAGTGCTCCTGTATAATCGCCCGCCTCGAGAGCGCTATTTCTGGTCAGCATCAGGCGAATAAAATAAAAGGACAGATACATTGCGAGAGCACTTCAATGTCGCCCAAAGCAGTCTTGCTACGCGAAAGTCTATCACACTGCCCCAACCATGGGATCTACTGTGGATCAATACTGACGGTTCAGTTAGTAAGCATGGCATAAGCGCAACCCTATACATCACCCACAACGAGAAGCTGCGTCTCGCAGGGTTCTTCAGTGCATAACTACGCAAAAATCAGGTAACCTGGTTACCCTGCGAAATTCAAAGAAAATCACAAACATCTAGGACGTCAAAAGGTATTTTAACGTCATAACCATTGCCAGAGATGGCCTTTTGGTTGTCCGCTGTAATACCCCCCTTTTCCCACCTAATCGTCGTCCCACGCGCCGTCCTTGATGGTCTCGTAACCGTTCTACACATAGAGCTGTAGCACCCTCTAAGCACCAACTACTACTTCATATGAAGCGTCATCTCTACGCCTTCGACATGACCAAAGTCGTCGATCGTGTCTGTGAAACATGCCATACGTGCGCATCGTTACGCAAGCTACCTGAGCCATTAATGAACCAGTCAACAGGAAATCCACCCGAGACAGTAAGCAGTAGGCGTACACTATGCGGCAGACGTACTTAAACGATGCAAACAGAACATCCTCGTACTCGCGAAACTATAACTCCGCGAAAGCTTAGCACGTTTGTGCATCGCATTGCGACCCCTGAGTGGTTCACCTGCCACCATATGAGTCGACCAAGCCTGTGTTTACCCTTTGATCATGACAAGGCTCGTCCACGAAACCGCTACCTAGTCGTGTCCATTGACAAGCCATGGTGCTTCGTTAGAAAATTCTCCGGTGATCAGTTACGTGCTAAACAATAGACCAGTTTGATACAGTCACGCCATATCTGACGGTGTTAGGGTTAATGTTTATATGGATTAAATAGATATATAGGGGGATATATATATATATATATATATATATATATATATATATAAAAAAAGTGTAAAACAATGTGCCCTTCCGGCTATCACCAGAGCGCAATGGTGACTCTGGTGATTGGGTTTGGCAATATTGAAAGATATAATAGGATCCTAATTAAAGAAAAGTATCATCCAATTCTTCAAGGTTACGGAATTTCATCTGGTACAAAGATGATCGCGCGTCTAACTACATGATAATCACCCTAAGCACATGCACAATTTCCTTATTGCCAGAAATCTTTTAGAAGCAAACTCGTTCTCGTAGGACCGTTTTAACCGGAAAAGGGCGAGGCACAGACCCACCAGCCAGGATGACTTGAAGAAAGTGGTCAACGAATGCTGGCAAGGTATTGAACGTGCGACATTAAAAAACTTATGGAATCTATGCCAGCAAGAATAAAGGCCATTTCAAGAGCAAAAAAGAGGCATACTAAGCATTCACATGTTTGCATGTTTGCACATTACAATACGTAAATGAATATCATAACATCTCATAGTTGTTGTACAGCATGTATTTTTCAGTTTCTAGTTCACTTATTGGTAAGGTTTTCTGTAGAATATTTATATATATATATATATATATATTTATATATATATATATATATATATATATATCAATCATATTACACAACATATGCATCTATCTGCGGCCAACGTTCACTAGTAAATAGGAATATTCGTAATACATGGATTCCAGATATGGTTTAATTAATATTATCTATAATCGTAGGAATTGGTATGTTTAATAGTAAGTTTATAGTAATCAATTTTGGGCGTATGTTGATTTCTTACGCACAATCAACACTTGCATCTTCCTGGTGTCTACAGTTTTGTACATTCCATCCAGGATGAGGGCACGCTAACAGGTACATCTCGTAACCTAGACATTTCAAATTATCGAGCCATATCGAACCTGACCCTTGGCCATAATGTGCGTTATGGTATATGGCTGTTGCCCTTGAAAATCCTAACTGACGGCACACGACGTGGCCGTCGTTGATATCCCATTCATCATCACACACGGTTCCCCAACCATTGCCTGGTCTGTACACCTCAACTCTTCCACGTTTATTGGAACCTCCACCAACAAGTCTAATTCTTCCGTGATACGAATCTGAAGAACAGGTGGACATATAGTATAAAAATCCAGATACAATATACAGATACCTCCTGCCACATAAGTGAGACAACGGAATTTTATTAGTTTAATATAATATAAACATTCAAAACACAACCAAAAGCTAGGTAGAGCTTTCGACAGTCGCAGAGAAGGTTACGCCTTGAGCGGCGTTTTGGCGCCGCTCTCTATATATAAAATCTTTCACGCATGGGGAAAGCATTCTCCTCGATCGTCCGAGACTTTAGATATAGTAAGATTCAATATTAGAATGTATATATATATATATGTAGTAAATCATTGAGTGGACTATAAACATTAGCGTGAATCATGCACTGCAAAAACGAATGTCTAAATTCTATACAAAAAGTTGAGCATTGTTTGCATCCATGCATAGGAACACATTTAATGTGTTAATGTTACTCAAAAATTTTTATTTTACACGGTGGACAGTTAAATATATACCCTCCAATGAACATGCTCATATGATTATATACAGCATATGATTATATACAGCTTTGGAACTCTAATTTTATCATGCCTTAGTGAACAAGGCCATGCAAATTTGGGCTATTTCTGATGAACATTTGATAAATGCAATTGTGATATAGAGGTTGCATGCATGCGTATACCTTGGGTCGTACGAATGTCGTTGATAGCCGTTTGTAAACTTCGTATCTGTAAAATTAAAACAATTATTATTGATTTAGAATGTTGACGAAATGGACAAGCTTGAGGCCCCTAAGAATATGCACAAATTCATTTTAGTATAATACACACCATGCATTGACTTTGAAAACAATGAATAATGAGTATAACTTAATTTGAATAGCATGACTATAAATGTCGGGCTGGATTAAAAACAGAAATATTCTTCAATTCTTGTTGCTGCATGTCGACTTATAATATGCATACATGTATTTCACAATAACCTTCACCTTATTAACTGGTGAAATAGGCGAGGTGTTCCACGTGCATGTACTATGGGTAAAAGCCATCAAAAATGCATGCTTTCAAAAGGCTTTTGAAACAGATACAACGGTTCATTTTTACAACGTGAATTTTTGGACAGAATTCAGAAGATAATTGATATATTCATAAAAAAATTATGTTCTAGAAAATTTATAATCAAATTATAGAGCTTGTGATCGATGTTTTCATATTGGTGCATGCAAATATTTAATAGATACTATTGACGCTTTTGATATTATAGTTACATTTGTTTTTATAAATGTTTTTCTTGTTCTGCATGAAAGATATACAAGTATAATATGTCTATATATAGCCCGGTTATAAAATTCCAAATTTCAGCAGATTTCAGCTGGAATTCTGCAGTAAAAAATTAATATATTTTTTGAATAAGTTACTGTATAAATAGGTACCTCTGTGCCCTTGGTGTTTATTTGTCTCTGCAAGTTCAAAACCTATCAATGTAGAGAATTTGATTCAGAAGGTCGGGAATTTATTATATGATTTAGAGCTTTATTTATGATTTTACTCAGTCTTTGGCTTCGATTAATTTTTTTATTAAATGCATGCGCTCAATATTTACATATACAAAATTATATAAAAATTTTGTGTGGGCTAGGAGCCTACCAAAAACCATATGGCTATATATATATATACGGTTTTCATTCATACTTTTTTCCTACCTCGCGTTTCTCCGCGATTGTACGCCAAGTATATTGTGATCTAACATAAAGTCGACCTGTGTCTTTTCTGAAGACTTCTAGCCCAGGTATATGCGGTACATTACTAAAAACAGCATAATCTGGAACGACGACAACCTGTGATATAAGAACATAGATTGCTAACCGTGAAAATTGCATATATATACCGGCAGTATTATAGATTCAAAATATATATATATATATATTATTGCATGCCTGGCAATCGTTGAAAAGATCGTACGCGCGCATCAGTCGTTATAAAGAAATCTTAAATCTTCTGGTTTAAAAATGTATAAGTGTAAATGCTTATACAAGCTAACGCGCAAAGATAAAAAAAAAATTTGCTTTTAAACTGTTATTTAAAAATCTAATTATCTGATGACTTAAAGTTCGTTAAATCTAGTTCTAACTCGGATTTGAAACGCGGGCGCTAATAGATTTATATGCATGGTGTTACATCTCGTATATGTGGGTATTGTATAGTATCTGCGGATTGTTGAATAAGGTAATGCGGTAAACCTATAACTACCTTGTAACACAAGGTCCTTGTTTTTCTTGGTAATTAATATCTTATCTGTTATACACTAAAAATTGAAGGCCTTTAAAAATATTTTTCGGCATATTCACTTAGCAGTTGCATGTGATATATTATATCGTCACGATACATACAATTTAAGAAATAGAAACGCGAAGTGACATGAAACAAATGGATTCACTGCGCCGCGCACATATACGAAATTTATAAGCTGAAATCATGATCAGTATTGCGATTATAAAGTCATTATAAATTTCAGGAATCCGGAGAAAACGGGGGAAATAAACAAATTAAATTGTCATTGTAATATAACATTTGCTCACCCCGTCATTTAGATTTGGTTCTTTCGCAGCACACCGCCCCTAGAACAAAATATTTAACTTTCCAAGATTAAAAAACAATCATATCTCAAATCGTCTTTTTGCGCATTTCTTAATATCAAAAGCTAATAAATTATATGTGCGCAAAAACCCCTCCTAACTTGTCCCCCCTAATATCGTGATGCATGCGCATCAATTTTGAATGCTAATTATAAAGCTGTACGTTTTATAGTGTCGACACTTTACAACACTAACACAACCAACCATGACTGGATTAGTGTCATCTCCAATCAGTTTAAACCATTGTTGCCGACCATTCTTCGTCGTTTGATATTCCATGCATCGTTTCCACACTCTCTCGGGCAAAGTTGATCGTATCCAAAACCAAGTGTCAACATTTTTCACAACAGTTCCTCCATTAATAGCTCTACATTTCTCCGTGCAGTAATTCCCAGTTCCATGTTTTGGTCCATAGCATGCACAACACTATAACCGTAGAATATTGGAAAATTACCGTTATTTCATAAAACTGTAATGAACATATATATATTGATAAAACATGTTGACGTTTTTTTCAAAGTCAATTGTTCATTCTTACCTAACAGGGACAATAGGCCAAGAACTTTCAATATTTAGCTCTCGCGGGGACCAAAAGTTTTCGAAATTATCACGATCTTAAACGGAGCCTTTCTATGCATAGTTATAATTTTACCACTTTGTTGGCAAGAGAGCGATAATCCGCCTGAAATATGTTCTCTTTTTGCTTGTTATAAGAGATTTTGACATTTTAAAAGGTTCCATCCTGGACGGCATGCATTAAACTCAGCGAACTGACTAATTTTGTCACACATTCCTATTTCACACATTGTCATCCATGCAATTTAAAATTTACGACTGTTTTAATCCGAATTATAATATCAAAATGTTTCGGACGTTTTACCGTATTAAGAGAGACTTACGTGCGATCTATCACAGCCAATGAATGCTGTCGCTGCATGATTTATTCCGGAGATGCGTCCTCTGGCGCTGTAACTAAACATAAAATAAAAACCTTTCTCTTACCTGAATGAAAGTTATTAGTAACTGTACATATCAACATTATTGTAATTATCTAAAACAGGAAATAAAAGTTATGAAAAAGAACTGAATTCTGTACGCCTGGAAGATCGAGTTTGCATGCTGTTTCCCGAGTAGTTTTGAATGACGAACATTAAAAGTAGATAAAGTTATTGATGATCCACCAAAGCAAAGAGCCCAGCTGTTCACAATACACTCTTCCATATCGATAAAGTTTCAATAACAAAGATTTTTAAGTAGTATTTAAAATACGAGAGGCCGATCTGTATGGGTATTTACAATGGCGAGTGCGTAGCATGAGGGCATGTGTGTAACAAAGTTATGAATACTAATTAAGATTGGTTGTATCAAAGTTGTAACAATTGGTTGTAACAATTCATGAGACCTTTATGGAGAATTACAGATGTATACATGTGACCAAAATACTGCGCAATGATTGCAAGTTAGACTCATTAGTTATTCATGAATTTCACAAAAACAATTAAACTGTTTGGGTTGTTGGAGCAAAGATGCTTCATTTGACATCGTCCAGCGAGAGAGACTTTGTAGTTTTTTTTAAAATTCTAGCAGCTTTCGCTCAATATATGTATGCACAGATTCAGCTTGACCATTGATTAGTAACATGTAGACCATGTATAGATTTGCTTGGGTGATAAACGTTTAGAGTATCAACGTTAATAACAGGCGAGAATAGAATTCGCGCAATTGAGATCAGCTTAGCCGCCAATTTACTCTGTTAAGCTTTATAGTTTGATCTAAAAAATGAAATATGTGTAAATGAAAGAATAAATAAATATAATAACGAAATAATAAGTAAATAAATAAATAGATAAACTAAATAATAATTGCACACTATTCTTGACATTTTGAGGTTTCTCCAGAGTTCAGTCGACCCAGGCTTTTGCGCCGATTTATGTATTGTCAAAATTTGGATTTGTGTCTGTCCGGAAAGATGTTTGTCGTAATTCCGGGGGCATAATTAAGCTGCAAGTATGTTGGGAGATTTAGGGGGGGATTCGACTTCAAATAATTTTTATTGCGTATGCAAATTCGACATGCTTGAGTCCGAATGCAAACCACAAAGACATTGTACGAAAAAATTCCTGAAAATATACAGGTAAGTATGGCTTTATTTCTTTCTGCTGATATCCATCAAGGCGATGAACTTTTAGTAATCATTCTAGAGGCAAGCAACGCGCTTTTATGAGTTTATCGGCGCTTCTTACAGCCCGAAATTTCCCTTAATAATATCGTCGTGGTCAAAAATTACATTTAATAATGTCTTATTACAAGGAGACAAAATGTACCTAAAAGCGCTGAATAGTGGCTTTATAATGTTAGAATCGGATGAAGATTTTTTGTCTGTGGGAAATTTACCGATTTTTGTGAATGTTTCATATTGCATGAATATGCCAAATGACTTTTCGTACGATTTATGTCGATCAAATCACACCATATCGCCTGGCCATGTACAGGAAAAAACTACATCACCTGTGACGGTGGTAAACATTGAGGCACAAAATATTGTTGACCCACCCATTGTGGTGGAGCCTGTTGAGGCACAAAATATTAATCATCTGCCCATTGTCATTGTGGTGAAACCCCTTGAGGCACAAAATATTGTTGATCCACCCATTGTGGTGGAGCCCGTTGAAGCGCAAAGTAATATTGATCCACCCATTGTGGTGGAGCCGATTGAGGCACAAAATGAAAACAAAATTTGTCTCATAACATATAGAACAGAAATTCAAGGTCTTGTTATAACAGATCGAGAAATTGAGTGCCACTACTATGACATTCACACTGCACTGTTGAATTATTTTCAGATGAAAGTTATGCTATTATTATTATATTAGAAGGTTATATGATGGCCTTGATTAAGGAAACAGATGATTTTTATCTTATTGACTTGCATGCTAGAGATTCTAGTGGCATGCCTGATCCTAATGGCACTGCTGTTGTCATGAAATTTTATAATATTCTGGAATTAGAGCAATATTTGTATTGTCTGTCAGTTGGACTACATGCCAACTTATTTGAAATTGTACCTGTGCAATTCAGTATGTGTAAAATGCCTGATCAAAACAATAAATGTGTAAAAGATCGAGAATACCAGAAAATGAAACATTCAGTAGAAACTGATCATGATAAACAAGCTAGACTTAACAAAGTTAATGAGTATAATAAAAGAAAGCAGTCTCATGAAACTGCCTGTGAGAAACAATTAAGACTTCAAAAAGCTAATGAGTATAAAAAAAGAAAACAGTCAGAGGAAACTGACAGTGAGCAAAAAACAAGACTTCGAAAAGAAAAGGAGTCTAAAACGAGAAAGCAGTCTGAGGAAACTAATAGTGGGGGAAAAGTGAGACTTCAAAAAGAAAACAAGTGTAAAAAAGGAGGCGGTCAGAAGAAACTGACAAGGAAAGGCAAATAAAACTTGACAAAGACAGATTATCTAAAAAACAAAAGCGGGCAAAGCCGCAACACAGAATAAATAAAGAGGATTACTTAAATTTGTTTGATATAAGCAATAATGGTAGAATTGAGGAGCAATGTTGGGAAAAAGCTAATATAAACAAGTCAATGCAATACACTGTTGCTCAGTGTACAGTTTGCCATGAGGCATGGCCAATAAAATCTAAACCTAGTTCACCATAATTATGTGTGTTCAGGATGCTTTAGAGATAAAAAATCTCCTAAAAAATTTTCTTGTGAAAACTTGATGATACCTTCTTATGTTCCAGATGAACTACAAAATTTAACTCAGGTTGAGGAAATGTTAATTGCTTGTGCTTTGCCAATCATGAGAGTGTATGTTAAACCTGGTGGTCAACGAGGTTATTCAGGGCATTGTATTAACTTGCCACAAAATGTTACAGAACTTGCAACGTCTTTGCCAAGATACCCCAAAGACTTCGCTGTGATTATTGTCAGGGTTAAAGTGCCGATAAACTCATAAAAGCACATTGCTTGCCTCTAGAATGATTACTAAAAAGTTCATCGCCTTGATGGATATCAGCAGAAAGAAATAAAGCCATACTTACCTGTATATTTTAAAAAACTATTTGTTTTTTGTTATTTCTGTCCAGTTTGTTTGCATTTGTATGTGTTAAACCCATACTTATTATCTAAAGGCCATGTTATCTATAACAACTTATTATCTAAAGGCCATGTTAAGTTATGCAATTTCTATTGCAACTTCAAATGCAAATTTATTGCAAAGATATAAAATTGTGAGTGTTTTTTGCTAATGCTTTAATGAATTTTGACATCTGAAAACAGTAGCCCAACAACAGCAGTACATCACGACCCATGATATAGTGCTATTGTTGTGCTACCTATGCTCAAAATTGCAATTACATTGTATCACCCCAGGTAGCTCAAAAGTATTTGGACACAAATACTTTTCGGCTACCTGAAGTATCACAAAGGAACAATAGACTATTGCTCTATTATTCTTCTGATTGTATTGAAGTTGAAATTACGTTGCATAACATGTATTTAAGTTGAAGGCAGCAATCTCCTTGTGATAGCAACTCCTAGTTATACTGGTTTAATGAGAAGGTTTAATGTAAAGTTTACCCTTTTCATGGCCACCATAAAACTCTTTAACTATATATACTTTGCATGAGTTAAATCCTAGTTAACTCAGTGCAGAAATAAACGACTCTGATTGGCAAATTCTGTCCAAACAGTTAAAAGTTTACTAGTCTTTTATACAACTGGACCCAGGTGTGGACAACTGAATCTAAGTTTATAATTGCTTTACACTACGTAAAGAAGCCTCTTTGTGAAAAACGAAGCAGCAATCTTATATTGCTACAGTAAGATTTTCTTCTAACTTATTTTGCTACAATACGAATTGATTAATTACCATAAACCCATGAAAGGACACGAGGGTTGTTGCGAGCTAATATGCGTAAGGAGTTTGATAGAAAACGTTTTGTTTGGTTTTCAGTTGCCTATATAGACTACGGAAAAAGCTATACTATAATATCATCTATACTAGTTTTTATGAACTGTTAAAAAATTATATACATACCTAAATGCGCCTGAGTAATCTAGTTGCAAGGGAAAGTCGTTGAAAAAGGCAAATCCTTTTTTGCAAGGTTGATTTAAACACTTATTCATCATCGTCTAAAATTTACGGAATATATTTGTTTTAACGGTAAAATTAATAATTTTTTCAGCATAAATCTGCATACACTAGCTATAAAGCTTAATCGTCAATTCAGAATTCTTTCCTTCCCAGCTAGCCTAAATGTCAACGTGCAGCATTTGGAATTCTACTACCAGAATAAGTAATACACACGTTGGTGAATTCGCCATTGGTGTGACGTCATAACATTGGATACGACTATTCATATCGAGTGCCATATCACTAGTGGCTCGAAACTTTTAGGACGAAGTTGCCAAGTAATGATTATTACAAGTCACTATCGCTAGTAATATACCAATCAACATACCCAACCAATGCTGCTTTTAGCGGAATGAGCGATTCCAAATTTTGAGCAACGAAAATTGTGTGTAATAACTCTCTCGGTCATGAGGTTTTTCACAAATGCAACATCTCCAATACCAGGGGAATTGCTGTCACATCCGCTTTTTCCCAGCATCATTAACTCCTTCAACGGACGCTTGTTTTTCAAACGATAGGCCCTAATAAGAATAAATATAATGCCTCGTCAAGTTTTCTTAAAACACTAGTTTCCCTCATCAACTAATTTATGAAACTTTAATATATTAGTTGATTTATTAATTAAACATACATGATGAATGCTTTCATGCAAAATAAACAATAAATGTCATAAGAAATGACATTGTGATGGCCGGTGCATGAAAAACAACTTTGTGGTCCTTAATCAATAATAATTCATCAATAATAAGTAATAATAAGTAATCAATAATAAGTAATATATTTTGCGTACCAAAATCAAGTTGCATAAAGTTTGGATAAAATGGAAAATTCTTACTCAAAATGCTTGCACAAGCTGCTAAGAAAGCATAACTTGTACTAACCAGTGTGCTTTTGTGTCAGCGAAGTCGTTGCTTGTAGAGACCTGAACTCGGAAGTCCATAATAGAAGCGTCTCCAAGCTCACTAGACCATTGGTGAGAAGTGTGTGGATCAATACGTGTAGAGTTTGATGGTACAGTCCAAGTTATTGGGGACGTTTTGTGACCAATTAAGATGTACCCCCCACCATCGGTTGACATGTCACACCAAACCTTAAATTAATTATAAAATTTTAGAAATTTTTTTTAGGATCTCATTTTCGTAAAGCAACTTATTTTTTAGTTAGTCAATTTACACTGCGTGTGAGTGAATTTTAAACGGCAATAACCGTGCGCTCGGCAGGTGAATAATATTCAGGAATTATTGAAATGTTTGCGGAGCATATATGAACAGTTTTAGGGGTGAGTTCTGAGGTTGCTAGGGTTCTTTTCGTGTTAAAATTTGTGCTGAACGTTCGACATGCACAGTATTATGTATTCAATCTATTTGACCATCATTGCCATGCACTCTTACGTATACATATATTCGAGCCTATTATATCATTCTTGTTTAAAGAACATACTTTATAATTATTAAGAACATGCATTTTTACAGAAAGATTTGATAGGAAATAAAGATATAGGTAATATAACCATCTCCATGCATTGGAACTATTTGAAGTATCAATAACCAATGCAGAAGACGTTTTGAATAAAACTTTCTCATTAAACTCTCGTTACCTGCTTTGGTTCTGTGTCATTGAGGCTAATCCAGTAAAATCCATCTTGCACATTTGGATTGTGGTTGATGATGTCAGAGCAGTCAAAGCCAGGGTTAAAAAATTCACCATATGTTGATGAGCCTGTAAAAATAGAGCTTTAGAAATTTGGGGGTAAAACAACATTTTATTATTTTTATATTGTTCGCCGAAGACCGCACAGCAGAAATAATACGGTACAACGCCGAGTACGACCACTGGTAGTATGGGATTGATTCGTCGTTTAGTTAATGGTGAAGATTTTGCAAACATGAAATTTAAGTTACGACATTTTAACTTGTTTAATCTAAAGCTCCCTATCCAAAAATTGGGGGAGATATATGCTATTACAGCCTCCAAATATGTGCTATTACTACCGTTAATCCATCGGTAAAGTCAAAATAAATTACTGCAACACAATTTTAAATTCATTGCCTTAATAACTTTATGGTAGATGTTCTTTCAAAAAACTTCGCCTCTTGTAGGTTTGACATGCACTTACCATCAGAACGTGTCCAGATATATTGGTTATTATTGCTTGAACAGAGGAATAGTTTGTCGTTGTCCTGGCGGTCTTTAATTAACTTCAGTTCTCCGCGGTTGGTCTGAGAACAATTTCCAGGGTCGTAACTATCTTCAACATTCACTGCGTCATTCTTTAAAAAAATGCATCAGTCAAAATCAGATATTTTTGCCTCTTTTTCTGCGTTAATATGTTTCTTTTGCGTAGTGAAGAATGAATTAATATACGTTATTCTTCAAATTGAGTCTATTTTGCGCCTTGCATGTTGTCAACTTCTTCTTTATTAACCTCAGCAAACCGGTCAGCCATTTTGTTTTTCTTTGGTTTTGCTTCCCACTGTATATGAGCTGAAAATACGGTGGTTAGCGCGACCAATCAGATTGCGGTATAGCATATCGGATGAAAACAAAGCGAGATTAAAAATGGTTTGGGTATAGCTTTTTCAGCCGTATGACTGTTTTGGCGTGTATTCCATTGAACTTTAATTGTTAGTTCATCCTAATTTGCAGACTAGGCGCCTAGAGACAGTTTACCTGACCCAGTGCAAATGTACCCCCAATCCAAAATAGAAGTAAAAGAATCCTTCTGTTATCCATTTACCAAGCCTCAATTTAACTCTATAAATAAGTTAAGACACCAGATAAAACTTAAAGCATTAGGGCGAATTTAAGGTATACTAAAATATAGGCTTCAATATTTTTGTGTTACCTTTTTTGTGTTAACTTTCTCTTGATCTTCTTTTCGCCACTTGTGTGCAACCAAATTATTTGGGGATATATAAACCGTTCATTTATACTGACCCACCGACTCCATGCTGTTTGAATTGTTCCTAATTTAAAAATGTTTATATATTGAAACATTCTGCCGTTCTATATCGTTTCAGCTTGCAGTTTAAACATCAATTGAACGGAAATAGCCTCATAAATTAATATACGTTATTATTCAAATTGATCCATGTTGCGCCTAGCATGCATGTTGTTGATAAGGTTCTAGAATCTCATCTATTCACAGCAGTAATGCATTCCATATTACGATAGCTAACATTACTGAATTTATAAGTATTAGATTTTATATAAAGCAACACAAGCAGTTTTTAACAACGCCTATACATTCTATATAAATGTATTTCAAAGGTTTACTCACACGTTAAGTTAGTGAAGATAAAATTTAATAATATTTTCTTTCGTATTTGGTAACGGAATGCCTGATTGATCCATAAAAACATGACCGTATAATATCGTATTTCTCGGTGATATATAAGCTATATACATATGTATTCAAAAATTTACCATGCAGAACATTCTTTAACATTTACATGGATTTCATCATGAAAATAATTCTGCATGGCCAAGAAATTTTATAATGCTATGCTGAGACTGTCTCGACATATCAGTGTGATCACTGCACAAGTAGCGGTAACAGCATTGTAATAATCACAAAAGGCATACACTGCGGGGAACATATTGTGATATTTAGTTGATATGGTTATAAATGATTATGGCATAAGGCTATCTTTTTACCCGACATAAATTGTGCCTGATAATCATGTGATTTACATCTGCAAGTATTACGTGCCTGTGTATATATATCTCATTTCTATTAAATTCAGGAAATTTCTATGTCTTCTATGAGGCCTAGGTTATACGTCGCATTTTAGTCGCGTCGAATGCAATTCAAACAATAGATAATGAGATGGTAATGAAACTTAATGAGGTTAATCAGCTCATTATCTATTGTTTGAATTGCATTCGACGCGACCAAAATGCGACGTATAACCTAGGCCTGAGTCTATGGGCGCTTTCCTTTAAGCGGCCAAAATGGTCAAAATTAAACGGTCATATTTTAAATTGAAATAAAGTATTTCGTTAAGAACATAGCGGTGAAACTGCACTTTCCGAGCTAGGCAGATGTAAATAACGATAAACGTGAATGCAGATTTCTTGAAACACTCTATAAGATACCAGTAATCCGTCTCTACTGAAATTTAAAAGGACCGATCTGGCCGTTTTTAAAGTATAAAGAAAGCGCTCTATCACTACAATGAATGTCCTCTTGTAACAATATTATACTTTTGACATTACCGATTTTTGCGTAAGAACTGCTAGCCATGTTGCATGTTGTAGACATGCATGCATGCTAATCAGAATATGCATGCTAACCATATTATACAGGGTGAGTAAAAAAAAACTGACACCTTTGAAATTCAAATTAGCTGCAATGTGTCTGTAATAGGCTGTAATGAGACAGAAGTTGCCTAAAATATCTTATGGGTATACGAAGCATATCAAACAAGTGAACCCATTAATTAACCTTGAACATAAAGTTTGTTCCCTTTGGGAGTTAAAATGCATTCTAAGCTCTGTAATAAAAAAGAACGTGGAATTAGTTTAAACACTTTCGCATTAATTAACCACGTCTTGTTGATTGTACACAATGGGAATTGTCAAATTCCAGCGATAAGTTCGCAGCTAATTTGAATTTCAAAGGTGTCAGGTTTTTTTGACTCACCCTAATTAATGTGTATTCATTATTGCGCAACGTTGTTTTACAGATTGCGTTGAATTTGCAGCAAAGAAGCGATAGATCTAGAGTTTTCAGTTTGTTCCTCTCTTTTAAATGCTCCTTTCCTTACACGTAGAAGGTTTTTTCGTGTTCTGCTGGTAAAATGTCCAACAATTAATAACTAATTATGACTGCGAACTACTGCGTTGGACAAACGTCCAGACAAAGGCTTTTCATCATATATAGTTTATAGTTAGCTATATATGGCGTGTTCAATAGTTTTAATGAACAAAATCTTTAATGTTTAGTTCATTGCATGTGTTTGTGGGTGCTTCATTGACATCGTAGCATTTTGATAGCTTGCATATATCGCTAAGTGAATGGCTTAATTCTTCCATTTTAGGCAAACATTTTAGAAACAGGTGTCTCACATGTTCACTTCAAAAGTCAAAGACGCATGCATAAACGAAAAGCGTAGTAATCTGTCATTACGGCTTTTCACCGGGTCTAGATGACGGCAGGCGATACACTTAGACGCATAGATGTAGAAGGGACTAGAGTGAGTTCCGAAATATCAATTACTCAAACTGTCTTGACCTAATAGCTCAATTGGAAGAGCATTGGACTAGTAAACCAAAGGTGGTGCGTTTGATTCCCACCGTGGTCAAGCTAATTTTTCAGCTTACCCGGTTGGTAAATCAGAGTAGCATCATCACAGCATTCATTTCATATATACGTACACCTGAGACTTTGCATTATAATATCACTTAGCAACCTTATGTATCTTCTTATTGAAAAATGACATGACATAGCAATGAATCCCAAAATGTCCTTCTATTTGCCATGTATAATTCTCTCTGAAATTCCCATTGAATGATGACATAATGATGAAAGAACTATTCAATGGTCAGGAAATTTGTTGCTGAAACTGTCTCGACATATCAGTGTGATCACTGCACAAGTATAATAAGTCGTGGTAACACTAGTGGCGCCAGTATAATAAACATAATTAGAAGACATAATATTTACATCCTGTGTAGAGGACAAACGATTTGCATGTTTACATGACTTGCAAAAAAAATTAATGCAAACAAGACATGCATTTGGTAGAATCTATATTAATACTTTTGTGGATTTACATGCTATATAATTATTGTATAATATCAATTGTGCATGTATATGCTTTTAATGCGCATAACATTATTGCGATCCTATACCGATTCCGCCAGAACTGCATGTGACTGTTTGTTGCGTGATATCGTGAAATGAATTGAATAGAATTGAATTAGATTTAATTGCAGGCTGAATTGTGATGGACTTAATTTATCGCATTAAAACGCTCGTGTCCGATCTCTAATTTGACCAACATTTTATGACGTAAAACTGGGTCATAATGGACCAGCGATTTACTGACTGATTACACGAATTCGTGGCTGTGTTTCCTTACTTCATCTCTACTGAGATTTAAGAAATTTTCATGGACTACAATATTGTCTTTGACACATACGTTACATGAATATTGAGAACAAACATACAGTAAGCAGATGACCATGTCTATACCTAATAAGAACAGAAATATTTGGGTCGCTATGCATGTAAGAAATGCTAAATACAGGGACAGGGTGTATCAAAAAAACTGCAAATACCATAATTTAATTTGTATGCACTTTAGAATTTCAATGACTGTGCAACTAATTACGCTTCTGGGATTTGAAAATACGTTTCGCAGGGTTATCATGTTTACCCGCTCCCTAACCATTGTGTTTTGCGTACCCTTGTGTTATGTGCTTAATTTTCCAATAAACACGACTTTAGACGGAGGCTGAGTTTGCTCGTATACGTTTAAAACAAGAAATTCTCTTAGTTCTGTTCTTAACTGAGCCATTCGTAATCGAACTCATGAGTTTAATTCACTTTGTGTGCTTGTTTTGACAACCCTGGGAAACGTATTTTCAAATCCCAGAAGCGTAATTAGTTGCAGCACAGTCATTGAAATGCTAATGTATAATCTTGTGCATACAAATCATGGTATTTGCAGTTTTTTTTATACACCTTGTAGACTAAAGCCTGTACCATAGTTATAAATAGTTGTAAATATTTATAAGTAGAGTAACGGCCTCTTGAAAGCTGTAGTAATAATAATAATAATGTTGTATAATAATAATATATGCATTATCAGTGATTATCATTGTTCATTTCTTCAGACGTTCAATGTTTAATATGGAAGCTAACGCGATTTATACGAGAGATTTGTCTGTAGGTCATTCGTCTGTGTATATATAAACACAAGACAAACTATATATACGAACTATGTGGACGAATATTGTCAAACGAAACAGAATCGTGCATTTAGAAAGGCACTAAGAGATGTTCAGCAATTAACTAAGGTATGGTGCAGTTATAGGCGCGATCAACAAATTATTTTGACCATGCAAACACGTTCTAATTACGTTATCGTCTTGGCTGAAGAAATTCTAATGCAAATATCCCTGTAAGATACGTACGGGGCATCATGATAGTCATAGTCCGACTTTATCGCTCAAGTATTTCAGCCCATTTATATACACTACACTCAATTTATCAGCACGGCTAAAATTTGTACCCGTACCCAGTTTTATATATATCACTGTTCAGGCCAGACTAGTCCCTAGTCCTCCTTAGCGCGCCTTGCATTCCTGTGATGTCACCGGTTTGAACCATTGAACTCAAAAGAAATTTTGAGTGAACTTTTGAGTTCACTGGTTTGAACGCGCGAGAGAGGACTAGCCAGTGAACTCAAATAAACTGGAACGCTCACTTTGTCGGAAGTTTAAAGCCAAGATGGCGGAAACTGAAGCCTTTCTTGTAGGAATGTAGGTAAAGTGTGTAGGTACGATCCAGGCCTCCGGCGGGGAAATTTCGTAGGTAAAATGGCGGCAATTATGATTTTCCCAGTGAACTCAAATAAGACCAAAACGCAAACGCTCACTCTCTGACTTTCCCTCATGAATGAGCGAAGCCAAGATGGCAGATCATGATTCATGAAGCCTTTCTTGTAGGTATGATCCAGTCCTCTGGCGCGGAAATTTCAAAGGAAAATCATAATTGCCGCCATTTTACCTACGAAATTTCCATCTTGAATGAGTCAACTTGAATTCTATGCACAGAATATGTAGTTGTAAACAGTATCTTTGTATGAAAGTCAAAAACATTTAGTATTTTAGTTCGCTTGTTAAATAAAACGATAAACTTGCTTTCTACTGATTTTGAACTTATTCACCGTTTAAGCTAAACGGGCTTGTCGGCTTGATACAACCGGCCCCAGGAGGACAAAACGTAGCATAAATTTTGCAAAAACGTAGATTTTGGCCTTGGGCAAAATACAGAAATGTTTACTAGTGTGAGAATCTTTGCTTCGTTAACTGCTTTTGATCGCTATATAAACTTTCACTGCTCGCACAACGCCGGATCATTTTTACTGAAGCAAGGAAGCATCTGGCAGACAACTTGTAATGATTATGACGTCCGTGCAATGGGTCTATATGCTTAAGCTTAAGAAATGTACAGTCAATTTTTCGCTGAGGAATGTTAGTGTGGAAAAGAGTACTGAGGTTGCGGGTTGCCTCGTAGCTAGCCTGACAATTTAGTCCCGCTGTTGCTAACGTAAATAAAAAATAAATATACTTAAAAACACATCTTTGGAAATTTGTGTTTAATGTAACGTACGTACGCAAGAATATGACTTTCTTATTAAAAAAATTAATTGCATATATCGACTTTATTTTTTCACCATGAGTGCTACAATGAAAGTATATCAATGGTATATCAACCAAGCATGGTGTATCTAGCTACAGTCACATCATACGAAAGGTTATGCCTTTCCCACGGCTTGCTGATATCTTTCATTGACGTCTTCCCAGTTTGCAACATTGTAGATAGAGTTGACATAAGTAGGTCTTACGTTCTTGTATTGTAGGTAGTACGCATGCTCCCAGACATCAATGCCGAACAATGGTACAAGACCTGGTGAAGAGGGAACAGGTACAGATTGAATATTTTGTTTGAACCAGACACTTTTCAGTGACAATTAAAGACTCATTAGACCATGGGTTTCTGTATAGCCTGAAGTCAGGTCAATATCAATTTGTGTTGATATTTACGATGTTGGTACTTTTATGGGTTTTATCCTGAGTTAACTGCAAATGGTTTTCAAGTTGCCAAGACTATACCACAGGTATGCTACAGCCAGTACATGGACGAACCAAATATTGCAGCACAACATTAGAATAATCAATGTACAGGTAGTAAGGCAGCCATGTTAACATAACTCACCAGTTGTGGCTTCCAGTGGATCTTGGTTAGCACAAGTAACAACTTTTAATCTTTGACAAGTTTTACAATATCCCTAATAATGGATACAGTGTAATGACCTGAACACATATTAGGACCACAACCTTCCTCGCCGAAGAAATATAAACTATCGAATTCAAGTCTATATACCCATATATATACCAGGGGAGTAGCCAAGGGGGACAAGGGGGGGGCCCCCAATGGTCTTTAAAACTGTTCTCATGAAATGTTTAAATCCAGCGGAATATGAGGAGGGGGGATCAAGTTAGGTAAGCAACGAGTAATCAGTAAATCTAAAGATATTTTCACGTGTATTGTTCGTTGTTCTTATGTAATAATGACAGAATTTTGCTATTTGTAACCTTACGATTACTTTTAAAAGCTCGTATCAGAATCCAGGAAATGGCGTTTCCAAGCCTTAGAAATCCAAATTTTTCCCCTAGGAGTTTGTGGCTTCCCCACTCACTGGTCGCCCCCCCCCAAATTTTCTACCCTGGCTACGCCACTGATATATACCCACACAGGACTAGAGCATAATTTATATGCATATATTAATCAGAATGTAGTGTAACCAACATTATTACAACACTCACCAACCAGCCCCATCCAGATCCTTGCACACCAACAGAAGCTGCATTTAATTTTTCTTTCATCTCATTGAATGAACCAAAGTCTCTCTTGATTGCTTCCATGAGATCACCTGGCAAATATAGGTAAAAACTCCCAAAAATCCTAGTTATCTTAGGTACTGTTGTATATTCGTCTGGATTTTTTAAAAGGATAAAGGGTCACTTGTAAAGCATTATTCTATTTCATAACCTGTGTTTCTGTGACAATCCATGTTAATATGCAGACAATTCACATATGCAAAATATTTTACCCTGTGGCTCTCCTCCACCATTAGGGGAGAGATTCTTCCAGAATATTGTATGATTGATATGACCACCACCATTGAACTTCAAGGCAGGTTGAAGTGCTAGACAAGCAGTTAAATCACCTGGAAGGAGGTATAATCTGTTTTGAGATAAATAACCTCTAGGATATACAATATTTATATTTCCATTGCATTGCCCATCCATTTTTGGAATTTTGGTACCTAGTGATTATAATGTTAAAACAGTTATTCTGCGAACTCGAGTCATGTATGAGCTGTCGCCCTTTCGGTGCATTTTGGTGTGCTATTATCAACTAAAGCTTGGATTTCTATTTCATTTTGTTTACTTTCTCTACTAGACAGATATGAGCTAATATCTGTCTAGTAGCCAACCAATGAAATTGCAGCATACCTCATATCTGGCGCTTGTGTATATAATAAGTGCTATTATTATTATATATATTACTTATATATATATTATAAAACTGTCTTTTATAACTAAATTCAAAACAATGATTATTGCTTTAGTAATTAGTAACATTTATTTAGAGAAGCAATCGAGAGAAGCGACTATTACTTTACAGTTTAAAATGCACACAGACTACACCCCCTGGAAATCACCTACACCACACCACATAATTTATATGTAGACATGTGAACTGAAGAAAAGTGGTAATTAGCTATTACCCTTAGCTTGTGCCTCAGCATACTTTTCTTCAGCAATGTTAAGATTATTCACGTAGGTAGCGTGATGTTTAGAATGGTGGATTTCCATTATTTCAGCAGATATATGCGGTTCCAGTGCACCATAGTCGTAATCTAAGGATGGTAATGTATGCTTAGATCTTGCACGTGCAGGAACAAAATCAGCTGCTAGTGTTCGTCTTGACACAGCCGAAACAGTCTTTATAACTCGAGACAACATTTCTTTCAACTTTCTTGTTTGTATTGTAACAGCGAAAAAAACATGCAATTATATACGTCTGCTGTATAGGAGAATTAGGTCACAACCTGCGAACCTCGGGACACGCTTACATGAAGTTTTCTAACAATTTGAACGAAAACAATAAAATATAAAAAAATTGAATGTTGCAATTTTTGTTCTTGAATTTTAATTGTACAAATTCTTTAGCATCGCGTTAAGAACTGTTGTTTGGAAGAGAATGGAACCATTAAATAACGATCAACTGAAAAAGGTATGCATAATTTTAGAATTTATTGCCATAAATTTTGGAAGATTTGTCCAGCATTATCATTATATGGGTATGTACGCTCACACGATCGCAAGGCGACAACTCATCGGGAGAATCCTGTTGCAGCTTTTATGTCACAAATCGGACGCCCGACAAGATGATCCCTTAGATTACCCGATGAAATTTGTTCCTGCCCCGGGACAGATGATTAAATTTTGTGCAAATTATATGTTGTTGGACTATTTTGTAAAATATTACGCTTATACGACGTGCAAGGTACGTGTCACAGGACACGCATTGCCTAAGTGGGATGCATGGAGTATCTGAATACTTATATATCATAATCTTTATGTCCAGTCTGAACAAGTAATATTCTGATTACTTCTGATAACCTAATATATATGATCTTATTATGCTATTCATACATCAATATCATAGTGTCATTGGTTATTATATTTGCAGTTTCATGATGATGGTTACTTGATTGTTGATAATGCTTTCAGCGTTGAAGAGTGTCAAGCCTTAAGGAATGAATGTTTGAAAATAGTTGATGACTTTGATATTTCACAACATCCAAAAACCATTTTTAAGACAGGAATAACCCAGGTGGGTTAGATACAGTACTTATTGGTGATACACATTTGGGAATTGGGGTATCAGAGCTGCTATCCCTTCAAATAACCTTGTGCATGTAACTTTACCCTAGCAGGGACACACAATTTAAAAGGCTTGATTTTAAATTCAAAATACCTTAATAACAATGCAATTGGTCATGGGTTTCTAAAGAATATTTCGAAATAAAAATCTATAGCAATGTGATTACAATCTTAAATCTTAAGCTGTAGTAATTTATGCTGCCTAACTCTGAATCTGCCACTGAGCACAACAATATAATCCATATTATATAAGTTTGCAATGCCTTGAATGATTGTCCCTCATAACTCTATGTCATTTACTATGGCAGTTTATCTTGTTAGGATAGGTCAGTTCATATGATATCTATATCTAGAATGATTGACGTCGCCTTTTTCCGGTGTCTATATTATTTACTTTGACTTTGTTACTTTTTTACTCTCTGTCATGTGTTTTTAGAAAAATGATGAATACTTTATGACAAGCTCTGACAAGATTAGGTTTTTCTTTGAACAAAACGCTTTTGACGAGAATGGTAGGCACGCTTTATTTTCGTCACTCGTTAAAGTACTATACGGGCTGAAGTTACCGTTCAAACAACTTCGCATAAAATGTAGCATAACAACGGCCTAAAATAGACAAAAATAATACTTCTCTTTTATCAATTGTGGTGCAAAAACTATTTTGATACATCAAAATCCCTTGTATTAAAATCCCTTGTATTATTGTCTATTTGTTGCTTGAAAACGCTGCCAGGCTGCTCACTGCCACTGCGTGGATATATTCAACGTTAAAACTTGCTCTTTCAGAATTCAGGGCAGAATTAATATCACTTGTAACAGTGTAATAATTTATTTTAGGTAAGCTTCGCGTTGAAAAACATCTCTCATTGAATAAAATCGCGCACGGTAAGAAAGACCACGCCTATTGCCCCCTTTATAGTATTACTATAATATCCATCATTTATAGACCTTGAGTGAGGGGGATTCGGCGAAATATTTCCCGAAACATTAAACATATCATTACTCAGGGAAATATTTTGTCCCCAAATCCCCCGAGCGGAGGGTCTATAAATGATATATTATACCGAAAAAGTATTGTATAAGAGGCAAAGTTGGCAAACATACTTACATGCGGCACAAAGGTCAAAGGTTCGCCGGATAATTATTTCTATATTCTATAAATCGGTAAAAGTACTCGAAGAAGGCGTACAAAAATTACCGTATAACGTATTTTAACATTAGTCAACTTTTTCGTGTTTTCTCTTTGTCTTTCGTGGAGAATACGGTTAATTTTCTCGTTAGAATCGTTAATTTCTTGATTTCAAAGTGCGTGCAGTCCTCGCGAGACGTCGCGTGAGATAAATCCGATCCATTGATAAATCTAATACCACAGTGTGATAAATTTTATGTCACACCCTTGCTCGGAAATAGGGGACTGGGATGCGATACCGCGAAAAATCTCCTCGTCACTTGGTACATATAATATTTTTCGATTGGACAATTTGAATTTGAGGTATATAATAAACTTGCATATATCATCTTAAAATTGCATTCATGTGAGATCTAGCTATGTTTTCTTTCATACATAACACCTGACGCCAAACGCCGGTAGCTGGCCTATATAGTATCTTCCCAAACCGCTTGACTGAATCTCAGTGCATTTCTCTTTCAAAATCCCATTTCCGAAGTTATCGGAAAAACAGTCAAAATATAAGGCAGCAATATTGGCAACAATCACAAATCTGAACGGGTTCATCAATAGCCGAGACTTATGAGACTTAGAAAAAATGTCATAATTTGCTTCTACGAACGCATCAAGTTAACAATAGATTACATTGCCCGCTTCGTTTTAATGTTTTACATGGATTTTGGTGCAGGAACTACATCCAAACTAATTATATAAGCTATGGGTTTATCATTGATTTTTTGTTTTAAAGCTCTCCATGCACTCAATCCAGAATTTAAGAAAATTACGTTTGACCAGCGAATACAGGTAAATGCGAGATTACTGATATATATCTCTACCACTTTTCTTTTCTAAACCTGGGATTTTAAATGCCCTATATATAAGCATACTGGGAGCACGATCTAATCAGTTTAGAATTATATATTGATCCATCTCTCATATATGGAGACATGCATGTGTAAGGCCTTACAGTCACACCGGCGAATAGGTTTCAACGAAACTTGTTATATATGTGTGGCTTTGTGAATAAAAGAACCTGAGTATACTTTGCTAGCTATAGTCCAGAAAACGTCGTAAAGAAAAGTAAGGAAGTACATTTTCATCGCTACTACTACTAGTTGTCACTCTGGTCTGTTTCAGGGAATTGCGTTGCATGCATGCATGCATGTTGCAGAGAAATTTGCGACGCGAAACATGGCCATGAGCCTTAAGTGGATTACATAAACTCATATACTCTTATAAGTGAAAACGTTTGAACATTATGGCTATTTTTTTTATCAGGAAACTGTTAGGTCTCTGGGTTTCAAACAGCCAGCTATTAGCCAGAGTATGTTTATTTTCAAGGTAGGTTTAGCTACATATTAAACACCAATCTGTAGAATCATTAAGAATGATATTATTACAGGTTTATGTTATTGTCGACGACCATGTTCGATTTGGAGTTAGAAGAATATAATATATACGGGAAAAAACCACTTCAACGAGTTAATTTTGAAGATTTTCTGCAATTTATGTTTGCCTGACTATAGCCTAGGGTTTCCGCTTTATTGGAAAAGTGAAGTGTTTTAATTTTGACAAATTTTGAAAAATTCTGATTTACCCGCTTTTTTCTTTAACAGCAACCAAGAATTGGAGGCGAAGGTATATTAATTGTTTTAATTGCATGTCCATTCACATGGTCAATGTACCATGCATAGTATACGATTTCTTATACTATATACACGCATATACTTCAAGTGTGGCCATGCAGTACTAGTGTTTTATAGTTGCCGTTCGTTCTTATACTTTTGATAACAGAAATTAACTCGGTGGGCTCTAACTATAGGAACTCTCATTTAAAGAACTCTGTACTGTAATTAAGAAACTTCGTGACTTGGCGCTATCACGGAATCACCAAATACCTTGCACGTGATAGAGGTCGTACGATTCTACCAATTAACAACATCGTTTACTTATTCTTCTTTTCCCCCACTTTATTTCACCTTTACAAGTAATTTGCGTCTTGCTTCTCTCTCCGTCCTGACCAACGCCGCATTCACGAACTACTCCGCATACGAAATTTTTTTTCCAGCAATCACAGCAATGGGTGGTGCGTCCTTGCATGTTGAACGCAATCGTCGTAAATTACTTGCACACTCATTGTCACGTCACTAATTACATTCAAACTTTATATAACTACGCGCGCGGTAATTGTCGCGTCATTAATTTGCCAGTTTGATTAATGATTATTAATTTGTCCCATCATTAATTTGAATGTTTGTTGCATCACTTCTCTCCAGTGCAAATATCCTGGAAGAGAGGTTGGTTTTTCCACCTTGCCCTTGGCGATGATATATAATTTGAAGGTGAACAATAAAAAATTAGCGGGGCCCACGCATGGCGAACTAATAATATGTGAGATATATATTTCATATTTCAAGAAATGTAACAGCTCAAATTGTAAGCAAAGCGAAAATGTTTACATTAACACTGGGTATCATCTTTGAGCAACTCCGCTCAAGGCATGCAATGGAAAGTTTAAACGATACATTTGCTTCTTTGTCTGAAGTTACTCCTCATCAAGATGCGACGTTTCTTTACACAACTCCTGTAAATTTGATTGGGATATGGATCGCTCTCGAAGACTGTACCGTGGACAATGGTTGCCTATGGTTCTTACCTAAATCACATAAAGGTATGTCATTGGATATTTTATGCACCTTCACTTTGTGTGCCATATTGCAGTATCTATGAAGTACCTTTGTTTAGTTTTTGGAAAATAACCATATGAATATAACGAAGACCTTTACAGACACTCTAAAGATTTTGATCTACCGTTTGGTCACAAACCTAACATATATAACTGTAGTACTTGTTATTATTTATACAGATGGTGTTACACAGCGTTTTGTTCGAGAGCCAACGGTATCAGAATATGCAATGTCTTTAAAGGGTCCGCCTATTGACTTTGACATGAGCATGTTTGTTCCAGCCGAAGTTAAGGCAGGTATTGACGATTAGATTAGTTGTTTTGAATGTTTTTTACAAACGTGAAGAGCTCACAAACAGCGCAGTCATCCCCTGTTCTATATGTCATTGCATTACTGCATGCCTATATATACAAGTATGTGTGTACATCTATATGGAAAGCAGGAACACTTACCACGTCCACACCGAGAGGCAATTTCATCAAATCTTGGCATGATTCTTGACTAAAGGTTAAAATCGAAAAAATTCCATAGAAGTGATATCTCTTATAGAAATTACCTTTCCCTCAATACCCACTATCTTCATCATTTCGTGCTTTTCGAGAGCTTTTCGGGTATACCTATCTATAAAATGGTATAGAAACTAGCTAACATGCAATTTATTCGAGCATTGCCATCATATACTGCAGGTGCAATGGTGATCATTCATGGACAAGTGATACATTACAGTGCACCGAACATATCGGACAGATCAAGAAATATTTACACGTTCCATGTGCACGAACAGGAAAACACCGAATGGAGCAAGGAAAATTGGTGAGAATTTCGCATAGAAATGTGTAAAACGCCTAGTATATAAACAACCTGGATATCCTAAACCTAAAGAGCCTCTCCGGAACTTTTGTAAAGAAGTTCAACTGAATGGACTTTTAAGGATAGACAGCCTATACTCGCAATTGAGCTTTCAAACCTCATCTTCCCTTTCTACTTATTTCATGAGGTGATGTTTCTTTCATTTGTTTAGGATGCAACCAACAGAAAGCTTGCCATTCACGCCACTCTATTCCCAATAACACAAATGAAACACGAATAGCAAAATACCTCATTTTTTTATTTTGTAATTATAACTTTAGATTAGGTATACTATACACGCTTTGCTTTGTGCTTCAGGTGCTGTTCACATAAACACGAGGCCAGCCTAAACAACAGGGTCTGATTTAAGTACTGAGAATCTTTCTTACAGAATAATTTATTCAGAACAACGTATTTTGTTGATTCATTTAAGATTTGATCGAGACCAAGTAACTACTGTATTTTAAGAAATTACAGTTTCTGATTGGCTAATAGCTATGAGTGAAATCGTCATGTCCAACGAATGACGTAAGAACGCGTTATATAAGTTCATAAGTTTATCAACTTTTTTTATGCCCGCTATACGTCATGACTTGTGATAAATCCCAGGAGGTCTTATGAGGTAGGCACTGTCTTATAATTTTGAGAACGACATGAACCAGACAAGTAGGTTTTCGTTCCTAGATATCGTACTCTTCTCCAGTCTCACTCCGAGGAATGCACGTACTATTAACTGACATATGATGTAATGCCCACGGCATCAGGATCTAAACTCAGTTCATTGCACAACTGTTTATACTGGATAAATAATTGTTTAAATTCTGGTGTGTCCACTACTGTTGTCGGACAATCATTTCCATCAGCACCACTGTGACCTTTGACACCCATTTTCGAGTCTCTGACGTTCTCCGAAGGCGGGGATCGTGAAGTATCTCGTGTCGTCTTCGAAATATTTTCTTCAATCTTGTCAAGTTGGGATAATAAATTTTTGAGTCTGTCTTCGTAATTATCCTTTTCACAATTCTGACCCTTGTTATGTAAGGAAACGTACGATAAGACGGCGCTAAATGTAAAATATGTTTGTCAAAATTTGAAAAAAGCTAGCGGCATCACAGAGGAGGCAGCATTCAGGCGTGCTGGAACTAGGGCTCTAAAAAGGTTTGCTAAATGTCTGCAACTTCGTTCCCAGTATTGTGTTTTCTCTTTTGCAGATGATATTGCACTGGTGGTTGAAATAGTATTCAAACGAAATTCGTGATTTTATTTTATGTACATTAATCATTGCAATGTACATCCTTACTTCTAAGTCAGAAACAATTAAAAAAAAGTGCAACAGCTTTGGGCCATCAGACAGAATCAAACATGCAAGTGTTATGCAAGTATATTCCTCTTAGATTAGTGGAGATAAAAGATTATTCCTATTTGAGCATGAGACAGTGAGCTAATATACCTCAGCACTCCCCTAACTTTGCCAAAATGGTGTGCAATAAAGAACGCATCCCTGTAGCCCCAATTAAAACCATCTTGTAGAGTAACCTGTGTGCCAGCCATAATCCCTTCCCTTATACCTGCCTGCAAGTAAAAAAATTCAATTCAGAATAGTATTGAATAGCATAATTATTCTGAAAGCTTTACAGTAGGGTGAAATAAAAGTTCATTGTTGTTTTTCTAGAGCTTACAGTATGTACATGTGATGTATACTTTGTGTATGTGACATGGTATATATCTATAAATATGAATGGTTGTCTCTGCTCATGTGTGGCCAACTTGATTTCATGCACTCTACTTGGACTTTACATTAGTAACTTTGAGAATTTGGGATAAAGTAATTTTCGAATAATGTTCTGTAATTGCATATGCCCTGCCATATGCCAGACTTGCTATCACAGAGTTCGTAATTTTTACTGTCAAAGTTTTGGTGATCCCCATTGCACCCCAAAATAGAGAGTACCTCAACTCGACAGGTGATCATTGGATTAGAGGATGTTCCCTTAGACCCTTACAAGTGACCAGTCCTATTCAAATACTCGTTCCTATGTTTTGAAAAATTTGTTGAATTTTTGAGAGGTATATCGAGCATTAGCTGTAAATTATTTTAGATTTAGGATTTTCGAATAGAAAATTTCAACTGTTATCACAGAAATTGTGACAGTGTAAACCGGCTGGCTGCAGACACGCTCACCACGCTCCCCCCTGAAATTATTATAAACAAAGCATTAAACTGCCTAATTTTTGCTGTCCAGGCATGTCAAATGTAATTTTTGTAAACGTCTTCAAATAGTCAACATTGCTAACTTTAAAATGAGAATCTCGTAGCTTCTTTAAGTCATTTTCTGCCACATGTTTCTCGTCCGTAACAATCTCTTCGTCTTCGAATTCCGCTTCTTGGGCGGCCATAACTGCCTTCTTGAGTGGGGCGCATGCTCAGTCTCGTGCCTTGATACTGGCAAGATGGCGGTCTTGTCGAAGTATGATAAGGCTGGTGTACAATCTCTATGCATCCGCCTTTACGCTTGCATCAAACACTGCATGAATTTTAGATAATAAAACTTGGATTTTTTTTCTATATATTTCGGTCTTACATGAGCACGAACGAGCGCGATAAGCTCTTAAAACATTAGGCAAAACATGCCAAGTAATAATACACATCCTCGAAGCACGACTTCGAATCCCGCCCGTGAAAAGACGAAGAAGGCCAAGAAAAAGGCCAAAGAAAAGACAAAAAAATCTTCGAAAATTGAAGCCCCCAAGGTTACTAAGAACGATGTCGTCCCAAAAATTAAAATTGCTGCCTTGCAAGAGTACGAGGATATATCGCCAGTTACCGGCGAAGAAAGTGAATCAGAACCTGAACGTCCGACTGTGATTATGCAACGTTCTCCTTCGCCGATAGCACCAGTCATCCCAAAGAAAACCCGTGGCGAAAAGAAGAAAAAGAAAAAGGCCAAAGGAGTACCAAAGGTGAAGAGTGGTAAACACAAACCAGTGAAGAGGAAACGTTCACCATCGCCTGTTAAACAACAACTGTCTGTCAGCGAATCTGTACATTCACCGATTTCACCAGCAGTTGATAAGGAGAATTATAAAGATATGAGTCCAGTAAGAGCTGTAAATCAGAGCAAACGTCATGTCAAAGAAGCAAAAGCTTATTCAAGCCAGAATGATGTTGAACCAGTTAAAAAGAAAAGTAAGCTTCATAAAAAGCAAAAATCGAGTAAGACTGAGTCACCTGTACTGCCACGAGCATATCAACCAAAAGATATGAATAGTCCAAGTCCCTATAGATCACCAGAACAGACACGCTCACTAACGCCAGACAGACAGATGTCATATAGACGATCTAGATCACCATACCGAAGGAAAAGCCCTTCATTAAATAGATCTGGAAGGAGATATCATCATTCACCATCAAGGTCACCCTATAGAATGTTAAATAGACCATATATTTCACCTTACAGATCACCATTTAGGTCGCCACCTTATAGGTCACCACCCTACAGGTCACCGTATAGGTCTCCTCCTGGTTACAGATCCCCATATTATAATTCACCATACAGATCGCCACCTGGCTACTGGTCACCAAAGCGATCCCCAGGCTATCAGAGAAAAGGACGGGTAGTTCATTCCGGACAAAGATACTCACGGTCAAGAAGCCCATCTCCACGTAAAATGATCAGGTCTGCTGTTAAAGCTATGAAGTCTAAGCCAGAGGTAAAACATGCAACAAAGTCACATCGGCATTCGGAATCCGAGTCGGATAACAAACATGTGTCACGGAAGAACTCTACATCTCATAAAAAGCATGAAACATTGTATCGGAAGTCTCCGGTGCGGAAAAAAGCTGAAGATAGTGGGTATAGGGATAAAGACCGAGATAAAGATGATGGTAATAAAAGTAAATGTCATTCAAGTGCCAGCAGCTCTAGTAGCTCAATGAGTAAGAAAAAAGACTTAATTAAAGTTGATGTAAAAGCTGAATTTGTGGAAACTATGTCTCCTATAACCCCACCTGTGAAGGTCTCTACACCTCAACTGCCACCACCACTAGCTGACACAGATGCTAAAGTGTCATTACCTAATGAGGAGCCTAAACCACCATTGCCTAATGAAACTGATACAGCCCCTTTACCTGTTGAAGAGGCCAAAGTGCCACTACCTGATAAAGAAATAACTATGGAGAGTGTTCCAATGCCACCTTTACCTGATACAGAGCCACCCCCACTTCCCCCAGATGATGACACACCTGCCCAACCAGCACTCCCCCCATTACCTTTGCCTCCTGTTCTTCCCAACCTACCAGATGAGTCTCCAGGCTCAGAGTTGTCAGATGCATCTGATGTAACTAAGGAACAAGGTGAGGTGTCCTTAGACTCTAAACCCACAACACCATCTGTCATGTCAACTCCTGGGAAATCTGAAGACGAATCAGATGAGGAGGGTGAATGGGGGGAGAGATGTGTGGATATGTTTGATATTATTGCTATTGTTGGTGAAGGAACATTTGGACAAGTATATAAAGCGAAGGAAAAAGAGACAGGTACATGTCATTTAATCTCTTATCATTGAGTATTTTTTTCTATTATATTACTACATATGTATTACATTCACATCACATGTATGTAGAATGTATGTTACAGATACTAATTAATGCACTAGGCAATGGCTCCTAAACAGGCAGGTATACACAGGGACATTTGACATTTTTCCTGGTAGCTGGTCCATAAGAAAAGGACTATTGGCACTAAAAATTTGCAAATGTTGCTGTGTATGCCTGCCTAGTGATCAAGGCTAATATTCGTTGATGCATAAGTAAGGTGTGTTATTCTGTTGTATTATTCAGTTACTCTACATTGTGTTCAAATTCCATGTTGGATTTTCTACCTTTAAATTTGTGGTTCAGTTCCCTACATGATGAATAATTTCCAGTCAAAACAGCAATTTTCATTGCATAGTATGTTGACTCATTAACTCTCTTTCTGATGGGGAACTGGCACAACTTGTGACTGGCCAATGACAACATTTTCTCCTGCTGCGATGCACGGATGCTTTTGACGATTTATTTTACTACCACCACTGTCAATGAAAGTAGACCAATCCATGTATGATCAATTTTAGTACCACTACATGTTGTTTTATGCAATTCGAAATTTTTTTATTACTTTCTGAAATTGTAATTTGTGTTGGTCACTGATGGTCAAGATAAGATTATGGTAAAAACATATGTACACCCTATCTGTACACCCTATTACCATTTTATCCTCAAAAATTGAAGATGATTGTAGTCTATCACTTACAAAATAGTTATCTCAGTTATTAATTAGCGGACGTACTTGATCCAAAACATTTAGCTACATATCAAAATGAAATTAATGATAATTTTTATTCAGTAACACCATTTCAAAACTTTCAAGGCAAAAGGTATTTTAAAAATACCAAAATTAATTTTGCTTTTGAAAAACTGGCAAGTTATAGCCATACAGGTAGTTACTTTTGTATTTCCCATTGTAGTAAAGTTGAAATTTCCACACCAAAATTTTAGAGCTTCTCAATTTTTTAAAAAATACACCCTCAATACCCCCTGCCGTAATTAGACACAAAGTTGTAAAGTTCTAAAATTGTATGGTAAACACAGTTTTAAATTCGTTTCGTTAAACCTTGTTATTTAGGGGAAGTTGTGGCGCTGAAGAAAGTTCGATTAGACAATGAAAAAGAGGGTTTTCCTATCACAGCAGTGAGAGAAATCAAAATTTTACGTCAGCTGTGTCACAAAAACATCGTCAAATTACAGGAAATTGTCACGGATAAGAAGAACGCGATGGATTTCCGAAAAGATAGAGGTGAGTCTCTAGCATAGGAAAGCCTACTAAAAAGACACTCCATATTCTTTGACCTTCATCCAACAACCCCCCCCCCTGCAGAAAGTTTGCCATTCTTATGTTTGCAGTCTATTGGAGAAACTTCAAAGTCCCCAGTAAGATATTGTAAACTGCAAGAAATAGAATGTTACATTTCCAAACTCTTAAATAGCACACCAGTGGATGATTCAAGCTTAAACTTGAGATATGTCTATAAAAGGAGAATAAAATGCGACAGCCCAGCGTAAAATGAATAAAAATGCGAAATTTATGTGTTTGTTTCGTGAACAGAAAAGCAATCACTTACTCAGCCTTCTTGAGAAAAGGTTATTGTACTACGCGTATTCAACAAATGAAATCTGTACAAAATTCGCAAACACTCTGAGACAATATTTTGTTCTATTCTTTGTGCTGTTGGATTTTATTACCTCGATCAAATTTTAGTCTGCTTTCAAAAAACACATTTATATCACTCAGAAACATTACCTTTTAAACAATAACTTAAATTTACGTTAAAAAAATATATACCGAATATATTCAGTTCCAATCAGAACTATAGGGATAGTTTTCCCATACATTCGTGCCCAGATATTTCAATGCATGACCAAGCGGTTTACGATTACTGTCAACACGAGGCTTCATTCTATCTTCAACAGGGGCTTTTTATCTTGTGTTTGAATATCTTGATCACGACTTGATGGGTATACTCGAGTCTGGCTTAGTGTACTTCTCAGATGAACATATTCAGTCGTTTATGAGGCAGCTAATGGATGGTCTCAACTACTGTCACGAGCGAAACTTTTTACACCGGGACATCAAATGTTCTAATATTTTCTTAAATAACAAGTAAGCATATATTAGAATCTGTAAAGGCGGTTTTCCATTACGTCCGCTTAGCCATGCAGTACGGGCGAAGCGCCGTAAACCACCACGGCTAGAAAGCGAATGTTGAAAAAAGTAAAATTGCAAAATTTCAAAACGTTAAATTTCAAAAATATAAAATATGTATTTTTTATGCGAAGATTGTTATACCACCATTCTCGGATCATTAAAAGTGATCAAATTTGAGACCCGTGCAAGACTGTATACTTTCTACATTTTAGAACTGTTTGTCAACTTCAGTTTTACTTATTTCATTTTGCCTCCCATTAATATACTTTTCTTCAAAGATGCAAATTGTCAATTTAAGTTTCACACTTACGGTGAATTTATTTCCTCTGCAGGGGAGAGATTAAACTTGGAGACTTCGGACTGGCAAGGTTATACAACTCAGATGAAAGGTAATTTGGGAAGTTTTAAACTCGTGTGCGTTATTTGACACATGCATTCTTCAGGTTTCTCGTGGATATTTTGTGCATGCAGGGTCTGTCTGAGAACTAGGGTGTGGGGTGTATGTTTCAAAACATGTAAAGTATGATTAAGCAGATGTGGAGAGCAGAGGCCCTGGTTGTACGATCTAACTCGATAATAACGCAAGTGGAGATGAAGTTTGAATACAGTTATATACGCTTTATATCGCAGCCTAAAGTACCTCGCCAGTTCCCAGTAGTCTTCGACCTTTCCCCGGGAGGATTTGAAAGAATATATTTCCCAAAAATTCGCACTGTGTGGGGGAAATATAATAACGCGTCCATTCCGCTGGGAATTCTGACCTTCATTAAACCCTTCATTTTTAGTCGTCCATACACAAATAAAGTAATCACACTATGGTATCGTCCTCCTGAATTACTGCTTGGTGAAGAGAGATATGGCCCAGCGATTGATATTTGGAGTTGCGGGTTAGTAACAATTTGCTCGGTCAGTATTATTGCATGTTTTAATGATGCGTATGTTTTTATGGTGCATGTTTTAATGATCCGTATTATTACATGTTTTAATCCAACGAGGTTTTTAGGGTCCACCTGGTGCATGGAACACAGCATATCTATAACTGCTTCGCTACGTGCTGTTACTAAAATTTTAAAGCAGGATAAATTTGATTTTTGGAGATATCGATCTTGTTGGCTATATAAGGTCTACAGGAGTGGAAACCCTTGCGCACCCCCTAGGCCTGTTCGGTTTACTGATATACCGAAAATATCTGTATTGAATTAATATCAGTATATCAATACCAGATAATCAACTATACCATTACATGCACAGAAATTTACCATACACCAGAATTGTCGAGAACCTTTATCTTACTGTATTAAATTTCAATTCTAGGAAACATATACGCCCTTGCTGTAACATGAGAAAACTATATGTCTGTCTACTTATTCTACTCCATTTTTTTTACTCCCCCATTATCAAAAGAAACCGGTATTCCCGTAATATCTTTATATTCCTTTCAAAATGCCGATGCCGAATATTTCCAATGCCAAAGATTCCCATAGGAATGCTATAGCACCCTTCCAAATACACGTCCACCACTTGCTTATGAGAGGTTGTGTTTACAAATAAACAACGATGTTTATCGTCACGACTGCTATGACTCTTCTTTTTTTCTAGATGTATCCTTGGAGAACTTTTTATGAAGAAACCACTCTTTCAAGCTGGCGAAGAACTTGGTCAGCTTGAACTGATCAGGTACATTAATTCGTTATTTCCTGACACGTGTTACCCTACGTGAGGAGTACCATCGATCGTCTCCACTGCGGCTTTCTATATACGATGCATAACAAAGCATTCGTAAGACGAACTGAATTTCATCATTGTCCTCAATTGTTAATTTTAGTCGGATATGTGGCACTCCAACACCAGCGGTATGGCCTGACGTGATCAACCTACCTCATTTTAGCACTATAAAACCAAAGAAACAATATCGACGAAGACTTGTTGAGGAATATATAACGTAAGTTAAAAACCTTACATATATACTGTACCCATGCACACATTCTTAATAGAATATTTGCAGAATCGTGGCTAGCCTGGCTAACTAGGCCGGTTAGCATTAAGGCTTTGTTAATAATGTCAGGTGAAAGTCAAATGAAATTTCATGCACCGGACGTTTTCAGGCAGTTTTCCACGATGCGGAATTTTTCGATCCATTTTCTTTTCGATTGTCATCGCTCGAACTTACCTCAATGTCGGTCATTTGACGGGTGATTTCTTAATGTCAATTTAAACAGTGAACATGCTTGATTTCAGTGATGTATACCCTGACCAATCCATTTTGACTGGGGTGTATTGTGTGTTATACCCCCCCCCCCTGAATACACGTGTGGCCTCGACATCAAGAGCAATCATTTGATTTGTTTAGTCTTCCACCAGTTGCTCTGGACTTGTTAGATCGAATGTTGATACTCGATCCATCCAAGAGAATTACATCTGAACAGTCGCTGCAGCATGACTTCCTAAAGGATGTTGACCCCGCAAAGATTGCTCCTCCCAGGTAGGTTCAGTATGTTTATTTCTAACTGCAGGATGCTAACCGACTGTATTTGACAAGGTACATTATACATGGGATATTTTTCCATTACAACGTGCCAAATATAACCAATGTCTCCAGACTTTTACAGGATTTTGAATTCGCCCAAAAAAATATTCCGGCTTAAAAATCGGGTTACTGAATACAATGCGTTATCACCAATCTATAACAACCTTGTTCCAAGGGCCAAAATACCCATGCACTCATTCAGAATTTGATATGCGATTAACTTTCGTCGCCTCACCTATTGAAAATAATTTTGCTCATTCTCGCGTCGTGTGTATTTGATTCAGCGTCTGCACTAAAAACAGCTCATCTACGGGTACGCGTTTGTCAACTTTTTTTCCAGTTTCCCGCTTTGGCAAGACTGCCACGAGATGTGGTGTAAAAAAAGGAGGCGAAATAAGGAGGGCAAGGGTCAAGAGGAAAATTCACGCTCTTCTGGTAGTAAACAAACGAGGAAAGACTCTGCCTCTGCGAGCACAAAATCTTCTAACAACGGTGGGACGGAAGGGCAGCATGTCCCTAAAACAGACAACGGAGTCGGTGTTGAGAAAACCTCGGGTCCAGCGAACCTGACAACTGCTGCAGGTCTTAAAGATTCGCTGTCTAAAATATACGAGCAGAAAAAAATGCACAACAGTTCCCATTCCGAAGGAGCAGATGGACATAACGTAAACTCCGTTGCAAAACCAGGCAGTAATGATTTAGGAACACGAGCAGCAGACGGTGAGGACCATGTTCTACCGGCTAAAAGCGACAAAGATCGACGACAGTCCGATTCTTCTTTTATTGACTATAAACCCTACAGTGCGGAAACTGATGGGCGCACGAGGGATAAGAGTTCTGATCGCCATTGATCAACTGAGATCATAATCCTGCTAAATATTTGTCATATGGTTACACGGTACGAAAGGTAGATGCCTAAACCTCCGAATTTAAGTCCCACATACCTTCAACACAAGGTTGGGTTGAGGGCCGAGTAAGTGTCGGTTACTGCATAGATTCTTTATTGAAAAAAACTAAATGATGTTTACTTGTTAATGACTCACTTTTTGTGCGTCCCCAACGGGGGGTATCGAGCGGCGATAATGGGTGCTGGGCACTGTCCCCCTTGTACCACCCGTGGTGGGTCAAACTTTCTTCTGCAAAAATTTAGTCCCATTCTATATTCAAGTCTATGCGATAAAACTTCACCCCATATTCTTCCAAATTTCCCGATATAAGGCTCTGAGGGTGCTTAAAAATGAATACGCCAACGAGGTTTACGGTATCACAGTATCAATAATAATTAATAAAGATTCATTTATCAGGTTTTTAGAGAGAATGCACATTTAATCTCATTTGAAATTATCGTGCTTTTTCGTTATGTGGGCATGTAGCTCTTTGGCTATTTCTGTTAAAGTTGTTTTAACATATCTCGTTACTTGACTATATACAATAATGCGATCCTTCAAATGAGAGTACCGTCTTCCTACGATGACCTTTACATTGGCTTGATAGGAATAAATAATGGAAAGTATTCTAGTAAGTTTCTGTGTTCTAGTGTTTCGAAAATCTATTTGGTGTAAACTGTTTCTGTTTTTCGAAAATCTATTTGGTGTAAAATGTTTAGGAAATGTGATTTGTCCAGACACACAAACGCTGCTGTGAAGCTTTTCCGCAATCGCCATCAAACACTAGGGCTGTGCAAGGAACTCGAAGGAAGTAAAAATCCACACTGTCACATTTTAGAGGGAAAAAATATACTTCCCGTGATTTCTTCCTATCGAGCTATCTTAATTGCCAGTAACACACGAACAAAACATATTTGTAAATTTTTAAAACGGGCAAGTTTAGCAACATTTCCTTATAATGTAGTTCTAGTGAATTAATCTGCCTCGGGAGTCTCCTTGTTTGTATCTAATTTGTATGTTTATAGTGTCAAATCTGAATTATATAAAAACGAAAAGAAATTTTATATAATCGCAGGCCATTAATTACATCGTCTCTGTTCTCACTGCAACCTCGTTCCCAGGGTCTTTACTCGTGGGGAGAAAATAAACCCCCACGAGTAAAGACCCTGGGTACGAGGTTGTTTTCACTGCAGGTGTAGGTCCTTTGCCTGTATTTATCCTTTCCTAAAATTAGAAATGTTCGGGTTCGACTTCAGGTACATTTGGTTCGTGATTGGTTAATCTGCTAGTGTTGTTGTTTTTAGTTGTTTTTTCTCAAAGGTAACCGTAATGCGTTAATGGTATTAGAAGTCAAATCGGAACCTCGGTATAATATCTCCTAGAGTTAGTTGATCTCTTTATTTAACAAGCGTATGACAGTGACCATTACTCAGTGAATTGTCCCATCTTTTACTTACTATTGCTTTGAATAGTGCCACTAAAGAGCTTCTTTGCGCCTTGGCAACGGAACTGAAAATAGGCGTGTTATAAGTGTTCTCCTGTTGCAGGGTTATGCATTACGTAAAGTTGCATTACGTTATCATTACATCAAGTACTTCCTTGTGCTTATATTTGTGACGTCACACGTCAAACCCAAACATATCCTTCACTTCGGTACATCAAAACTCTGTACAAAGCCGTATATTGTTCTACTATTTTCTTAATTTCTACACTTTACAAAACAATAAAAAGTAAATATGTCAAAGACCAAAGAAAAACAGACTGGACTGCATAAAGTTATCATGGTTGGAAGCGGCGGCGTTGGAAAATCCGCGCTTACTTTACAGTTCATGTATGATGAAGTAAGTTATAAAGACTCCACCCTCCACGAGAATTTTATTTTCTCAAATACCATGCTTGTTATTGAATCGATTGGTTTTTACGTTTTCAATTTCGCAAAGGCATTCTGTAGAAATCTTTATACATTAGATATGGTACTTCTTGCTAGCGTTTGCGACACTATTTTTGTTCCCCAGAACCCTAGTATATCTAGTCTCAACTTGTTTGTGACTGCGTGGATTACATGTCGAAATCGATTATTTATATATTTGTCTATGTAGACTGTGTTATAAACTCCTATTCGTTCTGTAGTTTGTGGAGGACTATGAGCCGACGAAAGCGGATAGCTATCGGAAGAAAGTCATGTTGGACGGGGAAGAATGTCAAATTGACATATTGGATACAGCGGGGCAAGAGGATTACGCTGCTATTCGCGACAACTATTTTCGCAGCGGCGAAGGCTTCTTGTGTGTATTTTCAATAACAGAAACTGAATCGTTTCAAGCCACTGGCGATTTCCGAGAACAAATACTACGTGTAAAGGGCGATGAAAACATCCCATTCTTGCTGGTTGGCAATAAGGCAGATTTGGCTGACAAACGTCAAGTAACACAAGAAGTAGCCAATGGCAAGGCTGAGGAGTGGAAGGTCCCATACGTTGAAACATCCGCAAAAACCAAGGAAAATGTTGATAAGGTATTTTACGATTTGATGCGAGAGATCCGCTCACGTAAAATGGAAGATGGCAGCAAGTCGACTAGCAAACCGAAAAAGGGTAAAAAAAGGAAATGTACTATACTGTGAGAAATTGGTTGGCAAATGTGGAACTGGTATCAGATACTCTTTGAGTATTAACATCTGCCAATACTTACAGCTTAGTAACATAGACATTGGAACTAAAATAACTCATTGAATTCACTTCGGACACTGAGAAAATGATTTGACAGAGACAAATATACATAATATGTAGAGATGTAAGACATTTCTAACTGAGATTATTAAAATCATGCACAACACATCTGCTTGCAAGGAGCATCTGTACTAAAACATTTATATGTATATTGGTGTTTTGCATACAGGTGTGTTGAATATCGCAAAAAAATGTTGTATTTCCTTGGTTGTTACTTAAGATCATATTTATTTTTTTTCAAATGCACCTTGTCAAAGTAGCTTTTGTAGGAAATTCCCATTGGTGAAAGGCTGGCGTTAGGATTAGAGAGCAACTACATGTTCAGATATTTTTTCACTAGGAGGGCAACTTGTGTAACATGTTTTTATTCTCACATCTTATTTGCATACCGATTTGCATTTGGCAAGCCACCTAAACTTAATTTTGTAGGAGAGCTGTAACTACTCTCATTTTCCTAGACAAGTTATCTGAACAACACACTTAATGTTGATTGTTTGCACAGAATACCTTATAAGTCCTCTACACATCCAACATAGTATTTTAGCAAATGTTTTTTCAGCACTTGTTAAAAGTATCCTAAACCCTGACCTAAAATGCAAAGCTCATCCTAATTATTCTTTGACCATAGTTCTGAACTGAACTCTAACCTTAGTCCTCACCCTTAGCCAAAAACAGGAATTGCCTATAATATGCAAGCCATACGACCCTTTGATGATTTTATTAATATTTGAGACCAGATTGAATTTCCTCATCTATTTTATTATATGCATGTTCCAAAAAAATCATTTAGGTATGTGTGTGTTTTTTACAAATTCTTTATACTACAGGGTGTCCCAAAAAAAAGAAAACTATTGAAATCACTCATTGTTAAAATTTGAATGCCGTGTTCACGAATTTCAGCCCGTGGGGATTTAATGCAACTCAGTAAAATGCTAAATGCTTTGTGTTGCTAGAGAAAGGGGACATGTCGAAGGTCATGGTCCTTGAGATGCACATTTAAATAATGTTATCCATATTTGTAAATTGTAAATATTGTTAATAAATATCATTTTTGCAAACAAGTAAATTTTGCAGCATCATATGCATGCATAAAAATGCTTATGGCAACCCCGATTTATACACTTGTGGGCCCAACAGAGTGCTTAGGCATTCAAACTCTAACAATGGCATTGTTATGGGTGATTTCAATAGTTTTCGTTTTTTTTGGGACACCCTGTAGAAAAAGTAAAATCTGATTTGATATTGGAATAGAGTTAACAAGAACACCTGTAATGCACCTCTTAATATATTGAAACAATAGGCATTGCTACTCACTGTTAATATTTTCGTTAATGAATATTTGTATAAGTTGCACACATATATAACTCTCATATATAAACTATATTCTTTTTCAAATAATCTAAGCTATGTGGCAAATAAATGCGTAACAAATTTTAGGTTTTTTACAATTTTTACTGTTCTGAAATGACTTTTATATGCCTTAATAATGTCAGGTTAAATATCTCCTGCCCCCTTGCAAAGAACTGTCAATTTTACAAGAACCTCAACCGAAACTGCAGAGTTTGAATTCGTAATCAAGATAGTTCAGATAGTCAACCTTCAATCGTGATTCGTTTTGAGGAATATTAGGCAACGAGAACAACAGTTTTCACAAAAAATTTCAAATTTTCTAGGGTTCTACATTAAACAACTAGCATAGATTTGGCTTACCTTAATAACAAGGCTTATTTATTTTTTCAACCACAGAACTGTAAACGTTGTGCACGTACGCAGGAAAGAGTTCAAAAACGCGGGAAAATTTCGCGCCAGAACCAAATGTGTTCGCAAAAGTAGCAAATTTATCAACAAATTGTAACAAAAAAATGCTGCTTGTCATTTTATTACTTTAAAAAAACTTTTGTATGCACAACAATTTTATCGTCATACACGACAACTAAGGCGAGGTATCTACTGGATATCCACAAATTTTATTTCAACGGCATGTTTTACCGGTGAGTAAAGTAAATAGTTATAGCAAATATGAATGCGCACTTAATTAGGTTGCTAGCTCACAGCAAGCCATCAATCTTCTCAAGAAGTTCCTGTCTTGACAACGTGTAATAGCTATCCTTCCACATTTCTTTGAGACGGTTTAATATTTTACCAAAGTTCGGTCCGGGTTTGATGTTGTGTTGCTTCAAGTCATTTCCATTGACGGGAAACTCGGCGATTTGCCACGTTTCAATGTCTTTCGCCAGATCCGATTTTCCTTCGTAGTAAAGTAATTCGATGACCTGACGACGGAGCTGTTCAGCGCACTTGGCTGGACAAGACACAAGAATATCTTGATATGGTTTAAGTGGAAAATCTGGGTGATCGTTTAAATGCCTATGGGTTGCAATAAACTTTCCGAGTAGTTTTTCTGCGTTGGATAGTTTCAATTTTTTCGCCAGCACTTCGGTGCTTTCGATATCATCCACAAGTGATACCAATAACGTCACCGCCTGGGGTGTGTGATTTTTCATCCTACACCAAACAGCTTCAAACTCCTCAAGTTTTCCTGAACATATTTCTGGAAGACCTAAAATACAAAGAGGTATGGTGCTACACATTAGTCCAAGCAGTAAAACCAAGACTTATGATATGGTATTTTTTTATGCCACAGAGTCGACAAGAATAGCAGAATACTAGGAGTAAGACCGATAAAAACTACAACAGGTATCGAGATTTAGAAAATTATACCTATACATTTGGCTACACCCAAGTTGTATATATGCTTCATTATCGAAGGTGCAAAGTTTCCAATCAATATTTTCGACATTTCCATCCATATTCTCTCGACTGCGATTTTTTCCAGACCGAAAGCCATTTCCCTAATGACTTCCAATGTTTCGCTATCATGTTTATCGGCGTCGGTAGCTATACGACCGTAAAATCGGAAATATCGTAGAATCCTTAGGAAATCTTCCCTAATCCTTTGTCCTGCGTCGCCAACAAATCTCACGCGACGGCACCTGAGGTCTTCTACGCCACCAAAGTAATCGTACAGGCAACAGTTTGTATCCATGCTCATTGCGTTAATTGTAAGATCTCGTCTTTCCGCATCCAGTCGCCAATCATTGGTGAACACAACTTTCGCCCACCGTCCATCTTGTTCCGTGTCGTATCTCAATGTCGTGACCTCAAAGTCGAAATGATCTAGATGTGCAGTCAATGTCCCATGTTCTAGCCCGGTCTCAATGAATCTAATACCATTCCGGACAAACACATCTTTCATTTGTTCTGGAGTGGCATTTGTACTTAAGTCTATATCTTTTGATTGCACTTCTAGAAGCAAGTCTCTGACAACCCCACCAACAAGGCGAATTTCGTAGCCGTTCTCTTGAAAAGCATTCGTGACTGTCAACAGCTCCGGAGTTAACACATCTTTAAGAAGTGGGGATTGCACTTTTTTGACAATGTTTTCTTTTGCTGTGGACATGTTCAAGAAACAACCAATACATGTGGTTCTGAGAATTTTACAGCTATATCTTTGCAACAAACTGCACCTGTTAAAACAGTGTCAGTGCATAAATACTCTGTATATAGATTATAGGTTGAATTATATCCATTCACAAAATATAGGAAAACTAGTTTCGTTTGTTTACTATTCACAATTCTAAAATAATTACAATGCTATTCGTCAATTAAGAGCGGGATGTGTAAAAGCTGATTTATACAAAAAATAGTTATACACTTGAATACAAAAGACTGAACTTGTATGCTTTATGTTAAACTTTACTATAGAGATTGAAAATTTACAGAAAGGCAATAATGAGCATATACAGTAGCAAGTAGACTAGATGTAAATTCATCATTCTGGTAAAAAATGTGAAAAAACATACCAAAGTGGTTAGTCTGTCACTGCTATAATTGACCAGTAAACAGGACACTAAATAGGGGCATATTCCTTTCACTAAAATGTCCTTCTATTTCCAATTTGGGAATCAAATCATACAATGATCTAATATCTTATTAAGATTGACAGATTTGACTTGTATTTATTTTCACTGCCGGAAATTGTGTACATCAAAAAATTGCAGTGAAAGTTATCAAGTATACTTACTTCTGTAAATTTCGCAAAAATAAAAACATCAAAACATTGTAAAATAGCAAAGTCTTTCATAATGTCTAGTTCCTACTAATTTTGATATCTGTTCACCCCCCGTATTTAGAAATTTGCTGAAAATTGATTTTACAAAAAATGCGCCTTAAATATCAATTATTGCAAAAATGTATACCCAAAATTCCAAGTTATTTTTACTATCTTGTTCCTGATAATCAAATCCAAACAATAACATCATATTTCTTCCAGACCACTGGGAGACAAACAAAGACAATTAGACAATAAGTCCATAGTGCAAGATCCTAAGACGGGGGGTTGTTCCAAAAACACTCAATCATTTCCAAGATGGCGAGCGTCGTACATTTGAGTGCACCAATAATCCGAAGAAATCGGCCTGGAACAAGAGCTGAGGTGTGTTGAAAACAAAGATTTGTATTCATTTAGTACGTTTATATAATAATGGCTTCATCAAATCATGTCCCCGGACTCAGGACTGTTCCAATTTTGCTTGATGGATTATTCTCATTGTGAGAACCGCTTATTGAGGTTTTCACATGAAATCCTATCTTCTAGTTTTTACTATTCTAGTTTTTATTATTTTATTAATGATCTGAAGCTCCTTTCTTAATTTGTCCGGTATTCTATATACATTAACATAGTGCGAGTCGGACTGTCAGAGTCTCGATCATTTCATATTATGGATTTTTGGTATGTGGAATGCATTCTGGTGTCTGTGTGAAACTGCACACTGTCATTAAAACGATCCAATAAACAGATAGATATTGCAGTAGTGGTTACATCTCAGCCAGGGTGCATTTTAAGTAGCCTAAGGGCTCTTCACAGCATGGATTATTGAGATTTATTACATAGCATAAACTGGACTTTGAGGTATTGAAATGAGTAAATAACACGATTCTGGTAGTCGTGTAATCATCCTAACAATAGCATGTTATTGTGGTAAATGTCCATCATGGCGGACGGTTGTGCTGATTTTAGCTCCGATAATTTGGTGAATTAACATTAAGACTTCTTTCAATACCTCAAAGTCCATTTTATGCTTCGTTAAATCTCAGTAACCTGGCTCATGTGAACAGCCCCTCAGCTGAAGATCTTCAGCATGGAGTTCAGGAGTTAAAAAATTGTAATATATTTTATAGTAAAATTTGGTGTCTTTTCTGTGTTTTAGTGTATACTTAGCATGGAATGCACAATGGCATCCCAGAGCTTGGAATATTTTAGTAGAATATTATAGTTTTGATAATCTTTATAGACTGTCACCCGACAAACAGTTAAATTTAGTAACCTTCAAAGGAACCAAGCAGGCTGGGGCTCATGCATGTGGGTGATGCATTTAGTATGCTGTCTCTTATCATTGAATTAAGCCAGTCACATGCATCAACAACAGGCATAGATCACCATCATGCATGAACCCAACAGTGTACTCATCATTATCAACTTGCCTATGATTTGAGGGTTCTCCAGTAAATTCTAACCAACACCAGCAGGCAATTGCAAAGAATATAGCATGAAACATCCGGTGAAACGCAAATGATCAAAACAAGACAAGAATTAGTTTCTGACCATGAAATCATCATCTAATTTTTATTTGTAATAAAATTAAAATATAAACCCAACTTGTCTCAACTCGTTTTACAACATGTGTTCATAAGTCTGAAGTCCTGTCCTCTGAAATTTATTCGACCGTCTGGGTTGAGTTAAGCAATGTAAACTACAAAGACTAAAAAAGTAACATGTTTGCGTTCAATTCGTCTTGACACGATGCCCTGTTGCAAAAACAGCGATAGTTATAATGATAAACATGACATCATACATAATGAGAAGGTTGGAGAATGCTTGTGGTATTTGTGAAGTGATCCAGAGAAAAACATAGACTGGAATATTCCACATCATACGGTAGCATACTGCGGCAATGGGAAAGGAATCGTTTTCGGATCCCGAGGCGAAGATTTGAAGAACGCCGTGAACTGACAAGGTAAAGAAAAAAGATCGCAACAGGCCCTCTACATGACTTCCTTGGATGCTACTTGGGACAATACCGTTGTTCATCAAGATCGAAGGCGCCAGTAGAAATATGATAAACTGAGCATATCCAAGAGCCTGGAAGATGGTGTAGCGCAGCGGCCTTTGAGAAGATGGGATTGTGATAGACAATATATCTTGGTAACATTTCACGAACGAGGCGTCTTTAGTTTCTCGTGACCAAATGACATAAGTGAGAATGCCAAGTCCGCTGTCGAGTGTGGCAATCAAGAGCGCAAAGCGAGCATTGATTATTTTCTTTGCGTAAAACCATATTAAAACAACGTTCACTAACAGCACGCGGCCAGGGAAGGTTCCTAGCAATGGTCCGTGGTTGGGAAATTGACTTGACTTATGTCTCGACAGAACCAAATAGTACAATCCAATGCCGACCAAACCGGACCCGAACAGAATGAAATATCCCATGTCACCAGCGGGAATATCCATTTTAACAACTGCGTTCCAGAATTCTGGTGCGAAGGTCATACTCAGTCCGCTTATAACGTACGCGGTCAAAGCAGTTACGAAGTTGAAGCGTTGAGTATAGGTCAGCGGTCGTTCTGGTTTTAGAGAAAACATATGTTTCATGAGGTCCATTGTGGAAATTTGTTCGTCTGAAATTGAAATATAAAATTCTATATAGTATCTATATATATATACATAGACAACGAAGTTACATTAAAAAAGTTTAGATTTGTACGTAACTTCTGAAATTATAAAGAGGTCCATGCAACTTCTGAAATATCTGTTCACGATCCAATTTTGTTGGATCCAACTCGTATTTGACTGATTGAATGTAGTCTTTTATTGAAAAAGCAGTGCTGCATTAGCTTTGGTTGATTTATTACCTATGCATATAGCTACATTTGCATACAAGTCGACAGATTATAAAATATTCATCAATGTGAATTAAATCCGACAAAATTAAATCGTAAAATAGACAAGATTCATATACCATAAACTGTCCTGACGAAGGTCCTAATGTAAAGTCTAGACTCACGAGAAGTTTTTTTAGAGGATTTAATAAGAAGTGCCATTTAGTAAAATATACAGTATTCAGTAACACAAGATAGTCGCACACTAAACGATTAGATTAAGTTTCTTGCCTAGCGAACTTTTCTTTTTGATGGTAACTGATGCAACCAAAGCAGATATCGAGTTTTGTCTTCGATGCTGTTTCGTACAGTTGCAGTGAAGTGCAGCACAAATAATATACACCAGGTCCACTCAAATCGGAATCTCTTAAATTCATGATTCTGTCCACCGTTACTTCGGCCAGTCCATTCTATCAACATCAGAGATCCTACTATATATTCCTACTACTCTAACAAAGTACAACCGAATAAAATTTTAAAAATAGTTTTCTTAACTTATGCAAATACTCACAACTTAATTTGTATTCCTTTTACAACTATAGACATTTTCAGCTTGTATGCAAATTAACCATTTCAAATCACATGGTCTGAAATGGTTAAGTTTTATTGGCTATCCCATGGTCACAACATCTGAGATTTGCATGCAAGCTGAAAAGGTCTATTGCTGGTCAAAGCTATATATTTCGCGCTTAGTTTTTCTTGTCAACTCGATGTCCTGTTGCAAAAAGTGCCATAGTAATAATCATAAACGTGACATCATACATAATGAGAAGGTTGGAAAGTGCTCTTGGGATTTGCGAGGTGATTGAGAGGAAGATAAAGAGTGGAATGTTCCACATCATACGATAACACACTGCTACCATAGGAAAGGAATCGTTTTGCGATCCTGAGGCAAGAATTTGTAGGACAGCATGAACTCCCATGGTGAAGAAAAAGGATCGAAACAGACCCTCTACATGACTTCCTCGGATGCTACTTGGGACAACACCGCTGGTCATCAAGAGCAAAGGCGCCAGAAAGCTCGCGAAAAACTGAGCATATCCAAGAGCCTGGAAGATGGTGTAGCGCAGTGGCCTTTGGGAAGATGGGATAATGGTAGACCAGATGTCGCGGCAAAACTTCACGAACGACGCGTCTTTAGTCTCTCGTGACCAAATGACGTAAGTCTGCAGGGCAAGTACGCTGTCCAGTGTGGTAATCAAGAGCACAAAGCGAGCATTGATTATTTTTATTGCGTAAAACCATATTAAAACAACATTGACTAACACCAGTCGACCAGCGACAGTTCCAAGCAAAGGACTGTGGTTAGGAATTTGGCTTGACTTATGCCTTGATATAACCAAATAACAAAATCCGATGGTGGTCAAACCGGACCCAGTAAGAGTGAAATATCCCATATCATGAGGAGAAAGATCCAGGTTGATAATTGCGTTTCCGAAACCTGGTGCGAATGTCAGACTCAGTCCCCCAATAACGTACGCGATCAAAGCAGTTACGAAGTTGAAGCGTTGAGTAGAGGTCAGCGGTCGTTCTGGTGGTACAGAAAACATCTTTCTCATAACGTCCATTGCGATGATTTGCTCGTCTAAAATTGAAGTGGAAGTTGAATCTGAGGTGATCTTGTGTGGAACAGCTATCTGTCACATTTCGTCTAATTAACTGATTATTACTTAAATTCGATTATTTCTTTAGTTGCGGTTGATGACGCACGTTCTGTGGGGCGCGCGCCAGACGCACTGTGATATCCAATTTTGTTTTTGAGCGAAAGTGTCCCAGTTTTTTTTTTATTTTTTAATCAAAATTTACTGCAATTTATTTGACTTGTCAATTGTTACTGGTCAATAGAATTCGCTACGGCCGAATTTTCACAATTGAAAGAAAATCAGGTGAAAAATTTCGATCGAATAAAAATAACGCCCAGCGGAAAACCGCCTGGATTTATGTTTGGGAACCATTTTATGGAGGACGGTCGCTCCGTGTTGTGTCGTAACATGTCAAGGTGGCTGATGTGATAGAATATTTCTATTTGTGTGCAGTCAACAGAATCGATTTGAATACAGAATCTTTTAAAAACACGTTTGCAACCGTACGACACTTGTCATCAGTAAAAATGACTCGTTTACGACAGTTACGTATAAATGGAAACCAAGTTTAAAGGTTCCTATCAGGTCAATTCGTGGGAAATCGGTTTTTCATATGCCAGATTATGCAAAACAACTAATTATAACGTCTCACGGCATATGGATTAATGATGCGGTTTATAATATTGCTGCAACGTATATTGATTTCGTTAAGCTAAGATATGAAAACATAAAGTTAATCTTACGTGTCTTTTAAATTTTAAAGCAGGTCCAGTCTCCCTCAATCTGTGCTATTAAACTATCGATATATAGTACGTAAAATACACGACTGTATACTTCGGGATATATATTTCGTAACGACTCTTCACAATTTTAGTTGTATAAACAATGCTATAGTTGTTCAAAAGCATCTTGCAGTTACAAGTTACATACGTGCTATGAACGAGTAGTAAATTGCCTACCGAATTCGTTTATTTGTGTCAGCTATGATACAGCCCAAAGCAGGTATCGAGTTTTGTCTTTGATGTTGCTTCGTTTCAAACGTTCACACACAGTCGCGATGCCTATATATTCATATATTCATGTTTCCATACACGTTACAACATACAATCGTTTTCAAAAGAAATCAGTCGAGCATAAGACAAATACATGAATATGCACTCCCAAATTAAGCTTCTAGCTATGGCCCCGCTTGGATCTCTTCAGCGATTTTTCACACAACGTACAATACAATTCCACATTTGAGAGATGTAAATTTGTGTTTCTTGCTCTCCATGGACGTTTCTTGCACTTACATTTTAAAGACTCTTCACTAATTTACGTCTCTTAAAAGTAGAATTGCATTGCAAGTTGCAACAGAGGCTTTAAGATATTGTTAAATCATGCATCGTTACTGTGTTAATTCTTAACTACAGTCAATACTCGTTGATAGATATTCAGACAGCCCAAACTATCCCGCCCTAATTTGGACAAACTGCATGAACATGGATGCGAAAGAAATGAGGCTTCAGAGAAAAAGCTATCCTGTCTTTCGTAACTTGCGTGAACGCAATCTTAATAAGTGTGTTTTTTGTAGGCGATGTACAGTTGGCCCGATGAACCTTTTGAGGAAATGGATAGCACACTAGCAGTACAACAAGTGAGTGAAATTTCCGATATGCTCGAATGAACAAACTCATCGTTTCTTGCTATTCGAAATGTAATTATTCTTGTTATTTAGTACATCCAGCAATTGATAAAATCTGATTTTGAAAATATATCGTTGATACTGGAACCACCTGAGGGGCAGGACGAGGGTGTGTGGAAATACGAACAGTTAAGGTAAAAAAGAAGTAGATATAAAACAGAGTATATTTTAGTGTATTAAACCGGTTTGTGGGAATTAGGTAATTTTAGTGTGGACCTACCCCATGAGTCCATGAACTGTTATGTATGCTCCTATGTCATAATTCATTTGCTTTAAAATGTAAATTAGTGTTGAAAACCCCATTTTAGGGAACACAATAAAGTTCGCTGTTTCTATTGTTTTTAGACAGTTTTGTTTACAATTGAATGACCTTGCGGTAAAGTTACAGGTAGGTAACGATGAGGTTACCGGCTATGGCTATGAGATGGCAGCGGGTGCCTTCAAAATTTGGCTTCCGAACAACCAAAACCTGAAGTCCAGTTTTATTCATATCAATGCATGACGAGATCATATCTAATACCATGTTTCTGCATGGCAATACCATCGCCGAATTATTTCCATGGTTGTCTGCATGATCAACCCAGTTAAAATGGTGTTGTATACATGGCAGAGAAAAACGAGACCTAGAGTCTTACCCATCTACAGGAATAATCACGCACAGCCCTAAACATCCTTATAAACATCCCAGCATACATCTATGGTAGAAAGCATTTACGAACAAGTTACACCGAAATCAATGCTGGATTCTCCTTTAGGTTGACTGCTTTCCTGACGTTTGTACTCAGATGACCGCTACAGAACAGTGGATATTTCTCTGTGCCGCTCATAAAACGCCCAAAGAGGTTTCATTTTTACACGTATATAAAAATTCTGTGCTGTAACGTATTTTCTGGCAAAGCATGTTCCCGATTGGTCAATCGGTGCCATTGCATGGCCAATCAGAAGTGTTCTTTGCCCGCAAACTACGTCACAACGCAGACCAGTGGACTCTATATATACGGAAGGCTCGCTCCAGTTCAAAGTGTGAAGCCTTCATGGAACTCCACGAAGCGTAAAATGCGCGAAACGCGCGTGGAAATTAAAAACACGAATTATAAAACTATGACGAAAAATAAAAAAGCTAACATTTCGGACGTTACAAAGTTTTTAAAATAGAAAGTTTTTAAAAATGAATACATACAATTTCTTACAACCTTACCTGGCAATTTTATTCTTTCTAGAGAGGTAACTTATGCCGTATATTTGTGTTGTGTTTACAAAACTGACCGAGTTCTACTCCCACACGTTGCCGCCATATTGAATTTTAACCGCTCGTGCGTGGAGGTCTGGGGCCGGTTGTTCGAAAGGCGTTTAGCTTGAACGGTGGATAAGCCAAAGTTTAAAATTACTCTCATGCATCTTGTGAATGACTAAATCTGCATCTTATGCATTAAATATGTACTTCCATTGACAATTAAGCTATTTACATCGAAATATTTCAGCTCAGTTGTTCTATAAATATATAGTTTTGCTTTCCATTTTGAACTTATCCACCGTTTAAGCTAAACGCCTTTCGAACAACCGGCCCCCGGTTCGGTACCCAAGCAGCCTTCATGATCCGCCATGTTTGGCTTCACTTTTAGATTACGCAATGTACTAGAGCGAGCCTCCATATATATAAAGTTCACTGACACATCTGCATATAATCTCCATAGACTCTCTGGACAGATTGTTGTAATGAGCAAAGTCCAAGAGTCGATTAAACGCAACAATAGGTGAATAACGCCTTCGCAAATTCACACGCCGATCAAACATAAGTAAGATTAATTTACAGTTATAACGATACAATGTTTTTTTTTGTTGATTTCCGTTGGAATTGGGGTTAGGGTTTGGTAGTCATAATAGAAAGATTCATTAGATTGGTATTGTTGTGGATGTTAGGATATGTTTTTACGTACATATGGTTACAAGTTCGAACTACACCATTTATGGCAACTCATTTATTAGGACCTATATTTGATACTTTTTTCCAACTGTTTCCGGCTTGAACTTGAAATGTGTCTGATTTCCACTCGAAATCAAGTCATCAAGACCCTTACCATGCGTTAATATATTAATCATATACATACACATGAATACAATTTACCACTCCGCGCGACTGAAGCCCAGTCTGCCCAGACGAGAGAACAACGAACCAGCTTCTACAACAAGATGAACGTAACTTACTTTAGTTACACACTCCAAACTTGAATAGACAAAGGTTATTTGTCCGTGTAAATTTACTGCAGACTCTTTAGCGTTCTTGCTCTGCTTGAGTTACACAATCTACTGACATCTGACACTTTGGACTGACGGACTTATTAAAATAATATAGACGCGTTAATTTAATAATATTGATACGTTACATGACATCACCACCACGTATACGTTTCAAACCAAGACAGTGTACAACCCAGGTCCCAGGAGTTGCATTCTCGTGTTTTTATTTTCAACTATTCGTCTCATTTTTTTACTAGTGCCCTGCTTTAGATTACACAAGGCACACCTTGGATGGTGCTGCGTCGCTTCTCAACAGTAATAAATACTTTCCTAGCAGGTACTGTATGGTTTGGTACTGCTATATAAGGTCACATAAATGGGAATAAGCGGAAGGCCCCCAGTGAAGAAATTTCCCCCAATTTAGTGTAGGTTTTGTAACTTAGTAGAATTATTAAATTTGAGCAAACGCCCGCGAAAAGTAATATAAAAGGCGATGCAGAGACAAGAGTGCGTGTATATCGATTCAGAGAGTATATTGACTATTGATCGTAATTACATTAAAAAAGCACTTGAATTCACTTGAATTTGTTTTGAAATTCACCACACACGTGCCTTGTTGCTGTTTGGAAATAATACATCATAGGGCTGTTACAAACGGGCTGTCACAAATGCCTAAACTCCAGAACAACGCTTGTTGCGGATGTAAAGACCAATTATGACTACATAGTGTAACAGGCAATTTCACAGCTAGCGCGTGTATTGTGTGGCCATAATTATGTAAACTTCGAGTTTTCACATAATTGTGCACCGTGTAAAAACCTTTTGTTGGAACGTTTTGCCGCAATGCCGCGTAACAACCAGAAACAATGATGCTTGCATGCTTGCTTGTTTGTCGTCAGCCATCTTTATAGGTCTAGTTTTCAATTTAAGGGTAACCATCAAGGAATCGTCGATCTCAAAGCTTGGTTCTGTTTGTCGTAGAATATACAGGATATTTTCCCATGCTTATTATCATCATCGCCGGATTTACGATGAGTTTGAGGTGTGTACTTGTGTTGTTTTTTGACGAAAATGAATGCCTTGCCGTCCCGGTGAAAATCGTGAACGCAAAAAGAAGGTGAAATTAAATCAATGCATAACAGAATACTCTGTTACATACGATATATTGTTCAAAGAGTGTCATATTTAAACTTGATAATGCGCTGTTTTGAGATCCTAACTTAAATCTACTAGAGAGCGTTTTCTGTGGCATCCTTTATGGATGTATATGAGAGTATAACTGCATTCCATGCATCAATCTTATCCTTTTTATCCACCTTTGTATTTACACGTCTGTTTCTAATGTACACCATTAATACCTTTGCAGAGGAACTTATTTTCATCAATTTTTATATTTACTGATTTGCATATATTTGTAATTCCAAATATTCCTTCATGACATGTGCATCAATGACTAGATTTTCCTAGCCATTACCAGAAATTTGCGACATGATAATTTGCATTTATACTAATTTGCATTTAACTTTCAGCATAATGGCCTTCAACTTTTACTATTAAATACATATAGTAAATACACAAAACCTTAAAATGTCGTTGCCCTAGAACTTGCCCACTGTTTGCCGACCTCTGGGTCAATGGAACAGCCGTTTCCCAACGTTTTAATGATCGAATTACTTACCTTAGGTATTTCTACGTTCGGCCAACTGATTGTGAACAAATGTGTATATAGCCTTCGTATTGTTCAAGTTCCTGATAAGACTGATAATATTTCTTAAAGTGATTGCAGTGAAAATCCGAGCCGTACAGAAAAGTTTATACACAAATACGAAAGACAATATCTTTAACAACTTTTTTTGGTATATTACACGTCAATTCATCAACTACCTGAATCGAAATATTCGAATCAATGTGAGCGATTTTATAAGTTCGTTGACAGAACACGGACAAAACTTTCAGCAATATATTTTTAAATTTGGCAGATTACAGAAATGCCCAGGCAAAAAAATTCGGCCACCAAAACGTTTATAAACAGCTGCTCTACCGATCTAGAGGTCGGCAAACAGTAGGCAAGGTCTAGGTCAACGGCATTTTTAAGTTTTGTATATTTACTATATATATTTTATAGTAAATGTTGAAGGCCATTATGCTGAAAGTTAAATGCAAATTAGTATACATGCAAACTATCATGTCGCAAATTTCTGGTAATGATGTGCATCAATGACTAGATTTTCGTAGCCCTAAAATTAATGTTGCAAATGGACCGTTTGCATAATAGACCAACTTTTTATTTAGGTGACAAAAAGGGAATTTCCAAACAGTACATACCAAAATTAGTAAAATTGCCAAGTTTGGCTGCGAAATATTGTAAGGCGCGGAAAATATAGCCATGCGAATATGGCAATTTTGTATACCTTTAACTTACGGCCGGACGTGTGTAATTAAATTAATTACACGCTTCCGGCCGTAGTAAAAAAGTATACAAAATTGCCAAATTCGCGTTGCTATATTTTCCGTACTAGTTGACATTTTGCAACCAAACCTGGCAATTATACTAATTTTGGTATGCTCTTTTTACCTGTGGTGGTTTATTTCTTCCTGAATGCCTAGATAATAAGTTGGTCTATTACGCAATTGGTCCATTGCATGATTGTGATTTTGCCGCCTTTAATAACTTTTGCAATGCTGCATTTTGTAGGCAGAGACGAATTTATGTCGTCGGTTCACCGCGTATGTTTTAAAGTACGAATTAATGGCCCAAGAGAGTCTCATAGTACCTACGGATCAGAATCGTCCGGAAATTGGAAGTGAAATGGAAAGTGGTGTTTAACCTCGTGCATTTTGGTCTTTAATTTATTCATGTAATACCGAATCTGTATATAGAATCTGCACGAATTAGAGGTCTTGCTCGCGTTGGGGCCAAATTTTCGAAAATTCTTCCACTCGTGCAGGCTCGTAATGTCAGCGATTACCTTCCGTAAAATTTGGGTCAGAAATGCAAGAGTTGAGAACGTAGAGTTTCACTGGTGCTACGTCTGTGCATGAGCCGCTGTACTAAGGTAACACGGATAAGATTACTATAATAATAACTAGAATAATTAACTAATAATTAGGATAGCTATACTAATGCTATGTTCTTTTTCAAAAAATATAAGATATCTGGCAAAATAAATGCGTATCAAATTTTAGGTTTTTTACAAAAATAACCTTCCGTGTTACATGTCTGTCCATGCATCGAAGCACAAATATGAAATCTTTTATTCTATTTTGCTAATTTAAGTGTTTACTGTGCACAATTGTAAAAGTATTACAATACTGTTTCTCAATGATTTACAAAAAATGGTTGTACACTTTGTATATAAAATATAATATAGCTACTCACTGTATATGAGCTATTCCGCAATCTGATTGGTCGAGCTACCCAGCGTACATCAGCTCGTATACGGTGCGTAGCAAAACCAAATATATTATAAAACGATTATACCACTCGTCTCGTCGTATATGGCTAGCTCATATATGGTTCATATATTACTCGAGCTCGTGGTATAATTGTTAAATAGACCATGCTGCGTTAAATAGACCATGAGCATATACAGTAGCAAGTATATTTATCATTCTGGTCAAAATTGTGAATAAACATACCAAATTGGTTAGTCTGTCACTGCTTTGACCAGTAAATATGACACTAAAAGGAGCGTCTGTGTGAGATTTCACACTGTCATTTAAACGACCCAAATAACAGATAAATATTTCAGTAGCGATTACATCCCTGGGGCCGGTTGTTCAAAAGCCGGTTAACGCTAACCCAGGGTCAAAAATGCCTAACCCAGGGTTAAATTTTAAACCTTGGTTGATTTGCGTTGCACAAAGCTCGGTTAGCGTTAACCCTGGGTTAAAATTGGTAAAAAATTAACCCTGCTAGCTAGGTGGGTTAACTTTTTAATCCTGGGTTGACTTCGATTCAAAATGGATGAATAAGGAGCTGAAACACGTAGACACGTATAATTCGTCATGAATTTAACACTTTTGAAAGGTTTTACGAATAATTTCGACAGCAAAGAATTATTTAAGTTTGACTTCGTTCGGTTTCAGCTGATGTATTGATTTATTTATCTTCGCTTCAATGCAATACACGATAAATTAATACAACCATACAAATTGAAACATCGTAATCGAAATATTTGTTTCGCCGATGCTAAAATTTGATTCTTTTGATTGGCAGCAAGTGGTAAGGCTACGTTTGTTCCTGAATTTTGAATAATCAAAGAATGCCTGAAATTTTAAAATAGATTGTTTATAATTTGCCTAATTTTGTTTCACATCGACATTGTTTATCATACAAAATGGCCTTTCTTTTCGGTTCTTTCCAAAATTCCATGCACGGAAATTGCTGTTCAAAACAACGTACCTTCGACCCTGCTCTCACGGCATATAATCTTTCGACTGACAATATAATTATCCTCGTCGGGTAAAGTTTTGACGCTCGTTCATTGACCAATCGAAAACGTTCTTATATCCAATTTAGTCCTTAAAATACATTTAATCTTAGGTTAAACATTTTAACTCTCGGTTAACTAACCCTACCGCTAACCCTGCTTTGAACAACACAGTTTTAACCCAGGTTTAGCTAACCTAGAGTTAAGGATTTTAACCCAGGTTTAGCACTAACCCAGGATTAAATTTAACCTGCTTTTGAACAACCGGCCCCAGGTGCATTTTAAGTAAACTAAGCTGAAGATCTTCGGCGTGGAGTTACAAAATTATATTATATTTTATAGTAAAATTTGGTGTATTTTCGGTGTATTACTGTATACTTAACATGGAATGCACTATGGAATCCCAGAGCTTGGAATAGTTTTAGTAGAATATTATAGATTTGATAATCTTTATGTATTGTCACCCGACAGACAGTTGAATTTAGTAACTTTCAAAGGAACCAAGCAGGCTGATGTCTCATGCATGTGGGTGGTGCATTTAGTGTGCTGTCTCTTATCATTGAATTAAGCCAGTCACATGCATTAAGAACAGGCATAGATCACCGTCATGCATGAACCCAACAGTGTACTCATTATCATTACCAACTTGCCTATGCTTTGAGGGTTCTCCAGTAAATTCTAACCAACACCAGCAGGCAATTGCAAAAAATATGGCATGAAACATAATCCGGTGAAACCCAAAGAATCAAAACAAGACAAAAATGAGTTTCTGACCATGAAATCATCATCTAATTTTGATTTGTAATAAAATTAAAATATAAACCCAATCTTGTCTTGGTTTTGATGCCATTTAAAGAAAAATTTTATTCAGTTTGTTGGATTTGTCTCAACTCGTTTTACAACATGTGTTCATCAAGTCTGAAGTCCTGTCCTCAGAAATTTATCCGAGCGTATGGGTTAAGTCTTACAATGTAAACTAAAAAGACTAAAAAAGTAACATGTTTGCGTTCAATTCGTCTTGACACGATGCCCTGTTGCAAAAACAGCGATAGTTATAATGATAAACATGGCATCATACATAATGAGAAGGTTGGAGAATGCTTGTGGTATTTGTGAAGTGATCCAGAGAAAAACATAGACTGGAATATTCCACATAACACGGTAGCATACTGCGGCCATAGGAAAGGAATCGTTTTGGGATCCCGAGGCGAAAATTTGAAAGACACCGTGAGATGACAAGGTAAAGAAAAAAGATCGCAACATGCCCTCTACGTAACTTCCTTGTATGGTACCTGGGACAATACCGCTGTTCATCAAGGACGAAGGCGCCAGTAGAAATATGATAAATTGAGCATATCCAAGAGCCTGGAAGATGGTGTAGCGCAGCGGCCTTTGAAACGATGGGATTGTGATAGACAATATATCTTGGTAACATTTCTCGAACGAGGCGTCTTTAGTTTCTCGTGACCAAATGACATAAGTGAGAATGCCAAGTCCGCTGTCGAGTGTGGCAATCAAGAGCGCAAAGCGAGCATTGATTATTTTCTTTGCGTAAAACCATATTAAAACAACGTTAACTAACAGCACGCGGCCAGGGACGGTTCCTAGCAATGGTCCGTGGTTGGGAAGTTGACTTGACTTATGTCTCGACAAAACCAAATAGTACAATCCAATGCCTACCAAACCGGACCCAAACAGAATGAAATATCCCATGTCACCAGTGGGGATATCCATTTTAACAACTGCGTTCCAGAAACTTGGTGCGAAGGTCATACTCAGTCCGCCAATAACGTACGCGGTTAAAGCAGTTACGAAGTTGAAGCGTTGAGTATAGGTCAGCGGTCGTTCTGGTGGTACAGAAAACATCTTTTTCATAATGTCCATTGCGCTGATTTGCTCGTCTAAAATTGAAGTGAAAGAAGTGAGAGAGGGCTGAGGTGATACTGTGTGGAACGTTAACACGTAATATTTCATCGGCGTTTCGTCTATAATTATCTGATTATTCCTTGAATTCGATTATTTGATTTTTCCTTCTGTTGGGTCTCATGACGCACGCTCTGTGGGCGCGCGCCAGACGTACTGTGAGTATGCAACTTTGCTTTTGAACAAAAGTGGTCCCAGTGCATCTGGGATTGTTTCGAGCAACAAAATGTCGTCAAATATATGCGAAAGACTGAAGTGTCTAACATCATTCTGTATAAACTATAAATTAAATTAACTATTAAGTTCTTGATCAAAATACACTGCAATATTTTGCATGACCAAAAAGCCAGAGAAATTCACTACGGTTGAATTCTCACAATTGATAAGAAATTGATCAAGGGGAAAATTGTGTAGGCGGAATTTTTCGTTCGAACAAAATTTTTCGTCTGATATTCTTTTCAATTATGAGAATTCGACCGTAGCGGATTCCCTTCACCGAATCACCAGTCACTTTCGTTCGATCAAAAAATTCCGCCTAGACTAGTGGAAACCGCCTTAATGCAGCTATATTTCCACTTGCGAAGAAACGACATGGAAAACATTGGATTATGTTGGGGAATCATTTAACTAGGAAAATACTACCAAAGTATAGCTACAAAATAATGCATGAAAGTCTGGCAAGACTGTATTTTTACAAGAAACTATCGTGTTTGCAATGAGAATTACGCCCAGAAAATTCGCGATGAAACGGTGAGAAAGTTGTACGATTTTACTAAATAATAAACAAATAATCTTGCAATGCTGCTCGTACAACTGATTAGGGATAGTACTCCTGATGTTTGAAAATTTTGCCAAACTAGACTCGCCCTGGCAGCTCGTCCAATTTTTGCAAAATTTTCAAACCCAACTTGTACTATTAATCTCGAATTGTACTTGCCATCGCATGATTACTTATACTATAATTAGTAATTATAGTTGTTCAAAAGCATCATGTAGTTGCAAGTTACATGCTTGCGATGGACGGGTAGTAAAGTGCCTATCGAATTCGTTTATTTATGTCAGCTATGCATGATACAGCCCAAAGCAGGTATCGAGTTTAAATTTGTCTTTGATGTTGTTTCGTTTCTAACGTTCACACACAGTCGCGAGCTTAAGACGAATACATGAATATGCATGCACTCCCCAAATTAAGCTTCTAGCTGTGGCCCCGCGTGGATCTCTTCAGCAGCACGGTCTGCGGGGTGTTAAGGCCCTGTTACACAGTACAATTTTTAACACAAAATACAATACAATTCCACTTTTGAGATATGTAAATTTGCGTTTTTTACACTCCATGGACGTGTATATATTCCTATATATATTACACGGTATATCATTAACAACCAAAATAGCAGACACTGGGATTATGGATTAAAGCCCCGTTTACACTACGCTCAATTTTATGGCACCGCACGGCTAAAGATCTAAACCACTCCATAAGTAAATAGCAACCAAAATAGCAAATACCGGGATCAGGGTTTAAATGAAATAATTAAACTGTCATTCAACTATAAATGAGGACATGCAGGACCTTGGTTAGAGAATTTCCTAAACAGCCTGCGTAGAGAATTCCCGTGGGAACGAGATTGGCAACCCGAACACTGATTTCGTGCTTTCAGGCAGTATTTCCACCCATGGGTAACCTAGTTTTTAGGACCGATATTTGATACTTTTTTCCAACTGTTTCCGAGTAAGGACCATGCACACTTGTTCGCGAACTTATAAAAGTTCGATTGAAGACCAGACGAGAGAATAACGAGCTAACTTCTACAACAAGCATAACTTACTTTAGTTACACACACCAAACTTGAATAAACAATTGTAATTCGTCCGTGTAAATTTACTGCACTCTTCTTTAGCGTTCTCGCTCTGTTTGAATTACACAATTTACTGACATCTGATACTTTAGATTGACAGACTTATATACATGCGTTACGTAACCAAGAAAGGGTGTCAACATGTCAATCTTCCATACTACGTGTAAGTTTCAAACTAAGACAGCACACAACCTACGAGTTGCATTCTCGTGTTGCCAGATGCATTTCTTCTATGCATCGCATTGGTTTTGGTTAGAAGCTAAATTAAATGTCACAGACTGCCCAGGCTAACGGTGGAAATTGATGGGTAATGTGATTTGTGTGTATTGGGGCCCACAAAGAACTATACGAAATCACGCATTCACGGCCCAAAATAACGCATCACGCTCACGCAAAACAGGTCCAAATTTCACGTTCACGCTGAGGCTAAAAGAGAGCAATGCCTAATTGAATTCGACAAAATAAATGACAAACATAAATAGCAAGTCAGAAACATCCCAACAAACGCTTTTGAGATCTTTTCTGTGGGATCTAGCCATTTTTGGAGCAGCCTGGATCGCGTAATCACGCTATTTCGCAAAAGAATTCACGAAATCCGCCGCTTAGGTTTAAATATTCCCGGCTGTCACTAATATTTGAATTCACGATTTCACGCACCGAAAAATAATTTAATCCTGCGATAACGACCAAAATAACAACCATTCACGCTTCACGTAAAAATCACGGGGGGGGGTGGTGTATGCATGCATATGATACAATGTTTTTCTTTGTACTGTGTGATTTAGATCCTAATGACAGGAAATAATATTTATAGTACGCATGCAACTGCACGTTAAATTTGAAATCCATATTATAATTGTCCAAGAAATACAACTTAGGGAGTTAGGGTTAGGTTTGCGTCTAGTGCACCGTAAGACTCTGTTCTCACTTTCTAGCTGTAATGGAAACGCGTATCAATTTGTTGTCAACCCCGCCATCGTCGTGAAAAGTTAGTCGATCGATGATGACCTCTTTCGCAATAACTGGATCCACATCGTCGAGATCGCGTTGTGCCGATGCCTTGAACCAGCGCTTGAATGCTTCGTATGACTTAAAATGTGTCACATAATCCGCTTGTTTGACAATAACATTGCTAAACAATCCTACGTCTTGAAAAAGCTTTTCGTATTCGTCTTGAGTCATTGCATGGTAGTTGCATCTTTCGAACTCTTCGGCGTAAACAGGGCCAGCATGTCTCCTACACAAAATCGATAGCTTTCCTCCGGGTTTTAACGATTGGTAGGCTTTCTGTATGTATAACCTTTTGTGCTCGTCCGGGAACCAGTGAAATGCATTCGTGCTTACATGAAAATCGTAGTACGGCTCATTATCGTGTGGAAATCCATCCACGCTGTTGCCAACGTGAAATTGAAGATTGCCCTGTTCTTTATATTTTTCCTCAGCAATTTTGATTCTAGCGGCGTCAGGATCGACTCCAACCGTTTGACCTTCAGAGCCAGCGATGTCGCCGATATGTTTTGTAACACTACCTGTACCGCAACCCATGTCAAGCACTCTGGCTCCTGGGAATATATTTACCTCGTTGACAAAATTACAGCCAGATATATATTGTGGTTTGGCTAGGTCTTCGTATTCTTGAGCGTCTCTTTCCATTCTGCCTTTTGAAAAAATCTAAAATGTTTGATCTTTGTTGATTTTATAGATCAAATCAATGTGGACAACTAGCATGTGGACAATCCTCAATACTCTGTTGTTGTCCAAGCATACGCGCCAGCCATATTTGATTGCATTCCATAATCCTCATTCCTCCCACGCGGCTTTTTATGTCATTACCTGTGGTGAATTGGTCAGAATTTTTCCACTTATGTATATCGTATAACACATCACGCTATCATCTATTGTAAGCATTTTTAGAGTGTTCCTCTTTTGTGTTTCCTTCGGTAAATATTTATAATAAATATAAAACTCCCCCCACTTTCTTATAATATTGAAGTGCATAATATTTGGCAAAATTGAAGTGCCAAATTTTCTTATTTCCAAAAGCAGGACTTTTTGAGGATTACGTGCTGCTAAGATCTTTTTTAAATGTGATCATTTGAAAGAAATATGGGTAATATTCCTGAAGAAAATATATTTCATAGAAGTAACCAAGAATCTGCAAATTGGCCTTGGAAAAAATCGCCCTATTACCATGCAACAGAGCCAGCGACCGTTAACGTGTTCTTTTATTCTTCGCCTGGTAACGTGTAATGTTGTAGGTTACGTGGCCCGAACATATAGAAAAAAAAACATTAAAAAGATCTTTTCTGAAAATACAATGTTTAAAATCCAACCTTGCTGGGGGTTATTGTTCATCCTGATTCTTCTTTAGTTGAATTTTTATTAGCATAAGTTAAAAATCCATTTGTTACCTAGGTATCGCAAAGGCGGCTCATCAATGCCGTCACTACCCTTGGTCCTAGTTTTCATTTATCGGAAACGTGGCAAGTCACTCAAAACGCTTCTAACAGAATACTACTGGCAGTACGAGATAACGATCCCCTTTAAAAAAATTTTGATCTATTTACCTGAATTAACGAAACGCGCAACAGATGCAAATGTTGTGTAATCCTTGTCGCAGAAGAATCTCAAAATACTGGGTGATCTCTTTGATTATATGCTTCCAGATTTTGTTTGTGCTATACACGTGGGAGAATATGTATTTTCCTTCGGAAGTTAAGCGAACCACTGAAAGAATATATCAGAATGAAAACAATACTTACAATACTGAGTACAAAACCAATGGAAACAAACCTGCTTCGCGATTTTCCTTGCCAACAATGAAGATTAACGGAAAGCGAAAATCATCTCCGACAAAAAAGCCAACACCAGATAAAGTAAATGGTGATCAACCCTATGTAGATTTCAAGTTCGTGTACCCGGAGGTAAAACCAACCTTTCAGAACGCCAGCCGGCCGATGGGTTTTTATCTCATCGTTGTTGTCAACTCTGGGGCAAAAGGCGACGAACACAGGCGTCGCCGAGCGAGAATTCGCGAAACCTGGGCAAACAGGAATACATGCGAGCATTCAAACGCCATGAATAACCCCAATTTGAAAGACAAGATGTGGACTTTGGTGTTTGTGCTTGGAAAGGCGGGAGGAGAGGATGACAAAAAAAACATTGAAGAAGCCAAAGCACACAATGACATATTGATTGGTGACATTATTGATAATTATTGGAACAACATGGTGAAATTGTACATGGGCCAGCTGTGGGCTTCATTGCTGGGCACGAGGTACACTCTTAAAACGGACGATGATGTTTACGTGCGCATACCGAACGTTATAAACTATCTCGTTTCCCAGGGATCACCCCCTCGATTTTATGGCGGGGGAACATACCATAGCTCACCTGTTTTTCGTCTTGGAAAGTGGAAGGTAAGCGAGGAAGATGTCCCTGAAAAAATATGGCCGCCTTTCAATCCTGGTGCGTTTATTCTCTTCTCTGCAGATTTGTTGGACATTTTAATGAGTTATATCTACATTCGCAAGCCCGTTCACACTGATGACGCATACATTGGAGTTGCCATGAGAGACTTTAAAGTCAAAGTTGTTCATATTTTGTCATTTGTTGTTGAGCATCACATGGCCACATTGATTCGTACAAAAGATAATTGCTATATGTTGAACGTGCTTGCATATGGCCACAGCGTGGATATTGAGGCGATGGACCATTGTCACAAGAGACTTGAGGAACTGTGTCATTCCAATACCACACTCAAAACATTGAAATGTTGAAATTAATTGACATTTAATTTATTAAGAAACAAGCCTCGATCCTTACAAAGGCCCTCAGGTTATATTATATTATCCGTATAATGATAATATCAAGTAATTCTAATATAGTTAATTATATGTACATGCACGGACAGCAGGGTAGCTAATATCAACAATAATTTTTTAAATATATATAAAAAAAACAGTTGTAAAAATCTATATACAAACTACAACATCTAAATTGACTAAAATATATATACATAAGTATTAGATAAAATAATAAAGGTTAGAAATTTTAATTGAAGAGATTGAAAAGTACTGTTATCCTTAGTTTATTTTTGAAAACGTTGTTAGAAATCATAAGATTATTGAAGTCAGTTGGCAGATTATTTCAAGTTTTAACACCGTTGGAGGGTAGTAAAACTAATTAATCAACGTAGCAAAAATTACTGCGTAAATGATCCTCTTAGAGCGCAAGACTTGATTAATTTTATCTCAGTTCCCATTCCGTTTGAAACTTTGCTGATGCTATTGATATGGTCTTCCCATTTTATCTCTTCATCGACTAATGACCGTTGCCAAGACATACTCGTATTAGCGAGTATACGATTCACGACACGGCCAATAGCTATAGTGACACCTGCATGGAATTCTGGTCTTAATAGTCACGGTCTTAGTAGACAATTTTGAAGTTTGAATTTTTCGCCGTGATTACTAAAACCAAAATTCCCTGCAAGCGTCACAGCTTGATACGTCATTATGCATAAGGAGGGTACCTAAATATCGAGGCAGGATTCAAGTCAGGACTCGAGCCAGGACTCGAGTCAGGACTCGAGGTCAGAACTCGAGGTCAGGACTCGAGCCAAGGACTCGAGCCGACAAGCTCCGAATTAATGACCCATCTACGTCTGGCTGATGGAAACTTCTATTGCCGTCTTTCCCGCGTGCCTGTTGGCGTAAGCGGGTTCTTCCCAGTTTAATGGTTCTTCCCGTGTGCGGACAAATTTTAAGCGCTTTTGTTCATTCGTGCCAAAATAAAGTGCCACGAATGAACAAAAGCGCTTAAAATTTGTCCGCACAAGAGAAAAATTTGCTTACGCCAACAGACACGAGTGATTATTAGCTCGGCTAGTTGCTCTCGTGTGCGGCAGGTTTTAAGTAGACTAGAATTTTTCCGAATTCGTTAAATGTGATTTTTTATGATACCATTTCCTGAGTCCACAATTTTTAAATCGCTAAATGAATTCAAAAACAGAACTATGCAAAACTTCTAGTTAGTCAGCAACATTGTATTGGTCGCATAGCGTTAGAAAGGCTAATTCTTTTACCATTACGATTTACGGTGCATGCACCATTAAATCGTAAAAATTTGAAAGTTAAAACAATGGATAATAGAAACACAATGTGTTTTTATTCCCCATGCCATGGTCAGAAATGAAAATTAACGATTTGCATCCGATATTTTAGACAGCAATTACCTGTTGGTTACGAGTTATGTTACCCCCAATTTTTATTTCATAAAATGATTTATTATAAAATCAACTATATGTCATCCAAATATGGCGAATTGGTCGCATTGCGTGAGAAGGGTTGATTGACTCGAGTCCTTGACTCGAGTTCTTGACTCGAGTCCTGGCTCGAGTCCTGGTTCGAGTCCTGCCTTGAATCCCAGGGTTTCCACTTTCAAGGAAATTTCCTTTTTTGAGGAAATTTTGGCTAAAAAACCGGTTTCAAGGAAAAAAAAAGAATCAAGGAAATCTAAGGAAATCTTAGAAAATCTAAGGAAATCTAAGGAATATTTGAGATAGCTTCGAAAAACTCAAAAAAGACGCAAAAATGAAAATTAATACATGTTTTTCAGGGCACCATTATTGTGAGATCAAGTATTTTGTGTTTAGTTCAATTAAAAATTAATAGGCGGAAATCAATAAATTTTGCTTCAAGGAAATTTAAAGAAATTTTAATGCTGAATCAAGGATATTTTCAAGGTGCCTTGTGGAAACACTGTTGAATCCTGACTCAAGCAATAGTACAACGCGCTTGCACTTATGAATTTGCAATTTGCATTACACTTTATAGGCAAAGTATCACTGCGAAGAATTGCTTAGAACCGCCTTTAAATGTTTAAAACGTCACTGCTGAGGTAAGTAAGTTATTTTTTGTAACATAGCGTCCTAAGATGCTGTGTGCGTGTTCCAAACTAACCAAATTAATAAGTGAAATGCTGCGAGTGAATACACGTAGGGCCGTTAAGGCTAGTTTCCACTCAGGAAAATTCTGCCGGGTATCTCACGTACAAAATGTGGAATAACTTCGCTTCTTTCCATGCAACAGATTTTTCTCTGCAAGTCATTCTTGATCAATGCATTAAGCATTATTTGAGGATATTTTGAGTTTATTTGAATTTATACATTAATTTTCGATTCTCAGAATACGAACTATATAATTATCGTCCATACTGAATGTCATCCTTGATATTTTAAATCTAAGTTTAGGATCAGAGTGCTCGATATACCGAAGTATAGAGCTAATAAGACGAGAATAAAATACAATAAATTTGATAGAATCCGTCTCTAGTATGTATAAATCGGGCCATTGAAATGAATAATGATAATAACTTAACATTTGCACGATTAACATGACAAAGTAGTCTGCTAGGCTATGGCAATGTCAATACAATAGCGAGATATTTTGAAACGTGGCAATTAGTGGCAACGCCGATAGCACCGGCACATATACTGCACAGAATACCACTGACTGCATGTGACATAACGCCGGATCCATATCTCCTTTATACTATACATATACTTACAATAAGGCAAGAAATAAAATTATCGGGACGCGAAAATCATCACTAACAGTAACAAGAAAGCCACCTGCTCATGAAATAAACGGCGGTCAACCCTGTAACGTGTTTGTTCATTACGATACATTGTAAACTCGGGATACATCAATCATAATATCGTGACAAACCCCGTGTAGATTTTAAATTCGTCAACCCGGAAATTAAACCAACCTTTCAAAATGTCAGTGGGGGCGGATGGATTTTTATCTCATCATTCTTGTAAACTCTGCGCAAAAGGTGAAGAATTCAGACATCGCCGAGCGAGAATTCGCGAAACCTGGGCAAACAGGAATACATGCGAGTTTTCAAACGCCATGAATAACCCCAATTTGAAAGACAAAATGTGGATTTTGGTGTTTGTGTTTGAAAAGGCGGGGGAGAGAGTGACAAAAGGAACATTGAAGCAGCCACGCACAATGACATATTTATTGGTGACATTAATGATAACAAGACGCCTGTTCTGGCGTTAACTCCGGCGTGCCGTGCACTTGCCAGTCTTCAATATAAAGCTTCTGAACATAAACAATACAGTTCATATTCATTTAGATGCCTTGCGAACTTAAATGTTGTTCGATCGCGAAATTCAGAAGCACATCGTACTTTAAAAAGTATAGAAGTTCAATTGTTCAAAAATGTAAATAAACCACATGATATATTCGCTTTGTCTTACACTTTGTCTTTGGAATTCGCGCTTATATAGTTATATTAAATCTTCAATCCTCTGCAAACTACGACGTGTCAACGCGCCCGTACACGACCACATCATCTTGTTAAACGGCGAATTTTCAACTCCGTCGCTAACGCCGGAGAAATTATTGGAGCAACATGGTAAACAACCTCGTAAGCCAGGCTCTTTCTGGCTTGCGAGGTTGCATGGTGAAATTCTACATGAGCCAGCTGTGGGCTTCATTGCTGGGCACGACCACAGTTAATAGAAATTTCTATTAACGGTGGCACGACTCACAAGATACACTCCAAACATTAGAAACTATCTCGTTTCCCAGGGATCATCCCCTCGATTTTATGGCGGAGGAACATAATTACATTATTCGTTATGGAAAGTGGGAGGTAAGCGAGAAAGATGTCCCTGAAATAATATGGCCGCCTTTCAATGCCGGTGCCGTTTATTCTCTTCTCTGCAGATTTATTGGACATTTTAAAGAGATATATCAACCTTCGCAAGCCCGTACACACTGATGACGCGTATATTGGAGTTGCCAATAGAACTGCGCACAACCACAATGCCTCACGGCCCTAAAAAATTGCTTTTTTCTGCCTACTGCACAAATTAGGATACTTACGGGGCGCAAGTGCATTCTCAATTCTCAAAATTCGAGTTCCTTGTTTTTGTGAGAGTGCATTTATTTCAGTATTATTGTCTTTGTTAGGGTCATTCACAGAGTTACATATCACAATGCGCAAGTATTACATTTAACACAGTTATGGAGCCATGTTTCCGTTTGGAGTAATCCTATTATTTCCCTTGGTCAACCACCAGTGGCGGATCAAGGTATAGGTTGAGGCTCAAGGGGGACACCCCGGCCCCCAAATTGGCATAGCAAAATTAGCAGGGCAATCAAACATTTTGTAACGGCAATAAACATCTCGGTTGATGCAGTTGCGATATTGTGATTTGGAGATTGGACTGAATTACTAAAGTATTTATTCATTGATTAATTTCGATCGAGTTATGCGCCAAAAAGCCTTTCAAAACTGTAATGTGTCTGTCATATATTATAATATGCATTTATAGTGCTAGTAGCTAAAATGCACTGAAGACTTACGGGTCAGGAAGTTTGGCGGTTTGGGAGTTCAAAGATAAAATATTTCGTGCGCGTAACATGCACTAACATGACGGCAGTACCCCAAAAGAATGGGGGAGAATGATGGGTAAAATGTATGCGTAGGGATACATCTTTTAAAATGCTTCCGGGCTTAAGTGTCCCACTGTATATTCTTTGCAGTGTGATTTAATAGATGCTAATGAGATAAAATAAAAGTACACATGCAATTGCACATGAAGTTTGAAATCCATATTATAATTGCCTAAGAAGTACAAATTGCGTCTGAAACACAAGACTGTTCTTTTCACTTAGTAGCTGTAATTGAAACGCATTGCATTTTGGAGTCAATCCTGCCATCGTCGTGAAATGTAACTCGATCAGCCATCGCTTGTTTCGCAACGGCTGGATCCACATCGTCGATGTTGTGATGTGTAGACGCCTTGACCCAACGCTTAAATTCTTCGTATGACTCATAATGTGCCACATAATCCATTTGTTTGACAATGACATTGCTAAACAATCCTACGTCTTGAAAAAGTTTTTCGTATTCATCTTGAGTCATGGGATGGTAATTGAGTCGTTCGAACGCTTCGGTGTAAACCGGGCCAACATGTCTCGTACACAAAATCGACAGCTTTCCTCCGGGTTTTAACGATTGGTGGGCTTTCTGTATGTATAACCTTTTGTGCTCGTCCGGGAACCAGTGAAATGCATTCGTGCTTACATGAAAATCGTAGTACGGCTCATTATCGTGTGGAAATCCATCCACGCTGTTGCCAACGTGAAATTGAAGATTGCCCTGTTCCTTATATTTTTCCTCAGCAATTTTGATTCTTGCGGCATCGGGATCGACTCCAACCGTTTGACCTTCAGAGCCAGCGATGTCGCCGATATGTTTTGTAACACTACCTGTACCGCAACCCATGTCTAACACTCTGGCTCCTAGGAATATATTTACTTCGTTGATAAAATTACAGCCAGATTTATATTGTGGTTTGGCTAGGTCTTCGTATTCTTGAGCGTCTCTGTCCATCTTGCTTATCTTTGTCACCACAAGTGTTAAATGTATTCACTTCGATTTACTGCAAGAACTATGGACTGACTAGTGTGTGGACACTCTTAAATACTCTGTTGTGGAAGCATGCGTCAGCTATATTTGATACATTACCTAATCCTCTGTTGTGGAAGCATCCGTCAGCCATATTTGATACATCACGTAATCCTCCCACGCAGCCTTTTTAATTAACGTCGATACAAACCAGTGGCACCAACCCATGAGTGGGCGGCATTGAACTGTAGGTAAACTGGAACGCTAACTTCTGACAAACTCCTGACAAAACATCCATATTAGGTTGAAGCCAAAATTGTTTTTCTAAGTTATGAGCTGAAATACTTAACGCCAGACGTTTGGCTGTATGTCGAATTAAAGCTATTAAAAAGTTATATTTGGTGTGAAAATTTCAATACTATTACCTATATACTAACAATAGTTTGATTTCTAAAGGTCTTCTTTTTTGATACACCCTGTATATACAGTGGTGCCAGCCTGACGATTTAGTCATGCTATGGAAATTTTATGTCATCATTATTCATTTTTTTGGAAATTTCAGAAATTCATTGCTTTCACAGTCAATAAACACCAAAATATTAGCATAGCATGACTCAAATTGTCGGGCTGGCTAAAGTTGAAGTTGAATATTACGGTTGGGTGATAACGATCCAACTAATTTAAACTGAACTGATCTATTACCTATTTAGCCGCAACGTGCAATTGAGATGCCAATGAGGATATGTAATCCTTGTCGCAGTAGAACAAAGAAATGCTGGGTGATCTTTGTACTTGTATGGTTCCAAATTTTGTTTGTGCTATACATCTGGGAGAATGTGTATGTTCTTTCGCAAAATGAACGAACCACTGGAATAATACCTCTGGACGCAAACAATACATACAATAAGTACAATACTACCAGTGGAAACAAGCCTGCTTCAAGAAAGCCACCTGCTGATGAAATCGGTCAACCCCATGTAGATTTTAAATTCGTCTACCCGGAAATTAAACCAACCTATTCAGAGCGCCAGCGGGCGGATGGATTTTTATCTCGTCATTCTTGTCAACTCTGGGGCAAAAGGCGACGAATACAGACATCGCCGAGCGAAAATTCGCGAAACCTGGGCAAACAGAAAGACATGCGAGTATTCAAACGTCATGAATAACCCCAATTTGAAAGACAAGGTGTGGATTTTGGTGTTTGTGCTTGGAAAGGCGGGAGGAGAGGATGACAAAAAGAACATTGAAGAAGCCAAAGCACACAATGACATATTGATTGGTGACATTAATGATAATTATTGGAACAACATGGTGAAATTGTACATGGGCCAGCTGTGGGCTTCATTGCTGGGCACGAGGTACACTCTTAAAACGGACGATGATGTTTACGTGCGCATACCAAACGTTATAAACTATCTCGTTTCCCAGGGATCACCCCCTCGATTTTATGGCGGGGGAACATACCATAAAGCACATGTTATTCGTTATGGAAAATGGAAGGTAAGCGAAGAAGATTTCCCTGAAAAAATATGGCCGCCTTTCAATGCTGGTGCGTTTATTCTCTTCTCTGCAGATTTGTTGGACATTTTAATGAGTTATATCTACATTCGCAAGCCTCTTCACACTGATGACGCGTACATTGGAGTTGCCATGAGAGACTTTAAAGTCAAAGTTGTTCATATTTTGTCATTTGTTATTGAGACTAACATGGCCACATTGATTCGTACAAAAGATAATTGCTATATGTTGAACGTACTTGCATATGGCCACAGCGTGGATATTGAGGCAATGGAGCATTGTCATAAGAGACTTGAGGAACTGTGTCACTCCAATACCACACTCAAAACATTGAAATGTTGATGTTGAGTTTAATTAAAAACCATGTAATATATATAAGTCTTCAAGCAAAGGCCCTTAGGTTAGAATGTTGTTCTTTCTGCATATTAGTATATTAGTTAATAGCTAGTTATATTTTGTATAATTGTTATACCATGTATGTGATATACATGCAATGGGCTTTTCCAAGTAATATTCAATTAGAACCAGACAAAATATTGTCTTTTAATTAAAGAGGGTTACACGGCAGCTTCTGTGCTTCCGCTCATAACATTGGGGAACTCCGTGATTTAGAAATTGCCCAAATTTCACATGTTTTGGAATTTTTCATTATTCATCGTACTTATTTTGAAGTTTTTCAGCCGTGTATAATTTGATTTCTTGTTGAGTTTTGCTTCTTAAACATGACGCCCCAAGCCTTCATATTATGTCACAGGCCAGATTGGTTATATCGTTATTCTACGGATTTTGTGATTAGCGGTTAGGAAAGGGTGACGGTTAGGGACTGGATTCAAATAGAAAATATTTCGTGTACGTAACGTAACCATAGCGCGTAACATGGCGAAGAGGACTGGGGGCTATGGACAGGGATTATCGGGATTTTTTAGGAGGTCTTGGGATATTTTGAGGGCTTACTTGGGGTTTTTACAGAATTACAATTAGCAACACTGATTCCTGGATGTGAAAGTTGATAAGAATTACTTAACCTATAAGAATTACTGAAATCCTGTAAGATTTGGGTAGAACTTCAATAAACATTTCAAAAAATATATATTTATAACAGCAATACATATAGACTATAGTGTATGAATTTACGTCAATTGATAGAACATATAATAAATATAGCTTCAGAAGTAGTTACATACAGTAATTACTTCTCTATTACATTGAACATAGTGAATGATGTCATTGTGTTTCAATACAACTTATCAACTCATCAAAAACATAGTCAACTTTCTGTGTTTGAATTGGCCAATGGCCTTGCATTTCGACGACTGACTAACTATTTGGGAAAAAGTATACCAAAACAAGCATTTTTAAGCAAATACATTGATCAACTTCATTGTAATGTGTTGTAGAGTAATAAATATGAACTTTAAAACATATAATAACATGTTATAGCAACTTGTTTCGAGTAAGATGGAAATATGGGAACATTAAAACTGGACTAATTTACTTTAGTAAGATACAAAATATCACGTGTTCTAGCGAATTGACTGGAAATATCTAAGTAGGTTCGTTAATTGGCACTTTTAATCCCTCGATTGAATTGACTGTGGAATGCGGGCTCTGATTTAATTTGGTCCCAATTTTGACGTTAGCAGTGTGCTGGGGCTCTGATAACTGACGAGATTGTGTTTAAAAGTTAAAACTTAAGCACGAGGCTTTTTTAAACGTATCGAGAGCTGACCACACGCGTTGGTGTTGTTTATTGCCTGATATAAAACACATTTTAGCTAAGGAGAAAAATGTACTTGTACAATGCACAGCTGCAGAAATATGACACTCCACTGAGCGATATCATTGTGACACTTCACTGATATCATATTATTAATAAAAGTAAATACTGTAGCTATAAATGTAATTAATTGTGATTTGAAAAAATCGGTTTGTTCGCGATTAATAGGGAACATTTTCAAGCGGGAGTTTGTAGCCATTGCTAATGTCAGTTATTGTTCTAATTGTGAACTGCACAACATAGGCGTTGATTCATGTGCTGGTAAGCCTGGTATGTCATGTTTGGTGAAGAGTCTACTACTTCTTTAAAGCAATTTAATGGACCAGCGTAGGTGGAAAAGTCTGCCTTGGGAGGTTGCAATGACCCATTTGATTATAATCGATCCACGATAAAATGTTTGCGCATTACCGTTAATTTTAAACCACAGCATCAGCCCTCAGCATCCAATTAGATTAGGAAAACTCCTTGAAGTTTATCGACTCAGTTTTGACATATCAACATTGCCTTCTCGTGTGTATTGGGACAGGTGGTTTTTATTCTCGAATTGGTTTGACAAGAACTGATGATACCTTTCTTACCTACCAAATTTATCCATTAGTTTTTTTGCACCTACCGTTGTTATAAGTCTCATTTTCTTACAAGACTGCGTGGGTGATGTCGTGATGCCAAACACATTGACCACACTGATGAGCTGTTCACTGCGGTATTAAGCGTGTATACATGTATATAGGAAGAGGCTAGTTTGGGGGTACACAGTACCTTGTGATGTCGGATGTCCCTACTTTGATAGTTTGATTTGCAATATCGCGCAGCTTTGCTAATAATGCCTGCGAAAAGGTGAAATAATATCAATTGCGACCTTGTAGTCCATGAGCGAATTTTGCTTGTAATAGACCTTTCTTATAATGACGTCAAACGCGGGAAGTCTGATGTTACACGAAATTTAATTGGCTCCACAAAACTGTCGAGCCAATCAAACTTTGTGTAACATCAGACTTTCCGCGTTTGACGTCATTATGAAAAAGGTCTATTGGGCCTAGCAAACGAAAATTTACAATAGAATGAACATGCAGATAAGATCGGAAAGGTTTAGGTTAAAAAGTCGAATCGATATCAACTCAATTAAAACGAGTTCTGAGTTCCAATTAAAACGACTTGTCTTGAGAAATTTTTAATGCAAGTGCGATTTCCTGATCTCGCCGATTAATCTGGATTGGTCTTTAATAACTTCCGGCTCGGTCCTAAACCGAGGCCGGCGCGACGTCATTGATGATGATGTATGATAAGCAAGGGCATATGTTATTGAAAAATTATAGTATTGTTTTGTCGCTGTATTTTGCATCCTGAAAAGATTCATCCCAGCTGTACGAACGGAAATCAACCATCTTTGGCGTAAAGGATAATTTAAAGAGGGCCTTGTCTGTTTTATTGGGACACAAAGAACTAAAATCCGAGACAATATCGACAAATGCTGGCATGTACTTCATATGACAACTTCGACTACAATATAAAGCTACAATTCTCCTGTGATTTATCAGTCAAGCCCTTCGTGAAATGGGCTTTTTGTTTTCAAAGTTATGCAGTCTTATTTTCTCTTCTGAAGGTAAGTGTTATTCATCCTCGGTTTCTCATTTGAACTCTTTTTTCTTTTCGAACTGGCTATTAAAAATTTGCTACTTATAAATGGCGATGATGCCGAACTCAAATATTTTGTAATTCGACTTGAAACAAGGCCATACACGCGCTTTGTTAGTCGGGTTTAGGTCTGTATCGATGTCAAGCGAGGCATGCCTTTCTAAACCCTGTTGTCTTTCATTTCTGTCATTTCATATGGCTTTATAACAGTCTTAGGTACTATTATAAACTACAGTATTCAAATATATCATCAACCTTGCCGATGGTTCAACAAGCATGTCACATTAATTCATTATATAAACACTATTATGTAGTCCTATTGTATAGGTATTTTTTTGCTTCAATAAGGCTTCTATACCCGAGGGTATGAATAGTAACATGAAGGGCCCATCTTTGAATAAAAAGGGTAGTTTTATTGCACTGCAAATGGCTCCTTTCGTTGGGACCCAGGGATAGTCCCCTTTGTCTTGGTTAATAGCAACATTCCCTAATTGAAATCATTGAGCATTAGCATGAAGTTAATTGTCTTACTTAATAGCAAGGTAACTGTGTGTTACCTAATTTCATGGTGTAATAATGAACTGCTGTAAATCAAAGAATCTTAATGAAGTATGAAAATGATTTATCAGAAGAAAAATTGATTCAACCTGATTTGATTCTATTGCAATTCTGAAAACCTTGAAATTGACCATGATTTTCTTCAATGAGACATATATTTCACACGAGTCAGGTGCAGGAATGTATGTATTTAAGAGTAGATAAAATCCTTAGCTAAAGCCCTTATATACACTGCTTGTAAAAAAGAGCTTGTAATCAGGTGATTATTTTAATTTGCAAATTATTTTCATTTCTAGTTTTATCATACAGGTGGCATGGAAATGTTTTAATTTAAATATTGATACAAAGCAATCATTATATATTATATATATATATATATACCTATCCTTGTAACAGAAAATATTGCGTACAAAATCTTATGGATAGAGTGGCAGAGTGACATAACACAAAGATGTAAACACAAGTCACCTCATCAAAATTTTTTTTGCTCATCGAAATTTAATTTTGCTACAAGCTTGTACGATTAAGTAACTTGTGTTTTCATATACAAAGATAAAAAAACGATAGACTTGGTTTACTTCATATGATTTTATTTGATAGTAAAGTAAAGCACTTGTTTTTTTATCTTTGTGTTATTAGCTCTATACCTCGGTATATCAAGCATAAAATGTATTATTCCTCTGTCTAACTGGCTAAATTTAAAACTAGGAATAGTTATTAGTAAGTCAGTCAGGCATAAGCTAGTATATTAGTATTGAATATGCACCTCATTTTGGCTTCTAGCTACGGCACTGGTTGGTAAAATTGGCAAGTTTGGTTGCAAAATATAGAAAAAATGAAAATTATTTTAAATTTTCATGTATAAGTCTGTATTACATGTGAAAAAGACTAACTGCATTCCTTTTTAGTACAATTCTCAAGTAAAAAAGGCTGTTTACAAAAATCAGACATAAACAGCACACATTTCCTTATTCTCCACCCTTGCAAATCTTATTAGCACCTTGGATTATTATTAATTCTTAGTAAGCATTAAAAAAGGTTTTATTAAAAGACATATTGTTTTCTGTTTAGAACACAAAGTTATTATAGTTGGTTTAGATAATGCTGGAAAGACAACAATACTTTATCAATTGTAAGTACCTAAGAACCTAACTAAGTACGGTACCTGAAGAAACATGAGAAATGTGACAGGATCTAATGAGAGAAAAAATATCTTGGTGTTCCAGAGCTCAAAATAACAGCCGGTCAACGGACAACTACTGGCCAAAAATGCTTCTTGAATTCGTCATCTCAATTTTCAAAAATTGTGTGAATTAGTGAGAAGAAAAAAAGCGATTTTGACCGAGCTAAAATTGGGTTGAGCGGTCACTTTGACCAGAGATTTTTCGGTTGTTATTTTGAGCCCTGTATTTTGATGCAGGGCTTTGATGAAGGTGCTGCTTGTTGAAAGCATGATTAGCATTGGTTTTCTGGAAGAACCAATTCAACGTAATTTAATTAAGCTGTTGTAGAACTATGAATTGTATTTTACTAATTTTTAAGGTTCTCACACTTTACTAAGGTTCTCACATGTTCCTCCAGCTTCTTTCTTTAATTAAAACCATCAACAGATCAACCTTTCAAGATACAATTTTTTATCAACCGTGAATATTTTTTTTTAGTTTAATGAATGAAGTGGTTCACACATCCCCAACAATAGGAAGCAATGTAGAAGAGGTACATATATGAAGCTGTGTCGAATTTCTATGAGGGTCTAACTTAAATGTATGCCTCAATTATTTTGCTCTAATCATACCTATTAATGTGTTCAATTAAAGATTGTTTGGAAAAACATGCATTTCCTAATGTGGGATATTGGAGGGCAAGATGCCCTGCGCTCTTCGTGGGATACATATTACGCTAATACAGAAGTAAGTGTGATTGTGCATATATTTTCACCTGTGGGAGTTTCAGAAAATATGCATTTTTTTAGCTAAATTGCCTGGAATTACATACCAAATGCTTAATGCTATAAGCCTTTTCAGCTTCATGTCACTTCACATACACTGTATATATATTTCTGATGGTATGAGACCATTTATTTATGAGCCCAGTATTTATTTATGAGCCCAGTATTTTATACATGGATTGTATTTTATACATCGACTGTATTTTTCCTTTTCAGTTTGTAATTATAGTAATAGATAGTACCGATAGGGAAAGACTAGCTGTGATAAAAGAAGAAATATATAGAATGTTAGCGGATGAAGTAAGTCCTATCTCCTTCGATAATTTCTGGTTTCATGGCTTTTTAGGGGTTCACAAAATCAAAATATTTTTCTTGTTTTTAGCAACTGAAACATGCAAGTGTATTATTATTTGCGAACAAACAAGACTTAAAGGTGTGTTCTTTATGTGCTAAATCCACCCAGTTCTAAGGCATTGGTGGGTGAATGTACTCTAAGTTCACACCCCCCCCCCCCCCCGCAACTCCAGCCTGAACACATGGTCATGGGTAAGTTTAGATTAGTTTAATCTGCCATATTTGTGCTTCAGGGCTCAATGACATCGGCAGAGATTTCACAGCAACTAAATCTAACATCGATAAAAGACCATGGCTGGCATATACAGGTTTGTGTGCCGTCATAAAAATATAGTCAGGAGATTTGGAACAGTATGAACAGTATATATCGAACATAGGCCAATTTTGGTTGGCGTTCTACTTTTATGATTTCGTGAATGTGCTTGTTTATATCATGAGAACAGCGAGGAACGTGTATGTCTAAAAGTAAAAATGGTGATTGAGTGACAGCCAGTGCTAAGCTTGAAATAAATAAACAAGCATAAGCATAAAGCCAAGGATTGCTAGGACAGCTAGGATTTTGTAATTCTAGTCCCCAGGTCCTAAAGTGTTTTTTCCTTTGGCATGCAATATTCTTTGACAGCATTTCTGATTTATCCCTTTTGTAGGCATGTTGTGCGCTAACCGGAGAAGGGTAGGTGTTATTACATTATTACAAAGGATGCATGGGTAAAAAATATACGTAGCTACATTGCATGTTTATAAAAGATACTAGGTTTAGGAATAAGCCCTATTGTATTCACTGATCCAATTTTAGAGAATCCAATCAACTTGTGATGGATGTTTCGTAGACCATTAATTTGTAATGCACGAGCCAGCAAACTGACTAAAGGAGTAAAGCAAATGCTTGCAAAGCAAATTTATGTTCTACATACAGTATACTCGAGATCAATTTTCCAGACCCAATCCCATGCAGTGCTCTGAATCTAGTCACTGATCTATTTATCATATGTATATACTTCATTACTTCCTTCAACAGTATATCGCCTATTTTTTAATGCTCTGTTCTCGTCTCATTTTCTAGACTGTACTCGGGTTTAGAATGGATTGTGAATCAACGAAGGAAGTAGCAGGCTGTTATACGGCGTTTGGGTGACGCGTGCAGCTTATAGCGCCGTATGACAACACACTGTACCTTACCTTAGCAGTATACATATGTCTATACTGGTCTGTCTACGGTTTATAAAAAGCAGTACTGTGCATGAGTATTTCATGAACTACAAATGCTGTGTTGGTTAATCAACGGCGAAATATGCATGCGGGGAAAGGTGAATTGCCACCGTTTGGTTAGTCTTTGAAAAACGATATTTAAAGGACGGAATTTTACAACAGTGAAGAAAAGGCTACCATATATGGAATCATCTGTTTTACTGACAATATTGAATTAGAATGATAACATAAGACATTTTGAACGTTTCATTATACTACACATATTTACGAGTCGTTTTGCGACGTGCATTTTTTAAACCATCATTGTAAACTTAGTGCTAAACTTGGTAGTTGGTTAGCATTACTCGGAGTTTTCAACGGTCCATCGTCTGTGGTCAGTGCAGAAATTTTCTCTCTTAATGATTGATCATTGTAAATGGACATCGTCGATGAATTGCGATTAATGTGAACCAGGCAATAAATAGGAGGAATGTAAAGCATACAATAAGAAAAAAAACCTTGTTGCATAAGGTTAACGTGTCGCACGCTTTTTTTCGACAAATGGTTTTACAACTGATTTTACCTCATCACTGAGTGTAGGTTTATATTTTAAGATCGTACTGATTAACCGTTGTTCGGACGTAGTAGCATGAGGAGTGCGCATAGATTCCAAGTGCCAGGCAATACCCCTTATTGAACTTCAGTATAGTGAACTTCACTCGTCAACATATAGCGTATAATAGTGATTGCTGACCGAAGCAGTGAGCTCTGTAGCTCACTGGACCGAAGCACAGGATGCCTTTCTATTGATTAATTTGATTTGTCTTAAAAAGTGAAACAAAATGTGGTGAACTTTCTTATACTGTAGTGTACAAAATGATTCCATACGAGCAGATAGACGACTGGTGGCAGGTGCGTTCCACGAAAAATTGAACTCGGCGGTCTGCCATCGGTATACGGTACCCACAGTCAGTGCCTTCATTTTTTTGGAAGATTATTGTAATAGAATGTTAGTTTCATCAAATTTTCTCTAAACACTTATTTCAATGTTTTGCAGAGCGCTTCCTGTAGCGCCATACGGTGTCAATTCCAGCACAAATAACAGCTTCAGGTTGCCAGTCAGGCAATGGAAAACGACATGCCAATACTTTTGCATCACACTTCATTTCATCAGAAAATTTTTCTTGTAGCTTGGGCATCTAAAGGATGTTCGCAAATATGCATATGGAATAGGAAATTATAGACAAGAAAGGTACCTGGTGGTTATTGCGCTCATTTTGTATTTGAATATTGTAAATATATTCTTGTAATTTTCCATGGTGCACATAAGTACTTAATAGTGCAAAGTTTTCGTTTGGCTTTGGTCTTTTAGCCCGGGCCCTCATCAGATAGCTTGAAATAACAGTATGACTGTCTAATTAAGCAATTTATTTTTCAAGTTAGCCACTTGTTTTTTACTTACCATTTCATCAACTCCAAAAATAACAATAGTATCAAAATCTTTTAGATTTGTCTGGAATAAATGAGAATACACTCATTGACTATATATGTAAAAGATGGCAGCATGTACATTTGAGCATGTTGCAATGCAAGCATTAGTCATAAATGATTGAAACAGAAAAATGAAAAACACTTGAAATTTCAAAATGAAATTTCATGCCTGTCATTTGAGAAAACCTCAAGACACCAGCAGACTAGCTAGCCACATGCTATATTAGTGCACCCTTAGAACCAATTAAATATGAAGTGCGTTTGGGGTAACCCCTATAACCAACCTTCCAAAGATCTGCTCTGAAAAATGATGCTTTATGGTGAAGTCCTCTGAGTCTAGCCATTAATTTGGAATATAACACCAACCAAAGATTCAGTTCATATCCTACTGATTGATATCCAGCTTGTGCAGCTGCCATCACCTACATTGTGAAAATCTTTGACATTACCATGATGAAAAAGGAAAGGTGATTGACAGCCATGTTTAGGGTGAAAGAAGGCTAATACTATTGATGGAAAAATTAGTATACTTAATGCTTTTATGTTTAATTTCATACTAGCAATATCATTAATGTCAAGTATTGCAGGATAAAGTGTTTCATTTCAGCATCCCATACAGGCATACACTGTAATGATTTGAAAGCACGTGGTGGGGATCATATTGTATTGCTGGAAACTCAAAACAATGAAAACATGCTCTGCGCAATTGATGGCAGCTCTTCCCTTACCACTCTTCCATCACCACTGCCAAGATCAACTAAGAGTCCTGACCTTCCCTTGCACATTTGGAGAATATTTTGGATCTGGGTGTTGGTTGCAGGAACATAGGGAAGACATATCCGTCGGAGTGCAGGAGTTAGGAATGGTAATGTACCAACAAAAAGACCAGCAACAATAGTACCCGTAACACCAAGAGCTACCAATCCAAATCTTGAATTCACCCTCTGGGAGCTCTGGTCCCCTGAAGTTTTAGTTACATCTGTACCAATAAATTCATCCGACATACTTCTTCAATTTGCAATATAGGTGCAAAGGGAGTACCTTATATATACTAAAATCATACAATATGTTCTCTGAAATTTTATGAATAAATACTTGTTATCATGAGGTTCATGATCAAACACTTGTTGTGAAAATAAAAATTTATTAGCTCTATACAAATAATTCAGCACATCTTTGAACTGAGGACATACAGGCTGCCAGGCTCTTACCTTTCAGAATTCCCTAAATTATGTACCCAAATTCCTTACGATTTCCTTTAACCTTAGGCCATAATTTGACTTCTGCAGAAAGCATTGTTTTGCTTACTGTTGGTAAGTTATCGTGGGCTCGACCAGAGGAGTATCCAGGATTTTCAGGAAGGGGGCCAACAAAAATTTGGGCATTCAATGGGGGTCGAGACAAAGTTACTGCAGAACATTCTGTTGCAGAATTCTGTGGCATTAATGAATAATGATGATGGACAATTTAGATGAGCAAGATGATTTTTTTTTATATTGACGGCATAACAATGATTCACTTCTTCTTAAAATAATTATCAGAGGAGGACAAAATTTTACCACAGGAGCGGCTATCCGGTCGCAGCCCTAGAGGTTACGACCTCAAGTCACGAGACGTATTTCGGACTAATGTGAATGTTCCTGGAAGGACTATATACAGTACACATCCTGTGAGCGTTTTAGTATCGTTTCTATTTTCTGTTTGGGAAGAAAGACGTGGAAAGTTTTGCTTTGAAAATTAGCTAAACAACAAGACGAGGCTGTATTTTGTGATGTGACATCTGAAGAAAAATATGGCTTGTGGTTACGACACAGATCGTTTCAAATCGACCTTTGACGAAGGATTTCTTTGCTCGATTTGTCTTTGTGTTTTAAAAGATCCGGTACAATGTGAAAGCAACGAACATTATTTTTGTTCCGGATGCATCAAAGAACATCTAGAGAAGACCTCGCACACTTGTCCGGTCTGTCAAGACAAACTCACCGTAGAAACGCTGAGAAAAGCACCGAGAATTGTGGAAGACTGTGTCTCGCGTTATAAGCTCACTTGTGACCACGCAGAGCGAGGTTGTACGGCAATCATCGAGATCGGAGCTCTACAAGCACACGTTCGGGACTGCGGTTTTACACCTGTTTCTTGCTCGAACAAAGGATGCAATGACGTAGTCAACAAGCGAGATGTCGACCAACACGAGAACGAGTTATGCCATTACAAATCAACAACTTGCATGGAATGTGGCAAGCAAATGGCTCATCACAAGTACCGGGCACACGGCTGTGTGTTACGTCGTGATTTCGATGAAATGAAGAAAGAGCTGGCAGAAGTGAAAGCCGCGCAAAATGAAATGATGAGCGAAATGAGAGAAGGCATGAAACGAATGACCGCCACAATGGAAAAGCTCGAAAAGTCGTATCGAAAAGAAAGCTGCGCGACGGTCCCTATGTTTTGCAATTTTGTCGTCGTTGCGGGTCGACAACCCGTGACCAAGAAGCCTCTTTCTACCGTCGAGCGATTTAATCAGTTCACCCAGGCCTGGACCCCGCTACCAGAGTTGAAAATAGCAAGATATGGTCATGCTGCTGTTATATTCGAGAACCAACTACTTGTTTGCGGTGGGTTCATTACGCACACTCTTGATAATACTACAGATAGTATAGAAGTTCTGGATTTGAATGGTAATTCGTCAGAGTGGAAGCCGTTCCCCGTCAACCTTCCTGTTAAAGTTGCTGTTCATAAATGCGTCGTTTACGAGAATCGTTTGTTGATTATTGGCGGAAGCGGTGGTGGAAACGTGATCTTGGATACAATATACGAGTTGCTTCTTGTGCCTCCTTATTCATCCAAGTTGCTTTGCCACTAGCCTGCGTTGCCAGCCGGCTAAACACGGTTATATCCGTCTGCGCATTAGCGAACAAATTCATGTTCCAGTACCAGGAAATGAGTACTGACTCCTGATTGGCTCGCTTTTGTGATAGTTATAACATCGTTTCTGATTGGTTACTGAAGCAGTAAACAATATCAGCCTGCCCGCAGGCTTCAGGAAGAATAGAACCATATTGGTAAAAGACTGTAAAAGACTACTTATTCATGAATTATTCATGTGTATTAAAGATATAGTTAAACACACGGAAAGATATTTTATAGAAGGAAAAGGAAAATTCGATGTGAAAGAAGCGTTAAGAAATCTCCCTTTCACTGTCCCGGTGAAAAGTTCTGTGAAGTATATTTGTAAGCATTGTCTCGCGAAACTGAAAAAACGCAAAAGTTTGAAAGAACAGTTGTCTGAAATCGATAAGGCTATTCAAAATGCCTGCAAGATCGACGAGACACCGTCCGAAACGAAGAGACGAAGTGAGGATAACAAATCTCAAGTTGCTGGCGAAGCCTCCCCGACGAAACGACAGCGTATATTTGTGCCCACAACATGCCCACACCAGTAAAAGAAAACACGCCAAATTCTGGGTTAAATACTCGTCTCGAAATTCCTGCCTCGCCCGTAGTTTTTCAGCAAAAAAAGGGAGAAGTCGATGTGACTGTAAAGATAAACTGGCCGTCCAAAACTGCTGAGCGAAAACTCCCCTCTGAACTTGAGTCACTTGGCAAGATGCTGTTAAGGGGTACATACAAACAAATAGCTAATGCGGCGTGGAAAAGCTCTGATCTAAAAAGAGAACTTAAGCAACTAATGGTGAAAGAAATTGAAAATGAGGTGACTAAACTTTGTTCAAAGAAAACCCCATCCTGTCTCAGAGCAACAGACAAGCAAAGCATGCTGTCATTTTCCATGGAAAATCTGTCAAATGAGATAAAAGACAGAGCACCACTTTTTCATTCTGTTCTTGCAGCAGCAAGTATTAACAAGAGAAGTAAATCAACCAAAGATAAACCAGATTTTGCAGCTGTAGCAATGGCAGCTTCGATATGTTTAAAGAACAGGTCAAGATATATGACTGCCGTTCAGCTTTTGTTGACCATATTTCTTTATCATTCTAACTGGATGGTAAGTGCTAACAAATAATGCAACTCACACAAAGTATCCTTTGTTGCTCTATCAAAGCTCTATAGCTTTACCGGATGTAAGGGTGGGGGAGGGGCGGGAGTTGATTTTGGTCACATGTTTTTTCTCATCATAATGTGCATAGGATGGTTAATTATTAACCTCAATGCATTAAAAGGGATATTTCAAGTAATATCTAATTTATGAATTTTAGAATACACTTGCCCGGCTATGTCCACTGAAAATCACAACCAGTCATACTTATGTATATAAGAAGTTGGACGAGTTTGGAAAAGATTACAACAAGGACATCTTACATTCGGTGAAAGAACAAGGGGAGTTTATGGAACAACGAGCAGCCCAAATAAACCCAGATGCACATGGTCAACAGAATAACAGGTGTTTTACTCAAGATGTTGGAAGAAAACTTGTGTTTGACAACATTGACTATCACCAAGAGGTTCACCGTATGACAGAGGACCACCAAAATGTAGACAAGCACTGTGTAACAGTAATGGCAATTGAAAACCGTGTTTCAGGGAATCACCTTGGTGAAGAGCAGCCTAAGGATGGGATTCTTAAACTTCAGAATGGTAAATGTCTCCCATCTTGTCGTGATAATCAAAAGCAACGTGATAACTATATTGCTCTGGTGGGACGTGTTATTTCTACCAATATAAAAAGTTTGGAATTCTTATCAGATGCTGCTGTTCATCATATTCCCCATATGTACACAAAAGAAATGTGTATGAAATCAGATTTGGTAAGTTATGGAAAAACACACTTGCAAGTTATTATTAATTTTATTGAATATATGATAAATTATGACGAAGCAATTGTAGTCGAATACCTTGTCATTTTTGAAGCTGTGTTTGAAGAAAGCGGCTACTGGCTATGAGTACTGATATTTAATAATCATTAAATACCTGGCTACATGGCTACACCTGGTTTAATTAAGATATTCGAGAACGAGGCATTACAATGATGATGTAATGCTAAATGTAGGTCTATTTTTTTCACTGGCTACTGGCTACAGGTTTAATTAAGCTGATAGTTGATATATCTTAATTAAACCTGTAGCCAGTAGCCAGTGAAATAATAATTTATAGCTGCTATACATTTAACATTACATCATTATTGTATAACCTCGTTCTCAAATATCTTAATTAAACCTGTAGCCAGTAGCCAGCATTGTGGTGGCTATGAGTAGCGGCTGTGACTAGTGAAAGGGTATTCTGCAGTTTAGCCAATTATGATAAATATGAAAATAGATAAATTATCTGCCCTAAACAGAAGCCAACACCATGAGACTGCTTATATTTACTTATTTTTTTAATAGACATTTCTTGGTATGTTGCATGATAATGAAAATGACTCAGACGGAATACTAGCTATCCTGAAGTCTCTTCAAAAGTATGTTCCATGTTATGGTGAAGACAAAGATAAGCAATATGCTGGACAAGGGGTCGTTGGTGACCAATTAAGTGTTGAGCGTGGGGTGAATGGGCTTAGCTCAGTTGCAAATGGATTTACGCCAGATGAAAGAATTGAAGGCTTGCACTTTGAGATTGCAGATTGGCATGCTGGGAACAAATTTTTGGAGGTAAACGACTTTGTGGTAAAATTAAAGCATATAATACACTTTCATTGAGTCCAGAACAAGGTTACCATAATTGTATTTAAATGAAAATATCTTACATCATTACAGTGTACCATGCCAAATTCTGTTTTATTAGGTGGCTTTCTCTCAACTATACAATGTTGCATCAGCTGGCGATAAGTGTACCATGTTTAGCGACAGAAACCTGGTGAATAGGCGAAATGTAAAGCAAGATGTGACTGCAGCAGCCAATGCTTGTAGAAGATTTTTTGTCATTGAAGTGGAAGCTCGAATCATTGCTGCAGCTATGCATCTTTTAGGAATGCAGAAGATTGATGAAGAGCCAAGCAAACACAAGTTTTCAACAACTGCAAGTGCAAGTTTACAAGAGAGAAAATCCTACTTGAATAACATTTCATCACTTGTCATTGATGAATTTGTTATTGATCAAAGGCGTAACAGTGATGTTGAAGAGTCAGTTAATTCAATCCAAGAAGATCTACAAACAGATATCCATGGCAGGTTCCCTTGCCGGGCTCCTGGCTGTACAAAAACATTTGCTCATGCTGGAAAGTTAAGAACAGACCACGAAGCTAAACACAATCCACCTGTGTCATTGCGAGACTCTAATGCACACATTCTAGAAGCAACATCTGTTCATGAGGATGATGATATGTTGTCATACCAGAGATCACTCGTGACTATGGCATGCTCGTGTTGAACTTTTTCGACGCAATATCAGAAGGGGATGGTCAGAGAGTTGTTCGGTGTTGGAAATTTTTTTTAATGTACTTAAAACATCAAGGAGGGTCAGCCAAGTATTCACTGGAAGCACTGTATTTGATGTTTCAGATAAATGCTTTATTGAGCCCCAAGTGTACACATCATCTAATTTGGAACCGCTTTACCAAAAGCAAACCTGGAATCAGTGGAAATATTCCATTAGACCTGCAGTTGGAATTTTTAAACAAGTTGGTAAAAGAGGCTATAAAAAATCAAGGAGCAGGTGCGTCAGATAAATCCCTGGATAGAATCTGTCACTCACTGGGGGTAACCTCATCTTTGATGAAGACTTTTGACACCAACTTATCAGTTTTCAAAAGAGCAGGAAGACATGTTAAGACCTCAACTCAAGGGGATCTAAAGAAAATTGTCAATGAATTAGTAGTTAATAATGCCTTCACATGCACACCAGGACGGAGATACAGTGTTTTTAAACATGTTAAGCCAAGTTTGTTGAGTGGCTTTGATATGCATAAAATGTTTACATGGATAAACAATCATAAAAAATTCATGATTTTGAACAGAAAAGCGAGATGAAGTGTAAATAATGTTTAGTTTTTAATTAATGGGTTTGGGATCTTAAAAAATTGCTACTTGTATATTTTGTAAATAATTATATTCATATTGTTAATAACTGTTCAAAATACATATATTGTCAACAAAGTCATATTGAAATATTATTGTAAGAAGTATCAGTGTCCATGGTGGATTCAATAGCAACCAGATCTTGGCTATTTACAATTTCCAAACATGATGAATCATTTCTCAAAGCCTCCCATTCTGTAGTAAGAGTTTCCTCTTCATCTGAGTCTTCTAAATCATCAGGTATTTCTATTTCCATGTCACCAAAAATATCCTGTATAATTCTTAAGATTTCAACAGCATACTTATGTCGCCATATTTCAACAGATTTTAAAACATCATTCAAAGTAAATAGAGAATGGCAACTACCAAGTACTTGATTAATATGAAACATGTTAAATTCTAGTAACATATTTGGACATGTCACCATATTTTTAATGTTGTATTCTTTTAGCATCTCTCTCTGATAATTGATAAGCTTTTCCTTCAATAGTTTTTTGTCTTTCTTGGTCACAACTCTTGTCAACTTGCTTTTCTCCTGTTCATCAGTAGTATATAAATCAAGGTCACATTCTTGCTCAAGTTGTGGACTCCAAAGTTTCCTGCAAGAGGATGTGCCACACAAACAACTTTGCTGGCAGTTACTACAGCAGTTGTGCAGAAACTGAAAGTTTTTGTGGTCCACCTTGTACCCAAAATGAATCAATAGCTTTTCCCTCAAACATCCTTCGTGATTTAAATAATGTTTCATGTCATTATCACAGTGCACAGAGAGTAGGCCATTATATAGAAGCATGCATGTGCTTTGAACTCCATCTCGACCAGCTCGACCACACTCTTGAATATACGATTCTATACTTTTGGAGGGTCCAAAATGCACAACTCTTCTTACCTGCTTACAATTGACACCCATCCCAAAAGCAATTGATGATATTAGTACACGAATCACACCATTTTCATTTGACATTTGCTCAGAAACATGTTCCTTTACAGATTCTGGTGTGCCTGCATGGTACATGTCAACAACACGATTTCGATAATCTTTGCTACCATGATAAAGTTTTTCTTCAAGACACACTTCAAACAAACGAAATAGTATTGCACAATTGTTTCCGTGTTTGACAGTATATTATAGTTCTGGGTGTATTTATTCCAAGCCTTTGACATTCTCCAAGAAGTGCACCAAATTGCTTTCAATGGGGTAATTTTATCAAGGTATTGTCTCGTGTATGAAATGTTCACTTTATCTGGACTCTGCTGTATCATAATTGTATCGAGATATATAACTGCATCCAAAATTTTCTCTGTAGTAAGTTTTGATGCAGTTGCTGTTAGAACCATTATTTTGCATTCTTGTGGAATAAGTGATCTGAGTTCACCTAGACAACCATACCACTTTCGGAATGGGCATTTGCTTGAATTTGACAAACCCCTAAAATGGAAAAGGAGTGATGATAAATATTCATAAATACATAGTTGAATCAGCCACCCACACACACACACACACACACACACACACACACACACTTTTAACGACTTGTCCGTAATCTCAAATAGTATTCTTTCATATTGAGCAGAAATGGTATACTATCTGTTGTAATCAATAAATTGTTATTTGTCCAAATTTAATAGTCTTACTATGCCAAATAATTTTATGACACATGGGGTGACTGGTAAGATCGTCCTCGCATGCATTAGCTAACGTGTAGCTATGTAAGACTATGTGCCTGGCGAGTATAAATAGATATTTTAATATAATTATAAAGCATTCACATAACGTACCACTCAGTAATACAATGAGCCTCGTCGATAGCTACACCAACCAGTTTTTCACGGAAATCAGCATCGTTGAAAATCTCCCTCCAAGTACTCGTTGACAACAAACATTCAGGAGAGCAATACACGATCAAAAATACCCGTTTTTGACCTGTTGTATTGTTTCTTCATCGTATTCATCCCAATAGCAATGGCAGGAACACCAAAAGTTGCTAAGTATTCTACTTGATCTTTCATTAGAGCTTTCAATGGCGAAATAACAACAACTACACTAGTGCCACGAGGCCTCGAGTACAGAATATCATACACGATAGGAATGCATTGAAATATTAACGATTTACCATACCCCGTCGGCAAATTTACAAAGACATTTCCCTTTTCAATAAAAGCTTTAACTGCAGATACTTGTTCTGGTAGGAGGTGATCGATGAGGAATTGTTTCTGAACAGATAAAAAGGCTTCTTTCCAAGCACGCTCCGGAAATGTAGCCATTTTGATTTTTAGGGTGCCAGCCCGTGTAATTTCCATAACCAATCAGAAACGATGTTATAACTATCACAAAAGCGAGCCAATCAGGAGTCAGTACTCATTTCCTGGTACTGGAACATGAATTTGTTCGCTAATGCGCAGACGGATATAACCGTGTTTAGCCGGCTGGCAACGCAGGCTACTTTGCCACATGAAGAAGGGGCGGTCTGTCCATGGAGTAGAATTATTCGACGACAAAGTTCTCATTGCTGGTGGGAGGCGAACCAAAACTGACGTGGAAATATTCGACATAACAAGGAATCAATGTATTAAAATGCCACCATTATCATCTCCTGTTTACGGCATGGCGACGGTCCGTCGTGATGAAAGTATGCTGTTGATTGGTGGTTTCAACGAGGAAGCAGAATACGACAGTGGAATAATTGAATATAATCTCAACACTGGCAAGAGTAAGCTTCTTTTAGTGATGGCATCAACGCGAGCTTGTTGTTCAGCTGTCTTGCATGGAAACACACTTGTTGTCATCGGTGGTGAGACTGGTGGAGCAAACGGAGTAGATTGTTACAGCTTTTTGTCGAATACTTGGACGCAGTTACTCTCGCTAGAAGAAGGGAGATATGATGCTACGGCCGTTGTTGTGAATAAGGTGTATAGTGACGGTTAAACAGTAACCGTCAGTTAGTTAGTCGGTCAGTATAAATTTAGTATCAAAACTAAAGGCTGCAAATAGCTTATTGTGAATAAGATACTTCTGTGAATTTTAAATTTGCCGCGTAACCAGTGTATAGTGAGGGTTAAACAATAACCGTCAGTTAGTTAGTCGGTCAGTATAAATTTAACATCAAAACTAAAGGCCACAAACGCTTAGAAAGTAGTGCCTCCTATTTGGAGAACCAATCAAAACGAAATGAAAATATACTGGTCAGAGATTTTAGGGATATTTTTTGTAGGACGCTTGAAAATTTTTTTTAGGGAATATGTTAGAGATCTCAGGGATTAGCCCTAGTTTGCATCAATTTTAGGGATTTATAAAGAATCTACTATTTTCAGTGGTTTTACGATTTTCAGTGACTCTCTTTCAACTCAGGAAAATTATCCTCCGGACCCGATCAAATAGTATGGTTCCTTTTGTGTATAAAACAATGCGTTTTGGTTGACAACACGCGGATAAGAAACTTTCCTGCTCGATACGATCCGGAGGATAATTTTCCTGACTGGAAACCGGCCTGATGACTGACATTGACAACTGTGCACTGATACACTACCCAGAGTCCGAGACTCACACACCCTCTATCTCGATCAGTGAAGCCCTTTCCTGAGCACGCAGTACTGAGTACACTTGCCTAGAGGAAATACTTCATGTACAATAATCAAAAAATCTTTATACTATAAAGAGTCATCAACATCTGATCGTGTTTTGTATTTTCTTTCTAAAAAGCTTATATAACGCCATCAAAATATGTCTCATCTACCTACCGATCCTTCAAAGATAGAAAGGTAACTCGATTTTCTGAAAATATCAATTTCCAAACATAAGAGATCATTTTCTCATATTTCCTCTACGGCAAAGGCGATGAGTCACTATGCTTTTTAATATAGTGTACGTGGACCGTGTTCATTGAATAATTGAATGACTATATTTCATTTATATAATAGATGGTCAATAGTGTATCCATCATATATAAATAGTAAGAAAACAGTTGCCGAAGGTCGAAGAATACCTAAAGATAAGGTATGTGAATGGCATTTAAACAAGATTTATAGTTACTGGAAAATCATTAAGTCTTGTGAAATATTTGACACATAGTTGCCACCTTACCATCTTTTGGAAGTTCTGGTGGTGCTTTGCTTTTCAATTGGCAGCTGAGCAATGGCTTAGCTTGCTATTGATTAAAATTAAATTGAAAAATGAAAAAATGGCACTGAAAAGAAACTTATTGCTGCCAACTTGTTTTCTACCAGCAAGCATGGTGGTAGGAAGCAACATTAGCACAGTATAAGGATTATACAGTAGAAGTAGAACACAAGGTGCCCTCTCCCTCAAATCAGCAATTCATTGGCAATGGCAGACTCATCATTTCATCATGTTTCTTGGCCAGAAAGCTAATCAGCATACATGTGGTGGACAGCTAGAATAATAGCAGGCAATGAATATTGCAGGACAATGCAATATGTAGGAGGAGACAATTTTAAATGGTTATGTTTTATTTTCTTGTATGTTCTGTGTCTAGGGAGTGTATGCAAAGAGGGGCAGAGGAGGAGGGAGTGTGGGCATAAGGGCGATATAGTAGGCTTAATGTGATGTCTATATTTCCCATGCATGCAATGAGGAGGGGTTCAAAATTGTGAATATATTTTACCATACAGACTAAATATATTCCACTTAGTATTTTGACTATGATTCATTCAGAAGTTAAAAGAAAAAAGTTTGGGGTTCTGATTATCTCCTAAAACTATAATATTATAATTTATATTTATTATTATTTCTTAAAACTATGTTATTATTATATTAATAATCTATATTAATATTGCTTTAAGTTTTAAATTTATTAACATACAGAGGCACAACTCCAATTAGGTCTTCAAATTGTGAAAACAGCTAATATCAAATCAAATATTTCCTGAAATTTTCCAATATGCTTTCATGAGTTAAATCAACGAGTGCATAGTTTGCCAGAAAAAAGGTGTAGATTCAAATTATTGTGTGATTCTTTAAAAGTAATCAGGCCAGTCTAATCAGTACTTTCAGAGTAATAAATGGTATCTTTTAATACTTTTCTGGAATTCTAGGCTTGTGAGAACCCTACTGTTAATGAGATAAGAGATGTTTGCCAAAGTAAAGGCTTCAACTGCTCTGTTGAGGTATGTTTTTTCAGTTAAAACTTTATATAGGAAGAATTGAATTATAAATACAGTGGCATGGTGTATTTGAAATTTTTCATAATCTTTGATTTTGTTGAACAATTGTATTTTTGTATGTTCTCAGAATAAGCAGTATCCTCGAGACAGTGCCAAAGATGCCTTATGCAAAGGAAGAGTAAGAGTCCAGCTAAAAGATTCAAATGGAAAGCCAGTTAATCCAACATTAATATCAAGTAAGTGAAATTATCCTTTCATGTTGGGAGAAAATTTCTCAAACTTACAGTACTGTATGACCTTTATTGCAATCACACTTTGATGAAATCAATGCACAAAATTGGAAAGTATTGGTGGTTACACTTAAGGAGAAGAGTGCAATGCATATGACATTATGTATACCAGCAGTAATCACAGAATAGTGATGTGCGTTCGAAATGTGTTGATTTCGGTTAACAATCAGTAACAAAAATGTTAACATTATAACGTCACAGGCACACAGCGTATGTGATTCAAATGGTTACCCGCAAAATAAGTAATTTAACAGCAGTGATTTGATTAACAAAAAAATGTCAAAATAAAGCGAGCACTTGCTCTCCAGTTACTATGGCGACACATCAGAGCGAGGCAAACCTGACATCGCAAATCTCAAAATGACACGGCTAGGAAGCGTTCTCCTTCATCGAACGCAATGATACCAATTTATGCTTTATATTAGGACGATACCTGAAATACAGATAACATAAAAACTTCGATTCAGCGAAATTGATTAGCCAACTATTTAGCATTAACGTCATAATTGGCCACTACTATTATGCCACATTATGCTGTAGTTTTACACTTTTACTGGGGCAACATGTGAAATGGCTTCATCTGATTGGGAAATACCTATTAACTTCAGGGGGCATCCAACCTATTGTTTCTAAGAAACACTTAGCTACTATTCCTTGTCATCCCCTGGAAAATTTCAAGATGGGATTGAAATAAGAAGTCACCATTTCTAAGCTTTAAGGAGGGAAAGAGATACTACATAAAATTGGAAAAATTAAAAATTTTGCCATTCAAAACATTTTAAAAATTTGGTTTCGTCCCACAAATATTCTGGGTTTCTTATACGGAAAATTTAAAAATTAGGGGTGACCAATGTCATGGTCAGGGATGCGGAAATGTTGCAATGACATTCTCTTACACATCAAGTTTTAATATATGCTCTTACACTTTTGTCCCCTTAGAAAAAACCGCTTTCTAAAAAATTGAAATGTTTGTTATAAAACTAAACAGGCTATCTACAAAATGGAATAAACAGGATTATTTCAACTGTATACATTTTTCCAGCAAATTCCTTAAACACAATGCATTTAGTGGCTGAGTTATTTAGTACAAACGACGATATAAATGACTAATGCAATGTCCATTTTATGTCAACCATTTCATATAGTAACATATGAGTCTACATTGACTACAGCATGTAAAGTTTCACAATTGACATGTTGGCAGATTGAACGTGCTGTTTGCCTCTTGAAATTTTTTCTGTTCGTCGAATTCGTCTTTTTAAAATAACATACAGTACCGTTAGGCATGGGACGTTTTGCCTCGCTAAAGAATTGCTGGAACAAAGGAAAAAATTATTTCAAAGGTCTTTAGTCTTATTTTGTAAAATAGAAGTAAGAGCATCTCCCAGCCGTCATTTTTTTATAATTATAGTTTGCTTTTGTGACGTAATATTTTAGACGAGATTTTCTTCTTTTGATGGATTTAAAGCCGTTTTCCACTAGGCGAATTTATTCGCGCGACAAGCGATATCTGAAAAATTCGCTGCGAAAATTTGAAATAGCTTCCTACTTTTTATCTGTTCGCGCGAATAAATTCGCCTAGTGGAAAACAGGCTTTAGTTTTAATTACTCGTGCTCTAGGAGGGCACGAGTCTAGGTTTCGTCATGTGTCGGTCGCGTTTTGGACCTCGATGACCCAGAATGCATTGCGCACTTGACCCAGTAATGTATGACGAAATGTAATTATTCGACAATACAAGCCACTTTTACAAACAATACGGCAAAATATATTGCACAGAAGACATTACTACGGTGCAACATTTAACGCATATTCCTTGGTGCGATGTATATTTTTAAATTCCTATATGAAAGCAAGATATATGATCGATGTTTTCGCAGTTTTAGACCTACAAATGCTTATAAATCACACTTATTAATACCTAAATGTTTGAACCGTCGACTGACATTACGAACAATGCGAATCAATACTATTACAACTAGATTTTTGAAAGCTTTCGTCGGAACTAAAACACTGCAGTTTGCAGTCAATATGGATATAATAGAAGCATTGAAACAGTAATATGTCACGCCGTGCGGATTGTTTATAGGCTACCTATAATCGGCACTTGTGAATTGTGATAATAATGTAAATGTATTATTTTATACTTGTGTGATACATTTTTGTCGTGTAAGTCCTCCCAGGCCAGGGTAACCATAAAGCCTTAACTTACGCTATAGGTTCCCACAACACGCCATGATTGTGTCCCTCAAGTAATGCTATTAAGTCCCTAGAACACAATCCCTAGAGCACGAGTGTACGCCTAAGCCGGCGTCTTGTTTTAATTTAAATTTAATACGAGTGGATAAATATGATCGCTTTGACGACGGTTGACGTATAAGGGCCCTTATTTGATTTCCACATCAATAACTTACCCACTCGTTTACATCTATCAAAAGTGGAAAATCGCGTAAACGGACACCAATCTATATAGATATAGTATTCCAAAAGGCACTGAATAATAGTCTGAGCGACCTAGCTCTAATTCAAGGGTATCTTGTTTGATTTAGAAAATCAGTTATTTATTTTTCTTGGTGAAACGATTCCAAAGTTAAAGAGTAGACAAAACAAATCTCAACAAGGGGACTCGTCCGGTTCCCAGTCTTCTGCTAGTAACACGAACAAGAAGAAGAAGGGAAAGAAAGGCAAAGGAAAATGATCCCATATTCACCCAAACAAACTCTCATTCCTCCTCATGAACACCTGCAGATGACTAGATAATTATTGTTCATAATTTCGGCAATACAAAAAAATGCACATCATAAGAATATATGAAGTGGGGTTCGATCCAGTGACCTCCATCCTCGTTCCGGCACACGCAGTACGCGGAAAACCTGGGAACGAGGATGCTTCGAGAGAGAGTGAGAGAGAGAGTGAGTTCGCTTGTGCGAACGTTTAATTTATCTTTTGGAATTTTAAAGAACCAAAAACTATCAAGTACTCAGTGCGTCTAGCAAATGTTTCTATATAGCAACAGAGATGTTTCCACGAGATTGGTGCATGATTACATAATAGGTGCTTTATCGATAGAAGAGTTTATGATAAGTTCCGTACAGTGCGATTTTTTCTATTTAAAACCCCCGTTATTTTTGCACTAAAAAAGCGTCTATTTTGAACCTTTTCTGTTGCTATGACAACGACTGCCAGACATAAAACACAAATTCTAGTTAGATTTTGCTTTTTGGTATGTTCCCTTAAAGATACATTCAATTCCAGTTCTCAAGCGAAACATTTGAATGCTTAATGCCCCTGTTGTTCGAAAGGTGCATCAGTAACAATTCAGAGAATCTGCATAGAGACTCCTTAACCACGCATTTTGAATTGTTTATGACAAAATATAAATTGGCGCGGTCAAGTCCGTTCTCCACGTGAACAACTTCCAACTTTGTTATTAGTTCCATTGACCAGCTCTTACAAATGGTCACCCTTACAGGCCAGTGCATGTGCTTGCTGTTTCGTGATAATTATATCGCGAAACCTTTAACATTATAGTCTTCAGTCAACTGTTGGCGCAAGCTTATCGTTTGGTTACATCTATCGTAGGTTTCATTATTTCAAAGGGTAGCGACATGAAAAGCGTTAGGAGTATAAATAACGCTTTAGCGATTAAAATAACCTATGATTTAGAATAAAAGCTATTCCGAATAAGGTGTGCGTAATAGTATAACACAGAATCAATAAAAACAGTTACTTGTAGATGTGTATTTAGTATTGCGCACACCTTATTCGGAATAATTTTTATTCTATATTTGTTGAAATTATCAGCCCGGAAAGGATAACCCTCATTACCCAGCAAATCACGCAAGGCAGTCCGGTAGTGAAAAGAAAGGAAAATCTATTTTAGGAAATGTGGGTAATAACTATAAGTAAGCAATTGGGTAGATTTTTATTCCTTTTAAGGCCCTTTCTAGTCTGCGAACCCAGACATCATTTTCCACGCTCATTACCTCGCTCGAAAAGTATCAATATTCGACGACAACGAATTTATATAAATATTTTAATTTATGTTAAAAATTTTGGCATCGCTACTCTGAGTTTCGTGCCACAGGCGACTGATGATTGCTGATGACTCTGTGGCATGAAACTCAGAGAAGCGTTGCAATATATATATACAGTATATTTCATCCATTTTCAACTTGGTTTAAAATAATGTGGCTTCGAAAGTTGTTCGATGCTGTTTCAGAGGAATTTATTAGTCGCGCTGTGATCGCCGAATTGCATGTTTTTCAAGGCTTTTTTTACAATGAAATGCGGTTGCAGAGGAATATGGAAAAATTTTGTGCAAAAATGCGGATGAGAAACATGCAGATTGCGGTCCTCTTGTGATCTTGTTAGTATATCGCTCTGCGTGCACAGTATATTAACATAACAACTGCATGTTTAGTATTTGTCAAGTTGAAAGTTTACCTTGCGGTGAGCCAAAAAACTACACAGTTTTTTGAGAGGAGCTATATACTAGCTGGGACTATGCGCTAGCTGGAGTACATTTCATGCATTTTATTCATAAAAGTACAACTTAGTTTTTCATTTGCATGTATTTTTTGATAAAAATATAATAATAGGGCCTAACTGCCCTATTCGTGATCCATGCAACCTTTAGCCCGAATCAAACGCCAGTTTTGCGCAGTTGTGTTTGCTTGTACCTCGTTTGAGCGTCTACTTGCGATGGCTTGCGTTTGGCTTGTCTATCGTTTGACCAGTCTCACGCAAGTCACAAGTAAACTTGCGATGGACTTGCGTCCTCGTTTGATCCGGACTTATGACTTTGGTTTTGTGTGAGTCGGTGTGTGGCCATCGCCGTCGGTATTAACAATTAACACTGCTTGAACTAAAAATGTCTTTTGATACAATAAGCTGGCGTAAACGTGGGTTCGATTGTATTGTTCGCCTGGATAGCGCTATTCAATCGATAAAGAGAAACCTTATGGTTTGGCTCGAAATCCGTATACTCATTGTTCAAGTCTTGATCTGATAATTCTCCTGTAGTTAGACCTCACACTCGGTTAGGTTGATGCAAAAAGGTGTAACCTAAATATGTTCTATGGCCGAATTCCATGCAATAAATCTATACAAATATAAAAAAACGTATTATTGAAGCTCAATACTAGAGAAGAGCTAATTCTCAATTCGTATATGTATGCAGTATGCCCTTAGAAACTGCCGTCAAGGGCCCCCTTTTCTGTTTTTCCACTACAGACCTCACATTCAGCGGTTAACAGGTGCTATGGAAAAGTCGTATCATTAATTGCACCCAAAATAAACTACAAATATCTTAACCCGGTTTAACCTGCCTATGACCACACACTAGCTAAAAACTCTAAAAATACACATAGCATACATATATATCATCAAAATTCCGTGCTTTCCAAGTCAGTGCCATAGAAAAGGGCCAATCGTCCATTCCGGCAAATTTGTAAAATTTCGATAGTGTAATCCAACATCGAAAAATCCTTCGAAAAATTGTGAAACGTCTTCATAAGTAAGTAGCTATATTCCCACAAAATCTTATCAGAACTCTTGTAAAAAAATTACAAAACCTCTCAAAATTCCTCAAAGTTAATCCCTAAAATATCTCTACACTAATTAGTGGGAGAGAAATAATCAAAAATGGAAAAATTATTGAAAACGATGCAAAATCTCGCAGATTCACAGGGAAATTTAATCGAATCGTTTTCCCGAAAAAGAGTCATGATTATTTTTTGCGATTGATTCGAAAGAAATGCTTTGCGTGCCTGCATGTCTGTGGAGCCATGCATCATTATTGTTTTCATCAGCTTGAATTAATGAGTGATAAATGGTTATGTTTGACAAGAGAAGATGATAATCTTTGCACTATTTAATTTTTAAAGGCTTTAAAACTGTAGACGGGATTAGTGTGCAGAAATACTCGAGATTTGAGTGTTCCAGAATTGCGGTTGCCATCGCATTGACATTGTAGGCAAGCCATTCTACACAAGGTAGAGCCCCGTAAGCTTTCCAGTGCTAGATGCAAGGACATTCGAGTGCTAAATGTAGGCTTTTGAATTTTTTTGGAAACGTGAAGGCGACACAAGGCAGTATGCGATGCCAAGGTCATCTGAGCGAAGTCACGACAGACACCCGGATCTTTCAACGGGCAAAAATTGACAATGTGAAACTTTCATTTTAACACAGGGCATGAAATAATGACACTGAGAAATTGTCAATTGAAAATTAAAGATAAACAGCCCCCTGTCTGCTAGCTGCGTTGAGCCTTCTCACGTCTTTGACGCTTTAGCACTGCAGCTCAACAGTGATCCACGCCAGTTAGACGCTCTTAATCAAATCACTAATACAGGAAGTCGAAATATGTCAACCTTCATTTCGGTTAACTGCAATTTTCCAGCCGTCGTACGAAAACAACTCGGGTTCTGCGCGCGTATATCCTAGTGAGCCGTTTACGGGAAGACTCCTCGCGTAATGGGTTGTCTTGTTACGTTAAACGTTCGCGATTTGAGCCGTCATAACGCAATATTCCTCATCTCATCGGCTCATCCAAATGCAAATGTCTTTCAAGTTGTCGCACTTGCGAGCGAAATTTGAAGTATAGCAAAAATGTTGGCGGCATTTCATCAATACAAGTCGTTCAGACATTTCAAACATAACTCGCATCAAAAAGCGCAATAACTCGCCATCTGGAAATAAACTTTGCTTTTGCGCAAAAAGTTTATAAAATCGCGCGTTAATATGCGTACATGGGAGGGATTCTATAAAACCGAACTAATTTCCTTTGTTCTACACTTAATCCTATCGTGTCTGTCAATGAACTTCGGGGTGAATGGTAAATATATTAACTCAATCAGCGTGTGCATACGTTAGTCAACTGAGATGAACGATTATAGGTGCGGGTAAAGTCAAGGCTCGTCATTCGAGTGAAACTCTAGTTGGAGAAAAGTCTTGAACACTTCGAGCAGCGCATTGAGGGAGGTGGTTTTCGAAGCAAAGTTTCGTGGCGGTGGTGAAAAAAGATCAAAATTCTTATTGCTTAACAAAAAGAAAATAATCCTCCAGGCATGATTTTTCAGATCTACGTACGTACTATTCTCACCGTGTTTGTTACCTTGTCTTGTAAACCGAGTTACAGTCTTGCGACTGTTATAGAAGGGGATAACATTACGGAATACTGGGAGTGGTTGCCCGACAACCCAGTCGACATCGAAGAGCATGATTCTGAAAATAAGACGAGTCTTTGGAGTAAAGTGTCACAGGCCAAGAGCAGGGTTCGTCCAAAAGCCACGAAAGACGTGAATTGGTGTATGCATGTCGGGGTGCCTTTCGAAAATATGAACTTTTCAAGATTTCAGGTAGCTAAACTATTTTTGCAAAACTTTTTAAAATGAAGTAGCCTCAATTTGCAGCATGCCTAAGCTAATGCTATTTATGGTCGTGTGTTATGTTTTGTCAGTTTTAATAATCTGGCTGGCTCTAGAAAACCGCATTTATTGACAGGCCACCTTGTACACGCAGTTCACATTTAACTCAATAATATCTGTCAGGTCTGCGTTAATATACATCCCTTGAAACATCACGCAGGTCAGGCTATAATTGCGTCATTGTCATTGATTATGGGTCTAGATCTTCGCTCGTTTGCGCTTTTTGTTTCCGACTGTATAGTGCTTGAGAATTTTGTGCATGCTGTCAACCGAACCAGAAACGTTGGCAAAAACTGCCACTCATCTCTGCCATTCCGATGAGCGACTGAGCGGATCCCTTCGCTCTATAAGCTGCAACAGAGGGCGTAATTTTGGTAGCATGATTGTAATCCTCCGTAACCTACTCTTCGCAATCCATGCCTTTGAACACATATATTGAGTTGTTGGAACTTCAAATAGTCAGAAAAAGTCGGCGAAGCCTGATTATCGAATGCCAAGAGTGTCTAATATATTTATGCCTCTTTTTTACCTATATTCCTTCACGCAATCATGCACCGAGGATGTTTGTATAATGTTTCATCTGGCTTAACCAGAAGAAGAAATCGCCTTATATTCTTCGATGCTCAGCTTAACAGTATACTTGTCGGTCAACACAAGTTTAATCGCTTTGTTTATGTGACCAGTTCGGAAAATCTACTTGTTTGCTTATCCAGTTTTCATTTGTTTATTGTTGGTGCTTGGAATAAGCTTACTGTTTATAAGAAAAATAGAACTAAATTCCAACCTCAGTTAATCTAATAAATATGTAGAAAGCTGACCGAGAGTTGGCCATGTATGCATATGCATCGCCCACGCCGTTCCACACCATGCAGGGGTAGCTTGTTTGAGGCCATTTATCTTAAACGGTGGATCAGTCAATATTAAACAATACAGTTTGCATGAACGACTGAGTTTGTAGTCTCAGACAGGTTTAATTGTTCTATCGAAGTTAAAATATCTCACCTCGTTTGATGAATCATACGTACATGCATAAATGATAAAGGCACATTTGATCAATATTTTGAAATCATTCAACATTAAAACCGATATCATTGTTGAAAAACTGGTGTGTAAAGAATTTCAAAAGATGCTACCCTGACGTCGGTTTATTGCTATAGTAAAGGTTTGAAATATACACGTTAATTTGAATGAATGAAACAGTTTACTTGAAGAGATGTAGGTATATACACAGTGATTTGTAACTTCCCCGTTGTAAGTGGCAAATGGACAAGGTTCTGGCTGGACGAATGGAAAATGTTTTGGACAAGATATAAGAACAGATTTCCATACAGTTCCTCGTTTCTTTCTTGAAGGAGCATTTCGCACGCAGAGTTTATATCCTGTATCATGCATGCAAGCCAAGATCATGAATGTATTGCTCGTAAGCGTAAGAATAAATTAAATTGCGTCATGTCATTATTAAGAAGATATCCATATATATAAATATATACTACCCAATTTTAGATATATACTATATATATAATGGATAATGAAGTGCATATATCGTCTTCTTGACAATATTTGTTATGGCTACGTTCGGCGAGTTTGTCATTCACGCATTAGATGAAACATGCATTCAGCCGTGCCTGGAAGAAGTTAACATACCGAGATACGTAACATTTAACATTCATGGTATTAATTACAATTTTTATTACCATGCATATCATTTACTATACGATTTCAAATCGAATACGTAGCATTGAATTGTGTGTGACTCAGTCATCGGGGAATAAATCCAAACCCATAGTTAGCATTATTACAGCAAAATCCCGCAAAAAAGCACTATTTTTTACAGGCTGAACTGGTTCTTATAACATGTTATAAATCATTACCTATATATATCTTATATTACAAATACTTCGTGGAAAATCAGGCTTAAACTTTGGTTCTTGAACTGATTTCAATTTCTGGCCATTGTAATTTCTCCCAGTTCAAGTGCCGTAAGTATTCAGCCATGCATTCCCTTAATTATAATTATTAGTGTACTGCTATATGTACTGCCATTGATCTTGAAACGTCTTGTGTTCAGACTGACATGCGAAAAGTTACAATGTATATATGCTGTCATGCTGTCAGTACTTCGATTTAATAGATTATCACAACCAGTCTAATTTGTCAGCCTGAAGTGGATTTTGTATTTTGGCTGTTTGAAATGGTCGAAATTTTAGGCTGGCCTCTTTTAATGCACCGGTTTTTTCATGCTCGAACGAAACAACGGAAACGTCGATCAACAATTGCAAACGTTTGGTATCATTTCGTGCACCAAAGGCTTAGATACATTATATAACTAAGATAACTATATAACTAAGAATGATTTCATGAAACGCGCTTCGGCAAACGTGTATATTATGAGGTAATGACAAATTGAGAGGAATGCATGTAAAGGCCTGCATGTATTTCGCATTTTCACAGGTCATTTTTTATGGCATGCACATTCATGTACACAGTTAGGAGACAACCGTTTCTGTTTATCGAAGATTCCGTGTGGGCCACGACATCTTAAGTCGACGATATATCCGCGGGATTAATGAAACCACAAATATAGCCACATGAATTGCGCGACGCGTGCCCATCATTGATAACGTGTATATCGTTATATCAAGTATTTTGATTAACCACACTTCACATTTTTTCCAATTTACACTTTACATGAACTTATCTTGAACCCGTCAGGCGCGCTGTTGAATTGTGCAATACAACATGCAGGCGCGATTACCTTTTTTATACTTTCCCTTTGGTGGACTTGCTATATTTATCTGAAAATGCGCCGTTCGCTGCCATGAAAGGCAATGAAAGTTCGACTTGTTGAATGTGGGGGGTATATATACCGACGTTTAAAGTTACGCGTATAAATGCATGGCCATATAATCTTGTATTACTATAGCTATATTGTATATATGAACTTGCAACTGTTAGATGAGTTGAATTGTGGATCTAGGAAAGGTTGTCTGAAAATTTATATGACCAGTTACCACGTATTTCATCACGTGTCACATGCATGGTTGATATATGAGTGCATGGCGTCAGTCGTAATCTCGATATAAAACAACAATTGCAAAAGTAACCAATATATGCATGACCGTAATTATATATCTGGCTCGAATAATACGAACACGATAGTAAAAATGTGTTTTTTTTTGTCTTGGACCACTTTAGCTTGAATTTGTTACAAGATTTACAATTCGTTTGAAGTCGTTCAAAGCGGTTTCCATTTTAAATCGCATTGTCCAACAATTCATGAATTCATCGGTTGCTCCTGCCGATATAGCTAGATTTTTGCCTGATTTGCATGAGTTGCCAAAGCAACCCTTGAATAGCCTTTATTGCTTTAGGATTTGGTCGTGTTAACAGATACGGAAATACTGAAAATACTCAGTCGTATCTATATTAATTTCCATGAGGAAAAAAATTTTAGCTAACGACAGCCTCATTTCGTGACCAATTAACTTCATGCCGTTTATCGAAAACAACTGAGCAAAGCATATATATACAAATATACGCTTAACAATGTACGCTTATACGCTCAAAATATATACAAATATATAAATAGCAATAACGTGACCATTAAACATGGGTTATTTCGTTCACTTTTCTGTTGTTTATCAAATCTATATTGTTCGCCTAACTGTGGCATTTAAGAAATTTTCAAGACATGTCCAATGATTTCCCATAAATTTAACATTTGCAGTACAATCACATGATCGATATTTACGTATTTATATATATTTCCAGGTGACAAAATATATATATATATATTTATATATTCAGACAATTTATGAAAGATACCAGCTCTTATTTTACAGAGGGTAACAATTAAAAATGGAAATATTAATTTGGTTTAATTCATGATCCCCTTACTTGCAATTGTGGATAATTTTTTTCGGCTCTTATATTTAAAATGATGTAAAGTGACAAAGGAAGGGGAAAAGAGCTTCAGGGTAATCTAAAATATACATCCATATATAGGCATGATGCGAATTGAGATCGAAATATAGCCTCTTATTGCTATCGAGATAAAAGTGATAGGCTCTTCGAGTGGTCGCTTTTAATAGCTATATCAACATGAAAATCTAATTCTTTGTTATTTTTGGTTAGACATCTCTTGTATAGCAAACAATAAATTTACCGCAAGTACTTATGGACATGGTTCAGGATAGAATGACTAATTGCCTTCGTACTGTTGTCGTAAAGCTGCATGCATATATGCATGGATGAAAAAACTAAAGAGCAATCTTGTACTCTCCTGCAACCGCTTATATAGAATCACTATATAAGAAGCATTGTATTGTCTAGAACTGAATAGGAATATTTGTGAGGGAAACCTTCAGTGTATATATATCCGTTGTGCATCTTATATGTATCAAGCTGATTATCCCTGTCGCGACCTTCCTTCAACTGTGGAGGAAAGCTGATGACGCGACTCGTATTCTAAATGCATGCATGCATGATGTCACGAAAATAACAGTATTAAACTTATGGTGTGTTTTTCTTTGTATCTTCCGTCGCAATTATTATTATATGTTGACCCTTTCTTTGATGTTGGAGATGATTTGATATATAGTATTTTTTATCATGCATCTTTTTCCTCTTTGCCCAGCCAGCATGATAACGCTATCCTGATTGCTGACATCGACTAAAACCTTTCAACCCGCATGCATGCATGCTTTGCTTCGTACTCTGAACTCTTTTTGATAGAGCCTTTTCATTTCCTAATTCAATTCCTAAATTCGCAGTTTTGCCACTCAATCCACCTCTATATATATATTCATGTATATATCGTATTAAGACATCTTGCACTTTATTCATATTTGATCTGAGATTTTCATTTGCTCTGAGCATGTTTTAGATTAAAGATAGAATGTTAGCTTCCCTATTGAGTGCTCAAAATAAAATTTTGTTATGACTTTTGCTTGCATCATGCTGGGCATTGATTTAAGATTTGGCTTTACTTTTTCAGATTGCGATTTCATGCACCGTGTTCTTCTATCGCACGCAAGTATTTATGCATGCAGTTATCTTTATTTTGAAACGTGCAAATATTTTGAATTATGCAATGTCGTATAATTGCAGTTCACCGATGTTGCGGACGTCTTTTGGACAACAATATTACAGTCGATAAAAACCTCAGAAGCCATAACTATGCTGTCCTATTGTTTTTATTACCCACGATATGAATTTGAAAGAACACAAATGGATTTGAAAATATATAGCTAGATTCCAAATTATCAATATTTCACGTTTTTTAAAAACCTATTAACTTTCTAAAAAAGCGAGTCTGTTCTATCTTCTTATCGCCAATATTGGTTTCAAACCTTGAAGAATCAGTTGCACGCAGAAAGGGTTTATATAGTTGTGATTGGCGAAGGGTGCGTGTGTACATGTTTCCTACTAAGATAATCATTGTGATCTTGTATTCATCTTTCCTTCTATCTTTCACTGTTGTTGACATGAATTGTTCCATGATATCATGAGAATGCTTGCATGCCATATACCATTTGAAAAAAAGACTGTTATTTAACTGTCAACAGCCAATTAACAATTCGTGTTTTAGTAAACAGGACTGAAACTGAAGTTGAAATGGCCATTAAGATTTGTCCAGCAAATAAAACAAAAGCTAATGAATCATTCAGCATTGCCTATAAATTGGCGTCTGATCTTATCGAGGAGTAAGTGACTGCGCATGCTCCGTGTGTTTTGCTTACCACCTCTCACAAGAATTGCGAATAAATTAATAATTCACTCAATAATCCCACGCGAATTCTCTCTCGAGCGATCTCTCAACGTTTTTACAAGTAACTAATCAATTAATACACGTAAATTCTGTTTAAAAAATTGCATAACTACATAATTGTATCAAATGTAATAAATGTACAAAAATCTATAAGAATTTGGACACATTGAGATAGCTTTAGAATTTTTTGAATTACGTTTCCGATATTTCCTGTAATGATTGGTCTTTGCCAGTGGCAAGGAAACATCTGTGAAATATACTGATTGGTCATTGTTTTTTTTTGGTGCCATCTGAATTTTTTTAAATACTGCTGCACGTATGCCCATATACATCTCGGCCTAGTTTGAATATATGATTGTATTTGACTATATATAGTCATCGAGCAATTTGATTTTTGGGAATCATGTATGCTTATTATTTCATATAAAACTAATTCGTCCTGCGTAGCACAAATAAGACCGGTCAGTTTGTCTTAAAAAGTATTCTTAATCCTGATTTTTTATCTTTTGGGAATTGAGATATAAAGAAGTCTTTTAATTGCATCCGACTTTAATACCTGATATCCATTCCGCATGGCCATACAAGTTATTCAAAATATGCCCAGTGCGTCCTGCTTTTACATAACCTTATGTAGTAACGTTGAAGTAAAGTCTGCCTGTGCTGAAAGCTGAACTTAATTTCAAATTAATTAAACACGAGCCTGCTTCGCCATAAATTTTCAAATCATTCATCGTAATTATTGATCTAATAAAGTGCAACAAAAGTTCACATTCCTTTACTTACATTGCGTTTGCTTTGGGCTGCGAATTGTGTATTTATTCATTCGCAGGAGGTACATAAGTGCGCCAGTCAGTAAAATACGAATCCTTAATGGTAAAGCTAATAATTTTTGATCAAACATGAGCGATTTCACGCTCTTTATTATTTAGCTCCACCTCTATTTTTTTGTATGATTGAATTATCAATGGATTGTTAGTTACTGACATCCGAATTTATATTCACTAAATACATCACCAATAGCTCTGAACTAGCCCTGATCTTAACCTCGTAACTGCCCCATTCCTATATATGGTACAACTCCATGCACACTAAATTTATGTGACTTAGAGAACACTGTGGATCACTTTGCATGAGCATATATAACTGCATGGACAAGTGGCAATTGTAGCCATGGGCATAATTACTTTGATAATTACTTTGGAATTTGCGAAAGGAAATATTCAATTACTAATACAACACATAAAATACAGCGATATTATTATAAAACACATGGAATACAGCTAGGAAATGACTCGATCCAGATGTTTTAACGAGAGACTGACATTGATCCTGAGTTCAAAATCCTTGAATCGATCCTGCATTTTTGTGTTTTTGTGCAAGATGAAAAAAAATAAAACACTAAACATGCACTGACGATGTGCTTTATTATTATTAATAGTCGAAGGGAAATATTAAAAAAAATATTTCAATAGAATTTTTCATTTAAGAAAAATGGCATGTAATGCCAGTTGTATTGGTATTTTTCGAGCAGATCTAGTTTAATATCCTGCCCAAAAAAACTTTAGTATGAAATTCTTATGATCTGTAGTTAATCATTCCAGTTGTATCAATGACCACTGTCTTGTATACTCCAATTAAGAGAAGAATCTTGGAGAAGTCGATAAGGTTATGTTGCAGATAGCTTCATACGATGCCTTCGAGTTTGTTCTTCAGATTTGCCTACTTGTGTTAGTCTGTAAGGTATTAATTAGTCAGTTTTAGTGGTTAAAGATATGGGGTTAATAATTTCACATGAGGTTCGATCGGTATAAAAGACAATCCGCTGCAATAACAAGAATTGCCTATATAAGCCCTATATCCTATTTTGGAAGGATCTGGTGAATAATCCTTCAATGCAAGGGTCTGGTTTTAAATAAACACAACATAAAAATAGAATCATAGAAATTTGGGTGGGCGGAAGGCTTGCAATTAGGCTGCAGTTAGATCGGAACTACCTGAAAATAAAAATGGTGCTTATACATCGTTATGCACATCATAGAGCATGTTTCCCCCTATTGGTTCCGTATGAGTAACGGGAAGTGCCACCCTTTCCCTACTGAGTATTATTTGTCATGGGCATTGCATATGGGCTCCAACAAACAACGATAATTAAACAATTAAATTAGAGTTCAATTTGGAGTTCAACCCATTGACGCGTACCAGAAGGCATATAGGCAGCGAGCATTGAGTTATATGCAATGAATTGGTAGCGTTCTCTTATTTTTTGGGTGGGGTCTATTCCTCTGTTCCTACACACATTATTGTGCTCCTTATAGGTGTATAGTTAAAAAGAATGTAAATTTAATGTAAAGCATTTAATCGCAGTGATCAAAATGATTTAGTTCAGCTTAAGTTATAATTGTTTGTGTGAGATTTTGCTGATGTGTAATGTGCACTGCTATGTAGAAGCCATGCATGCATGTACCAAAGGCAGTGTATAAACTGTTTCACCAATTAGCAAATTGTACGTTTGCCTAGAAGATTGTTAGTACAGCCAGCTTCAAAACGTACCGAGCAAAGATGCAAGCCTAAGCGTTATAGCCACGGTCCCACGCCAATTAGTTCACGGATGGGTGTTATTTGTGATCATTCGCACTGTCATATATAAGATCTCCAGTATGTCTACCATTCAATACATATCATGTCGTGAAATTGTGTTTGCTAATTATATCAACCACTTTGTTGCTGTCATAAACATGTGATTCGATCGTAAATTGCAATTGTCAAATGACAGGTAACCGGATTCAAACGGCGTGTACATTAATGGTAGTGAAAGCTGCTAATTTGCACTAATCGTGTACACTTGGTCACTTCTAAATGTCAATCTTCCTTCAGGCAGTTTTGAACATGGTGATTTTCGATCCAACAATATGTTCGCCCAATTTTATCGGCCCTGATTGCGAGAGGTCAACAGAGGGAGATCCATTTCAGCCGAAAGAAAATTCAGCAAAAAAATTTGCAATCTGAAAGATTTCACCCCGTAGAAAAAACCCACCTTTATGCCCCCATTCTTATTCATTACAATTAAATGTTGATAGTTTTAGCTCGGTTTCAAATGAAACATCCTGCTGGCTTTACCAAAAGCATCGCGGGATCCCAATCATAGACTTTTTGAGTGATTGATTCGCTAAGTTATTTGCCAAATATTTGAGTCAACTGGGGTTTTTTTGTAAGACCAGTTACAATGTTTATTTAAGCACTGTTGGTATTTTGCCCAGGTAAACCGTAACAGGACGACGACGAAATTATTAACCGTAATAGATTCTAAGGCTTTCACAAACATTTCCAGCAAGTTCTTTAAAACTTATGATTCACCAATGGAGGATTCCAACTGTGATAACAGAAACCTTGACAGTGTTAAGTGGGAGTATGATTACCCCAAAGAATTCGTGATCAAGCGAAGTCGTATATATACATGCTGATCATTGTTATTGATGGAGATGAAGTGCTAGAAAACTCGGTCTTCGTGTTTGTTCTAGAGCTGTTGTCGCAAGAATGACAACAGCTAAAACCGACTGGAACTCCATTTTGAAGCCGAAATATAAGATTCATGAAATGTGTCAAATTTTTGTCTTTCTAGTCACTTACCGTTCAAATGCGTTAGATCTTTTAAATAGAAATCTTTTGAATTCTTGGTGTAGGTTTCAATGTTCCTTTTAATTTGTCTTAGAGTGCGATTTTGAACACCAGATACTGCCTCCGTTCGTAGCGATTATTTTTTAGAGGACTTCATTGATTCAATACTTTAAATATACATAGAACGAAAATCGGTTACTGACAGTTAGATAGAGCAGGAAGAAGCATCGAAACGAATAAACAATTGGATAGCATATTTCAGTTATTTAATCAGAAGTCAAGTTTGATGTCCCCCGACACTATTTTGGTACGAGCTTGATTCATTGTTCTGATTGGCTGGTTATTTACGTCATCTTTGGCATCGCAGGCGGCAGTTCAGGCGTATCCAGTGAACTAGTCTTCCAGTGCTTCCACTTTAGATTATTTTTTTCCCATTTTCGATTTATTGAGTGAAGAAAGACGCCTCGCTATTATTTTATAATTAAATAACGAATAATTTTGGCGTCGAAGCTCCTATAAAAAAAGATGCAATACATGATACAGTTTATTACTATAATAACGGATTCTTCATTTGTTTTCATTCATACGACATATGCATTCTAAATATCTGTGTTGATCAATTTGATAAAAACACTTGCGGCCCATCAGTTGCCGGTTGAAAAGATTGTTTAGTATATAAAGCAACACATACATGGGAATTTAGGAAAATGAGAAAATTATAATCGAATTCTTGTGTTTCCAAAGCTGCACGGAAATACAGAACAAAACTAATATTCAACCTGTAATCAAACTCGATTAATACTTCTTTATGCTTCTTCCTGCATGAAATAAATTTTGTTTTAAATTCTATATAAGCTGGAAATGATTTAAATTAATAGTGTATCTAAATGATGTTTAGATTTTTTAGAATTAGAATTTGTTTACGATTATATACTATGCATCAAATGCGAGTAACAGCTTCTTGACGTTTCGACCTTCTTCAAAAACACTTCTCGACGTTTCGACCCTCGTCAAGGGCCCTCGTTAGCAGAATTTGTAGGGACATTACGTCGCCAAACTTTGAGAATTGTTTGTCTATTTTAGGGGCATGCAGTTGTCATACAAAATTCTATCCGAAGTTGTTTGTATTCCTTGTTAGTATGTCCATTAACCAAATTGCATGGTTTCAACAGAAAGATTGTTTTATAATATATATATATATATATATATATATATATATATATATATATATATATATATATATATATATATATTATATAATGACATATATTTTTCTATATCTGGTATGATACATACTATGATGCATGTATTTGGAAACGTAAAAATATCCTAACGAAGGCGCTAGAGACACCTGTTACTACCTACTACGGTGTTGCAAAGGCGTAGATCCAATCCTTGCCAGAGCTAATTGACAAATTTGCTCCACTGATCTAGTTTTAAAGAGCTACTTTAAAGTGGATTAAAAATTATCCAATATCGAGCGAGCGAAGTTCCATAAAACCATAATCAATTTACCCTCATAGATCTCTCCCTGCATGGCATGACTATATTGACATACACGTTTACTATAACTTTAACTTACTCTCCGGTCAGCTACCAGCCGTAGTTTAGTGATTGGAACATTGCATATGCAGGCAATGCAATGGCGTATATATTATGCCGGAGGATCTATAATTGACGTATTGCAACTGTTTCCAAATTTCAATTTGGATTTGAAGTTTATATGATTCTACTCGAAATTGAGGGTATTAAACCTTTTATTGGCATTAGACACATAATATCCTAGGTTTTAACTGAAGTCGACCGCTACAGAATTATCGTCAAGAATTTACATTACTCTCTACATATGACTACACGTTTGGGATATAGATATTTGGCCAAGATAAGGGGAACATTCCATGTTGCGTTGCAAGTAAAAAAAAGATTTAGAATAAAATTTCATTTGCATATTTTCAGCTTACAAACAAATGTTGCAAGGAGCACTTTTTGTCGGCACTCGTGGAAATCAACAGCCTACGACTGTATAAATGCACAGATGAGACCAAATTCTACAATTGTCTTAAGGAGGTTAAGACCACCATGTCCAGATCAATGGGCGACTATTACTTCAACAAGATGGCGACCGCGTGCTACAATATAGAAGCGCATGATTACTGTTTCAGGACCGTGTGTGGAAGCGTCATCCTGAAAATATCCGCTGACACCATACCAGCGTTTTGAGGTTCACCTGCCAGTAAAAAACAAAGCAAGTCATGTCGATCAGATCACCGACTTGACCTACGTCTACTTTTTATTGCTGAAGGAGGAGGAATGTAAATTTATAAAAGTTGAGGTACTTTATATATATATTTAGTTGGTCTTTTCTCATATTGTGAAAAGAATAATTTAGATTGACGGGAAACTGTGCATGCATGACTGTTTGGCAGCGATATTGTTTTTATACACGCTCGTTTATGACTGTAAATACGCGAAAAGTATAAGCAGTATTTTGTTGAGATTTTCATAAAAGTAAAATGTAAAGTATATAACGTTGAAATATTGCATATTGTATAAATATATTCTTCACGATAACACGCACTATCTATAGCTAACAGGTTCCAGTGAAATTGTTTGGAAAAAAACTGACGCAGAAGTTCCCTAATAGCCTATTTTGTAGCGATATGCATTAGTCATTAGTGCGTGCAAAACATATTCTCTGCTGTTTGCAGATGTGAGCATTGATTTATTGATTATATTTGCTGAAAGACTCCAAATTATACTCACGTTTATTTCATTTTTGTACTTCGTTAATTCATCACCAACTTAACTGCGCAAGATCACGAAGTCAGTAATTTAAATTGTAAAATATGTTTAAAAAGTGGCTTAAAATTGCAATAACTGTGCTTGAACGTGCCAAAAAAGGAAATCTCAGCCAGCGGCAACGTTGTGATTTCTGCAGTGAAAACTGATATTTAGGAATGTATAGTTGTTATAATGTAACCTCTAGTAAAACGTTTACAGCTTCCTTTCTTTTAGAATGTTCTTTATACACATACCCTATAATAGTATCACAATTATAGTAATGACTTTTTAGAGGAGTTTTGAGGTTTACCTCAGTGGCGTATTGAAGGCGAAAATGAATTTCGTCTTTCCGCAAATCTGTTAAAACAATAAAGAAACATTTTCGTGCTTCGCTTGTGGGATGTTTTAGTCGGGGTGCTATTTACACAACTGCTATGGTCGCACACATTTTTTCTGGTATCAAACTATTAGACAATGTGCTAAATATATGTACTAGTACGTCTACTAAATGTGTATCAGGCGACAAACAGAGATACATCATTTGTTATATACATCAGTCGTCTCATTCCATGATTAGTCAAGATAATTATATGCTCTTGTGATGTAACTGGTGTCGCCTAGTTTACGCTGTTGGTATTTGCCTATTACACAAGCAAAAATATACCGGCCGCTAACAGCCTGGAAATATGCCTCGGGGAAATCGCAGTAGCAGTGATGTAGTAAAACGCGATAATGGGAGGGGGCACATATTCATATATTCATGTTAACGGATTGTAACAATCGATGTGAAAAGAAATTGATCACGCATGCACAACATAAATATGTGAATATGTGCCCTCCCCCCTAACTATCGTGCTTCCTACGCCACTGCGCAGATGCTGAAGTAAACAAAGCTTGTCCCCTTCTGTAGGAAGTGTTTTTCACTTCAATAGAAAATATTAAAAGCAGAGCGAAAAATGGGACTATGCGAGTAGAAGTATGTTAGAATCATGCTTGCGTTAAAGAATTAATAAAAAGCTGGCTGCATATAATGTTTAATACATCAAACGATAACAAGTAATTATAATCATCGCCCATTAAACTTGACATTGATTTTAAAGTTGAATCGGATTGGTTTGAACTTTTATACGTTTTCCACCAGCCACCGTTTACGTTCGTTACGAATAGATAAATATGAATATCAGCAAGGATGCAGATAGAAGCTGGGGGGGGGATATTCATATATTCGTCTTATGCCCGACTGATTTTTTTTGTACGTTATTGTTCCTACGGTCTATAAACATGAATATATGAATATACACGCCCCCCGATTAAGTGGTCCTGCTACGACCCTGTCAAAGGGCTACGGTCCTTGCCTTTCCTTTAAACACAGGAGGAGCTACCTTTAATACACACCTGACACGACGGGATAATGAACGTGATCTGTAGTTTGTAACCTATGAGTGCCTGTGTTTGTCAGGTTGGTCAGTGCCTTCGGGGTAAATACTTTCAACTAGTGAAGTGAAAGTTTTTTAGAATATATAATTTCATATTCTGCGTTAGTGGATCATATGCCTCAAACATTTCAATTATTTCAGGGAAAAATTTTAAAGTGGGGTTACAATAGTTTCTTGTGTATCGTTCTGCTCGTAACATTGAGAGACATTTTGGGAAACGCGGTGATTTATAAATTGCCAAAAATTTCAATTTCATTACCAGAAATTTGCGACATGATAATTTGCATATATACTAATTTGCATTTAACTTTCAGCATAATGGCCTTCAACTTTTACTATTAAATACATATAGTAAATACACAAAATCTAAAAATGCCGTTGACCTAGATCTTGCCCACTGTTTGCCGACCTCTGGATCAATAAAACAGCCGTTTCCCAACGTTTTAATGATCGAATTACTTACCTTAGGTATTTCTACGTTCGGCCAAATGATTGTGAACAAATGGGTATATAGCCTTCGTATTATTCAAGTTACAGATAAGACTGATAATATTTTTTAAAGTGATTGCAGTAAAAATCCGAGCCGTACAAGAAAGTTTATACAAAAATACGAAAGACAATATCTTCAACAATTTTTTTGGTACATTATACGTCAATTTATTAACTATCTGAATCGAAATATTCGAATCAATGTGAGCGATTTTAAAAGTTCGTGGACAGAACACGGACAAAACTTTGAGCAATATATCTTTAAATTTGGCCGAATGCAGGAATGCCCAAGCTAAAAAATTCTGTCACCAAAACGTTTCTAAACAGCTGCTCTACCGATCTAGAGGTCGGCAAAAAGTGGGCAAGGTCTAGGGCAACGGCATTTTTAAGTTTTGTATAATTACCTAATGTATTTTATAGTAAAAGTTGAAGGCCATTATGCTGAAAGTTAAATGCAAATTAGTATACATGCAAATTATCATGTCGCAAATTTCTGGTAATGCGGACGCCATTTTAAATTTCTTTGAACATAAATTCTGTCTTCACTCATTTTGAAATATAGTGAACAGAAATGGTGTTAAATATTCCGACAGGACAGGATATTTAGGGAAATATAACAGTTCAATATAAAGAATTTTTGTTTTCACTTCGTACTTTTTTAAATACATTGTTCATAATTTATCCACTTCAAAGAAATTTTCCTCCTGAATTACGTTACATAATTTTGTTTGGAAATATAAATCTTAATATAATTATTTAATAATATATTGTAATTCTAATTGTACATGTTTCGTTTCGGTATAAAACTGGAATATTGTTCTTGCCACTTGAACAAACAACAGAGCTTATCTTAGAATACATAACACAAAGAACGTTCTTAAAAAGTCCAGCATCTTTAGGAAATTTCTTTGAAATATGAGAGCTCGAGCGCTGAGGAATTACGACTTGCGCTTTAGACTAATTTCTTACCTCGGCGATAAAAAGGACATTTTCTGAAAGAGCTTACTAAGATTAGTAAAACTGCGAAGTTTGGCCGCGAATTGTTGTAAATTACGGAAAATATAGCCATGCGAAGTTGTCGATTCTTGTATACTTTTGTATTACGGCCGGAAGTGTGTAACTAATTTAGTTACAATTTAGTTACACATTTCCGCACGTAATACAAAAGTATACAAAATTTGCCAACTTCGCATTGCCATGCATATTTTCCGTATTTTACAACATTTCACAGCCAAACTTTGCATTTGCACTAATTTAAGTAAGATTTTTCTAGCTCTGATAATTTATTTTCTACTAGTTACTTCGCTCAAAAATTACTCTAAAGCGCAAGCCGTTCATTGTCTTTGTCTGTATTGTATAGTATCTGCGATTTTGAGCGGCTGATCAGAGGACTGTTCTTCTCCTTTTAAATTGGCACCCAAATTGCTACATATTATATGTTGTATAACATGAAACACGTATATGCACAAGTTACAAACGTGTTTGGTACAGCCGTATAACGTGCAAAGGGCTTGCCATTAGAACAACTATGACTGTCAAAATTCCAGACGTTTCACATACTGATAAAGGCAAATAAAATTTCTTACGAAAGCTTGTCAGGGGAGGTGTGAATTATGTAAACAGGAGAAAAATGCCGTTTGTCAGTGACCGCTGTAATAGCCTGCAGGGATACTGTAGTAGTGGTTGACAGTATAGCCACGTTTAATCACCAGCATATGCAATAGATCGATACGAGCCTGATTTTTGTATTTCAAAGTAAGACTAGAAAGTTTCTTGTGGAAAGATCTTGACAGACGTAAGGGCTAATGGAGGTGCAGGCCACTTGTCTCTGGAGGCTTCTGCGTTGAATGATGCGAACTGCGTGGGCAAAACGAATGTTCTGAGTAATCTGTAGATAATAAAAAAGCTTATGATGCAAGAATGTTCAAGACTAATCATGAAATTCGTGATAGTCTCCGCTGTAGGTCTTGCATGCTTAGCTTTCTCCAAGTGTTCTGGTTGTTCGCCCAATTAATGTTTCGTCAATCTCATGCACGCTGAAACTTTCCAATCAAAACAAATTTTCCGAATTTTTCCTTTGACGTAATTAACATGTAGAAAAACACGGAACAATAAATCATACGTAGACTTTTTTTTTTAAGACATGTTTCCTGTTTCCGATATCACTGTGTCATCATTGATGTACAGTGCCAATTGAATATGTTTTTGATTGATATGCTTTGCTGTGGGAATTGTGTTTAAAGGTGTAAATAACACCGTTTTTCCGAGTGTGTGAATTCCACGAAAGAATGGGGCAGGGGTGTTACCAGTGGCGTACGAGATACGATAATTGCATGGCCGGGGGGGAACATATTCATATATTCATGTTAACAGCCATGTAAAGACAATAGATTTGAAAAGAGATCAATCTTGTCCAACATGAATATATGAATATGTGCCCCCCCCCCAGTTATCGTACCCCAGCTACCACGACAAATGGTAGATAGAAAATAGTCTAAATTCGTTTTTCTTTTGCCTTGGCGTATGCAAATGATCGAACAACGGTCGCAAAGACACATTATAAGGGACATGCGTAACCCGATATTCGTGGGGACGAAAACTTGAAAGATGCCGTCGCAATTTTCCCTTTTCCAAACGGATGTTGCCATTTGAAACAGTTGTTGCTTTTTTTGGAACGCGCTATGCCTTTTAAAATGGTCGTTGCCACGTTTTAAAATGGATGAACGTTCGGATATTGTGTAACATGGCAACGACCATTTCAAAGAGAATCGACCGTCCTAGAAAATAGCAACGACCGTTCAAATGGCAATGACGCCGACATGAACAGTAAGTGGCTGTTCTTTATGGCGAAAAGGATATATGGCGCTCTTACACACGGCACTTGTGCTAGGACCTAATTGAGACTACTGTATCCACCAAATTGCCCAAAGACAAAATGATAAACTGAATTTCATTAATTCGTTGAGTGCATTATTTTTTCCGTTTTGAGCCTTCACGTGGTGAAAATTGGATTCGCACAATAGAACGATTAACCACAAAAAATGCTTATAAGTAATATAAGGGTAATCAGGTGTGATCTTTGGTTAAACCACCCGCTAGATGAAGGTTATTGAGTGAAAATCTTGACGGCTATGTGAATTTTACTTAATGACCATATTCAAGTGGGTGGTACAAAAGTGAGAACGACTTATTACCGTGATATTACTAATTATAACATCACGTCTTGGGAACTTTTCTAATTTGATATCCAATGACGTCAACCGAGTTGCATTAGTTCTAATGCTTCCTCAATTGTAGTGCCTGTATCCGAGATAAAATCAGCACGTGGGAACTGTAGGAAAACTCGTGATCGTGATGTCATATGCATAAAAAGCTTGGAGACAACTGTTGAATTTGTTTGCGTGTGGACAAAAACTAAACAGACTTCTAACAAATATTCATCATGGGCGATAAATGAAAGAGTTGTTTCTTTCAAATAAATTACGGGTCTATATGTTTGTAGAGGAGCGTAAACGCTTCCCGATCAATAGGCGATTCTATGATTTGGGGAAAATTATATACCAACCTTGTTACATTTTATATTATTCTACAGTGTATACACTGACTTGTATAGTCTCTCATTTATTACATAGACCAGGTAGTCAAGATATTGAATTTAGTACGGAAGGTTTAGCAGTTAGTCTTGATAGTTACTCCTGCTTGAGGAGGTAGTGCTAGCAGTGGAGGTTGACTAGGTTAAAATTTAATTCTAATGGTCGAGGTATACATGGTAATTAAGGATAGCATAGTTCATTGACGGTTGACATAATTGTGGAGATGGTTTTGGTAATTGATGGTTGTTTAGGATAGAAAAAGTTGCCTAAGTAGTGATGGTAGTCTAGGTAATGGAAGGCAGATTGGGTACGAGTGGCAGAGCCAGATTTTGTAGTGAATGAAGTCTTAGCTTGGTAAAGAGTAGGTGGTGAAGGCAGTCTTGGTAACAATTTGTAGTCTTGGTAACGGAATGTAGTCTTGGTAGTTGAGGCCGTCTTGAAGGTAATGAATGGTATTTTTTTTACCGTGTAGTGAAGGCGGTGAAGGTAATTAAAGGCAGTTTAGGTATGGGGCTCTTTTTTGTTTTCTCTTAATGCCGGATAGTCTATATAGGCAGCGAAGGCAGTTTTGACGGTAGTCTTGGCAAAGGATCTTGGATTTGATTGTATAGTCTTGGTAGTTTAGACAGTCTTGAAGGTATTCTTAGTGATGAGGATCACTGTTGGTGAAATATCGATGAAACATATTAATTTTGGTGGTGGAGGCAGTTTCGAAGGTAGGCTTGACATGAAAGGTTATCCTGGTAGTAAACGCCATTCTTGGAGTGAACGTAGTCTACGCATTTCAAAGTAGTGGAAGTCGTCTAAATGCATAGGAATGCACAACTTGTTTCGAGCCTTCAAACGAGTTTTTTTTACATGCTGCCCAGTGTCAACTATTTTCCGTTTGCTCTGTTCCTACCAAATTTAAAAAAAGGCTGTTAAGAACTTACACTAGTCGTCCACCAGTCACTAGAATATGGAATAGAGAGAGAAGGAAACTAGAAAGCTAAAAGAGAGAAAAGCAGAAAAATAACAAGGCACGGCAGGTTGAGAAGAAAGAAGATGAGAGAGAAGAGGGATTATATTGTATGATCCCTAAAAAATCCCGAAAATTCAAACAAGTCATACATTCAGTCAGTCAGTTAGTCAGTCATAGTGTAAACTTTCCGGGGGGTAGTTTGATTTATGCTTATAGTAATTTTTTTGGACATGATCAGTAATGTAACGTTTTTAATCCCATTACTGTAAATTACTTTTCCGTGTTGTGGGTTTTGTTTTGAAGGAATTTACCCCCGGAACACCCGATTTGTTACTATACGTCACAACTGCGCATGTGCCGTCGGGCTTGATAAATATTCACGATTTAAAGAAACGAGAAGCGAAGGGTGTTGCTTGAAACATTCCGGGCGCAAAAATCGATTAATTCTTTGTGAATCTATGCAATTCATAAACTTATGAGCATTCAATTAAGCTTGGACGGTATATTCCATAAATAGAGCTAAGAGCTTTGGAAGTAACTACGCTGTGTTGTTTACGTATTGATAGATCTCTTACGTGAATATGGTATATTATGACGATACCTGCATGAGATTCCGCATACAGTACATAAATGATACTATACAAAACGGACATTTTGTGCAGTAATCAGATCATTTTGGCGGTATCCGCATCATAGCCGGATAATTTGTTCCATCATATACATGTGGTCACAGTTGTTTGACGAACAGGAGAGACATGCATGGTGTTTTTTGTCGCACTTTCGATATATTAATATAGCTACATTGTTATTGTGGAGATATTAACGATTATCTAGGCATGTAATAAATACAGGTATATTTCCGTATATTTCTATCAAAATTTTATCTCACCGCGAACACGGGAAGCGTGGGTAAAAGAGCCTGGAGTTGCCAGGTTGGAAAAAATCAACATTTTGACTTTGAGTTCCTCCGAATTATAATCTTATATAATGCCTGCAGTTTGTGATGAAAACTTTGCACTATCCTTGGATCCCTAGTTTAAATTGAATTTCAGCACTTTAGGAAGCAACTAAAGTCATGCATTCAGCACCTCATGGATTTTTCCTATTTTCTTTGTAGGAAACTCTCTTGGGAATTCAACATTTTCTATCTAAAACTCAATTTTTAGAAATGCCCATGCATTTAAGTTTTCAAACTACCCATTTACTAATTAGAACTGGCGGCCATTTTGGAAAATGGGAGTCCTAAGGAAGTCCCAATAGGAATAGTTATTGTTCATACATCATAAGGTATTGGTTTGAAATGCTTTGTGTTAAAAAAGAGTTCCGTTAGGAAATTAAAGTATTTTTTTTATAAAACCTTCATGTCTTTACCCAAAGACGTATTTTGTTGGAATCGTGTTTAGTAAACATTAATTTAGTAAACAGAATTACAACGATTGTCAAACGCTGGATATTTTATACTTACATCAACACGTTTGTGTGGCAGTAACGTAAAGTCCCTTCAATCTGTGCTTAGTCGGAAGAATATCAAGAATATCTCAATCTCATTCCATCGCAGTAATCACAGACGGTCTTGCTTTGCAACTCCTATAAAATACGAACAGAAATAATAACTTAATCAATAAGGCTCTTCGAATTCTTCAATTCTCTATGTTTCTACTCGACCATTAATTTTTGCAAATCTTATTGGCAGTACAGTTGGCATTCGCGTATTACCATTTATTTATCTGTACCGTAAGGTAATTCATAGGGCGCTAAAGAGGCCTAGGGATTGGCACAAAGTGTCATCATACAGGAACATAAAAACGTCCTCACCATTGCCGTCCTGTTATGATGGCAATGTTATCTCAATATAGCCAAAATTTTACCTTTTAACTCATATGGCAAAGCTGGCAAAATGTTCTAAAAGATTCTTTAGACAACAGACATTGATAAACTACTTGAATTATTTAAACGTTTTTTTAATTTCTTATTCTTATTTAAATTTCTGTTAACCAGAAAAATGGCGAGAAAAATGCGTCGAAATTCGGCCATAGTTAAACATATTTGTCACCTTGGTAACACTCATGATGTAATTTTTCCTAATAGTTTTCGACTCTCAGATTGTTATTCAATACATGTGGCATAAAAAACGCATCCTTTATTATTTTCACCTTTAATTGGGTTTTTCTGTAGTAATGAGACGAAGTTTGAAAATTGAGAATCTTAGAATAATGTTCGAGTACACCTACACCTTTCCTAAACACACGCCCAATTTTCTAATCTACCCGCTATTTCTTTCGACTAACGTGAGAGAGTGGTGTTTCGCCTGTGAACATTTTTTTCGTGATTATGCAAGCAGTAAATGCCGAACGGATATGCAAGGGGATTAAATGCAGAATGAGTGAAGATAAAGCGTGGAACGGAAGGGGATAAACGCAGTGAACAGATATAGGGATAAACACGAAATGGATATGGGGATAAAACGCATAATTTCAAACTGTAACTGGGAATGGTTTTTGTCGCCTTTAATAATCCATCCTTGTCTTCACTCTTAATTGATTTACCATAATAATCCATTCTTGTCTTCACTCCGGCTTAATTATTTACAACATGTCATACTGTAACTATTTCAACAACGTCGACACAAAGGTTTAAATAAGACATGAGATGTAGAAAAATATAGGGTGTTTCAGAAACAAACACAGCGAATGATAAGTCATGATGTATCAGAAACAAACACAACCAATGATAAGTCATATAACATAGAGTGTATCAAAGACAAACACAGCCAAAGGTGAGTCGTAAAACATATGGTGTATCATAATAACTGTTATATTCTTGATGTTTCCCAAAATATGTAAAGATTTCCAGTATTCCCTTTTGTGGTATTGCATGGACATTCAGGTAGATTAAAAACAAGATTATTTCTAAAGCTGGTGGTCTATCCGTGTCTAATATTGCGGAAAAAAATAATGCTAAAAATGCTAAAATACTAATTGAAATCGATCAAGAGGATCCGGCAAAATAGGCTCAAATAGTAAAAAATCATAGTGGTGCTTAGGTGTGCGAATTCGCATGTATCTCAAACGAAAATTTTGACAGCATGCTGGAATAAGGTTTTTGTTGGTGCCAAGAACAACAAGGCAATCTTCAGACAAAAAATTAGGTTTAGAAATAGTTTCGTTCCTGCCGGATGTACAATTACCTAACTGACTACTAGGTGATGGCTGAACGGTTTCGCAAACCTCTAAGGGCTTGTTAAGAAATATTTCAAAATGTACACGTTTTACCTTTTACTTTTTATTTATTTGTTTTTCAAATAATATGCATTCAGTCTATATTGCGTAACAGATACGTTGAAATGCACCAAATGTAAACGACGCGGACGTGAGGAAATACTGCTGTTACCGTTCCACATGCAGTTTCACGGCAAAGTCAAGGCCGTATGTAAAACAGATTAAAGCTGGGTACTACAGGCTGTTTTCATGTCACGTTTACGTCGTAGAGAGCATTTGTCAAAAATACTAAAGATACAAGGCGATTGCCTAACAATTCACGTGGGTGCATGACACTACAAGGTGAGGTGTATTAGTTAATGGTTAGTGTGGAGTGTATGAAATAAGATAGTCCCACTTTTATTTTTTCGGTATTGAAATTAGAATGATCTGCATGCAAAATACCCTTTAGGAACCAATAAGATACAAGGAAAACCATACCCCGAAAAATGACCCAAGATATATGAGCTATAGACAACAAGCCAGAATTCTGGTTGTCATGTTTTGGAATATGTGTTTTATCAAATTGTCTGCTGGTAATGATTTTTGAACCAATATGGGATGGTTGGTTTTTATTTTGTCGTAATTGTGGTGAACAAGTAATTTTCACCAATCAATATGAACTAGTCCGAAATAGAAATGTAGAATTTGTCTTCATTCTCTGTATGTATAAATTATCATTGATTCATTGTTCGCTGCATTCTGATTCATCAACCAACTACGACAAAATGAAAACCTGCCTTCCTAATACGTTGGTTTGATGTTTGAAAGACTCCGTGAAACTATCCATTCAAGCTGGAGTCTCTCCGATATTCAAATCTGGAAACTGAGAGGAGTGTTTTAATTATAGACCCATAAGTATTTTATCTACCGTTTCCAAAATATTTGAAAAAATTGTATTTGAACAGTTAAGTCAATATCTTTCTATCAATAACGTTTTAACAGAATTTCAGTCAGGTTTCAGAAAACGTTACCCTACTTGTTCTTCTTTACTAAGAACAGCAAATCAATCGGTTGTTAACATGCATGCATGGATAAAGGTTTAATAAATGGTGTTGTCTTCAGTCTAGATCTAAAGGCTTTTGACACGGTAGATCACAATATATTGATAAAAAAACTGGAATTTTATGGCATTAAAAAATAGTGCCCTTCGCTGGTTCATCTCATATCTAAGTTATAGAAAACAGGTATGCAAAGTGAGGGTGTCTGTTTCAAAAAGTTAAGAGGTAAAAACAGGCGTGCCGCAGGGGTCAAATCTTGGTCCTCTCCTTTCTTACTTTATATAAATGATTTACCAAATTTTCTTGATTCTTTGGTAACAGCACTTTTTGATGATGATACTAATATTACAATTAGTGGCGTTACCCTAAGTGAGATTGAAGATAAGTTAGAAAGGGAACTGAATAAAGTTCATATGTGGCTTTTAGCCAACAAATTGACTTTAAACATTAGCAAAACTGAGTATATGCTTATTGAACCAAGACAAAGGTTGTCCTAAGTTATTGCTCATCCAATCTTATCAATGGGATCTGAGGGTATTAACCGTGTTTCATCCACTAAAACACTACGTGTGGTAGTAGATGAAAGCATCACCTGGAAAGACCATGTTGATAAAGTGACGAAAAAAGCTGCAAAAGGGATAGGAATGTTGCGTAAATCTAAATACTTATTCGATAAAGATACGCTTAAAACCATTTATAATTCTTCAGTTTTACCTCATTTTGATTATTGTACGCTGGTATGGAATAATTGTTCCAAAACCTTGCAAACAAAAACTGCAAAAGCTTCAAAACAAAGCTGGTCGAATAATTACAGGTGATTGCTACAGAACTCCTTCAGGTATTGTTAGAACTAAGCTTTCATGGGACACCCTAGAGGCTAGGAGAAAGAATCAGTTGCAAAATTTAATGACACCAATAATGAAAGGTAATTCAGATAATTACCTCCGTGACCTTTTTACGATCCGTACCAACCAAACGTATGAATTGAGAAGTAGCAAGAATGCTCTCCACTTGCCTAAGTTAAACAGCAATGCTTTAAAACGAAGTTTTACTTATACAGGGGCTGCAACTTGGAACAATATCGGAAAGAGAAAATAGAAATCTTAATGATGTTAAATCTTAAATCTTAATGAGATGCTACCGTGTATAAATATTTGTAAATGAATAAATAAATAAATAAATAATTATAAATAAATATTTTTGACGTTCATATTGACTCCAGTTGTTACGCTAGTTTTCCATTTTTTTCCGACTTATGCTTTCGTGAACTTTTAAAAACGGTTCAATTCCCTCCAACACCCCGTTCTGCATTTGTTCCCATTCGTTCCGCCACTACCCACATCCGTTCCGCAACTTATTTTTGGATAACAAGCGAAGTTACTTATATGATCACAGCTATTTTTGTGAAAAAAACAATTTTTTTTGCGGAAGTGGTTTTGTCTGTAGACTCAATACCCATGGTGAGCTGTAACAAAGCATGCGTTAAATTTCCTAGGATGGTGAAATCAGGAATTCTTTAAAATTCCAAGGAAACTAAATCTCCTGTGCCTAAAGATCAGATGAATAATAGGTGATATTCACGATATTAATAAAGCAATTGAACGGTTAGAGTAATGCATAGCGCAAAAGCCAGTTAAGCGTGTTTAATGGCTTGAAATTTAATGAACATGCCACTTAACTGGCACTGGTGCATGGACAATGACACCTAGTGCATGCGTAATGCATGGTCATAAACTTTAAAAGTTTCTTTACGATATCTATAGGGCTCCTATACATTTATTCGTTGTACTCTGTACACAACCAGCACACTGTATAACGCTAACAAATCGTCAAGGAAAGGAATTTACAATGTGCATGCGATGTAGATTGTTATGCCTTATGGACTCCAATGGTAATACAGACTTGCTCGAAGAATCGCGAGGAAAACAAGCCGTGCTCTGCCAAATTAAAGTAAGTGTGAGACTGAGTTTATTTGCTGTTATATACTTCGTGCTGATTCACAGTCGTTACTTTAACCTTATAAAAGCATAACAAGCTGTATAAAAGACAAGTAACTAGCCTTGAATTTCAAATCAAGTAACTTTAACGTATATAAGCTAGCACACGGCGTGTAGTTCCTTTCTAAAAATAAGTGCACTTAATAAATATAGCCGCTACTTTATAGTCGTTACTTTAACCTTATAAAAGCATAACATGCTGTATAAAGGACAAATGACTAGCCTTGAATTTCAAATCAAGTAACTTTAACGTATACATAGCTAACACACGGCGTGTAGTTCCTTTCTAAAAATAAGTGCACTTAATAAATATAGCCGCTTTATATTTCTACGCCTTGTCGGTACATTCAATAGAACTTGTGCCAGATTATTTTTAGCGTCTCTTTCATCAGGGCGATATCCATTATACCACAACGTGGTTACAACGGATTATTTCAAAAGAACTTTAAACTGTTTGATGAGTGTGCAGAGTACTGAGTACGCTGATGATCATCTCAAATTTAAGCAGTTGGCTGTCGGCAGTATAATTAAAGATAAACTTTTGCCAGCGGATATAAATTTTTATTATAGAGAACAATACGGAGCCACTAAGTTCGCGAAATTTCGCCTCACACGATTACTTAGTTTTCTAATCTATTGAACTTGTCTTGAATGCAACTTTAATATCCTGTTACAGCTCACCTGAAAGGGATTTATAGCTACAGACACTGTAGGCATGCAGGCTTCAAAAGGCTAAGGGGCAAGTAGAAATAAATCATTATAAAAGTAGCTTAAAAAGCAGATTAAACGTGGCATGGGATTTAGTACGAACTATTTCAAAAATACTTAAAGGATATCATAGTTCAGTAATAATAGGAAGGTCGATCGTCGATGTTAGCTGTGATGTTAGTTACCGCGATGCATTAATTGCTATATCAGTACTATTGGCAAATAAGTCCTTTTTTGCAAATACGATTTCACTACAATATTAAAAAACTGCGATCTCTCAAAAAAGTATTTACGAGAGTTGCCGATGATTTATAAATGTTGTAGCATTATAGGCCAATATAGCTAATGTTTGTTGATATATTATACACATTTTACTACCCTGGTTGCTTATACATGCATGCATGCATGCATATAGTTATTCTCGTTCCTTTAAGGTCTGTTCACACGATCCAATGTTTTTTTATAGTGCATGTGTTGACTTGCAATGTATATGGGCAGCAAACCACTAAATCAATGCAGTACTGTTTTTATTAATAACAAACCACATTCCATACGTCAGAAGTGATTTGGATCCTACAAAGTTGGATCGTGTGAACCGGGCCTTAGGTATTATATTATATAGGGCAAAGCAACTGAGCAATTTGAACTATCGAAGTAAACCGAAAACTCTTTAATTCGCATAAGTCTCTGCTTATAAACCATTGTTCAATTCTATATGCTTCCATAAACTGGGACAAAAGTAACTATAGGCACATGAGTGCAATTTTGTGAATCAAACAACGTTGGTCGACCGAAACACGTATATTATGTCTATTCAGATATGTTTCCACTTGGGTCGTAAAATTGGGAAGGAATGATAAAATTACTCACTTTGGTTTCCGCAGACAAGAATACGTGTAGGTCAAAATTTTCAGGGGTGACATGTGTGGGTGGTAAGTGGAACTATAAGAGCACCATGCAGTGTGCGCTAGGTTGTCGAAGCATACACTGAATTAGTCGCACGGGTATTGCAATGCTATTTGATAAAATTATTAAATTGTATTGGGTAGACATTTTTTACACACACAGCATTCCCGTTTGCCTTCTCTTGAATGTTCTACGCGTGAACAAAAAGACATGTCGGTTACACCTGAACCGGAAATGCCTGATTAGAAATTCAACAGTTCACTGACAAAGATGAATCGACGAATTGTCCAACATTGCCTTAAAAGTTTATCGCGGTTTTTGCCTCATAATCATAAATTTTCGCGCATATAGACAGGTAATTTTTTTTACAGCCACCAAACGTCGCCCATTGTGCGTTCCCTATGGACTTAGGTTAACAAGTTCAAGTTTAGATGGCAACCTTGCGTAAGATGGCAACCTCTGTAAGATGGCAACCTCTTCATATTCTCTATCTCTGTTCCGCATACGCATTTGCATCTACGTCAATATCGGTTAAAATGGTTCACGCTAGTTGTCACGTAGCCAGGACTGAAGCTATGAATGCTTTTCTGGCTTGCTGGCAGGGCGTATATTCATATACTCGTGCACATATAAGGTAAAAGCAGGCGCTTTCGAAATAGATCAACCGGGCATACGACGAAGAAGTGCACCCTCCCGATTCCGCATCGATATTTCCCAGCCAGTGGCATATAAAGCTAAGGGAACTCAAAGCAAACTAAAAGCTTTTTTTGGTTAAAGCATTTTGAACTTGAAGCATTAATTGATTCGTTAATTAATATACTCAAGTGCGCGGGAATTCGGTGTTCAAAATGCATTATGCATTCAAGTATGTTTTTAGTTTGGGGTATTTTTAGGTCAAATTGACGTCTGTGCACCCTTTTAACGACAATTTTGTCAGAATGCCCTCAGTATAAGTATACAATTCAATTTTTACTCCTCAACAGTTAATTGCTTTTGATGTTCTGGAAAGCGTCTCAAGCGGTTTCAAACAATGCCTGGTTTCCATAAAGTTGTAAGTGTCGTGAACATGTCAAGGAGGGCGATGTGATGGAATATTTCTATGTGTGTGCAGTCAACAACGACCGATTTCAATACAGAAATAAAAAAAATTACAACCGGACTATTTTAATTTTTCATCAGTGAAAAGGCTCGTTCACGACAATTACGATTTAACTGCATGAAACCAGCCTTCTTTAAGAAGCATTAAAGGATTTGCTTTAGGTGCAAAACACCTAAATATGTTTCCACTATCAAAAAACCTGTTTATTTCATATTCATGCATGTATTTTATTGTCTATTGTCTTATGCATGCAGTATTTTCCTCAGTGCAAGCCCTCGTATGCCCGCGAGTGAGATGTTTCTTTGACAACAGGAAAATAGTTATTGATTTGTCTGGTTTTGGTCCCTGTCTGCTTATTGGTTACTGTGTATCACGTGTTTTGAAGCTGTACAAATTTATATATATATACATATATAAATTTTCAAACGAGCTTTCCAGCCTTTCTCCTATATATTCAGGAGATGAACTAGCTTGTCTGTTTTAAAAAGAAAACAGCTCTATATCTGGGAAGTGTTGTAATAAATTAAAAACGCTGTCATTAACAATTGAAAACAGTTGATTTTTATACTTTTATATATATACATCTACATCAGTTATACGCCTGATTAGTTTAATTCGGTCTGAAGAAAACTAATTATTGAGCGAGCTCAAGTACAAGGGACGCACCTCAAACAATATTATACTAGCAGTAATCACAGATTAGTGATGTGCGTTCGGAATGTGTTGATTTCGGTCAACGATCATTAACAAAATGTTAACATTAAACGTCACAGGCTCACAGCGTATGTGATTCAAAAGGTTACTCGCAAAATGAGCAACATACTGATGAGTAATTAACAACAAAAATGTCAAAGTAGAGCGAGCACATGGTCTCCAGTTGCTATGACGACACATCAGAACGAGGCAAATCTGATATCGCAAATCTCGATACGACACGGCTAGGAAGCGTTCTCCTTCGTCGAACGCAATTAGAAGGACGACCGATTTCTAAATTATTTACATTTGGAAGCGAAGTGTAATCTAGCCTATATTGAAGAGGTAATCTAGCTGTAATCAGTAAAGGCCGATTTCCACTTACAGCGAAATCGTTCGCCAGCGAAATATTTGTATGTTTTCTTTTGAATTTTAACAGCATAAATAAATTAGTTCGACTGGACTGTTCTCAATTCAAAAGAAAATATGCAAATATTTCGCTAGCGAACGATTTCGCTGTAAGTGGAAATCCGCCTTAAAACTACATTTTTCGCGGTTTTTCAGTCATTTGCGACCAACAAATCTTTTCGCCTTTTACTTAGACATCGATTCCTGGGGCAATACAGCAGTTTATGTTGTTGGGTGGGAGAACAGAATTTTACGAAGCGGTACTATGGTTGGCCTTTAAAAAAAAACGTTTGAAGGATATCGTCTCCAGGTCGTTGTGAATGGTATATTTCGAGCTTATAGCGTATCTCTTTTTATGTATTTTAACTGTAGAGCAGACCATGCATGCAATAGTGTAAGTATCCTCCTTGTATTTTGCAACTTCTTGCCCATGGCTGATAAATCGCAGCAGTTTGAATTCATCTTTGTATAAAAAAACGAGGTTTATCATAATTTCGATATATTCAATAGAAATATATTTCTATATAGCCAAACAAGTTAATACATAGTTAAGTATCTCTCCGTGTTCTAAATTCTCTCATTTTATACATGAATTATACAGTAGACAGGGAATTCGTACACAACGTATTCTAATCTACGTTCGATATGGATGCCTGGAATTATTTACAATTATATATGTTCTGGACACTGTGGTTATTGCAAATGTCAATTGGAATGGAATCCTGTCAAATTTGCCTGGCATTTTACTGGCGCCATACGCACTAAAATCCGTCCTATTCAAATCACATTGTTCGCTCGTTTTGCGTGACTCCTTTGGGTTACATTCAAATAGTTTTTTAATTGTGATTGTTTTTAGATTAAACAATCTTCATGTAGTTGTGCCAATCCTCAGGTCGACGAGCAAGGACGACAAGCACACTTTTTCACAGCCTGCAGTGTAACTTCATGCCTGGGTGAGTTGCACAGGACCACTGTGTTTAATTTTAGCTTATATTTGGTTGGTGTGCAACAGGTGCATGTTTTCTTCAAGTTAGTTCCTCTTATGCGCGGCAATGTTTCGGATGGACAGCGCCCTTTGCATCCCTTCGTGGTGACTGACTGTAGTCCACATCCTTTTGTCGGAAACTTTATTATTACATCTGTTGGCTTACACACCTGAATTGATTTGTCAACAGTTAAACACAGGATGATGACCAACGAGGCAACGATATTCTTCATCTTTGACTAGAATTTAAGGAGAAATGGGTAAATCTTTAGCTTTGAGTGAAGGGCATTTAAGTTAAAATTGAATTAAGTGAACTGCAGTGTATACAATTTTGCCAATTTTTTGCCTATTGCGTAAAAATCATAAACTTAATTGTTTAATGCAACGTTGATAAAGAAAGGCTTGCACTTATTTTATTCACGATGGGTTTCAACTCGCTACAATATTACTCAGCGATCTCACAATCAATTCGAGATGAGCAATATTGCTCAATGCTGTTAAAAATAAGTCGAGAGCACAGTTTTGTTGCAGCCTGCTGTACAAGTTCGATATTTTGAGGTGTGCAGTCAGTACAGTTAGTATCATACATTATATAGCTATAATGGATAAATTGGGCCGCGTATATAGTGTGGCATGGTTGGAGCGGCTCGATTCTACCGTTAAGGAGTATAAAAGGTCAATACATGTATGCATGTATATGAAAGTTCGACCCTAATTGTAGTTAGAAGACCATTTACGGCATAACCGCTTTTTTTTCGCAGAAACTTCAAATATATACAGACAGGAATCTTTTACGAACAGCATAGTAATTGTAGTTTTACGCGGCGATATTTACAATATCCACAAATATTCGATTGAGTATGCACCACGTATGGGAATTGTCTGACGAAGAGATCAATAACGGGGAAAAGCCACTGAATTATACGTGGCGTTTTGCACTCTTTGATGTTTATCTCGCCTCCATTTGTATTGCACCCACTTGCTCATGCATCATGCAGATACGACAAAAAATTTTCAACCGAAATGTGTGTTGGTATTATAGCTACGAGTACTAGTGCATGTTGACTGAAAAGTAATTTTCGCACGACTCAGTTTTTCTTACGACGAAACTGAGGAGTGTAAGCTATAGAATGAACTGTTTTAGATGATAATATACAAAACACATTCAATTCTGTATCGCTCAGGGCTACTGTATAATTAGAGTTCAGCGTTCTACATTATCGTATGTTACGTCCGAGAAACGCGCGGACAGGTATGGCGTAGGAGGAAAAGGAGTTTGGAATATGAGTTTTTATTGCTAGACTATTTCAGGCTAACCCCATCTGTTGATGCGTGCTTTTCAAAATTTGTAATATCGATGCAATAAGTGCGAGATATTGATCAGAGGGCCATTAAACTCGGGATGTTTAAAAGCGCCTTGATATTGATGTTCAGAAATGCAAGTATATACATATATATCATATATAAGCATTCATTAGCAAGCGCGTCTCGTAACACATGCAAATACAATTACATTTGGTTTCATATAAAGCGTAGGTTAAACAAATACAAAGTAACAACAGTTATAAACAGCACTGCGTTACACAATTTTATGTATAATTATGTGGGTGTTTGAGGACTATAGAGAGTATACTAATTATACACTTCTGACTTACAACAAATCCAATGACCGCTGGCAATTAGAAGGTTAACTGTCGCAATAAGTAATATTATTCAGCATAAACGTTATATGATTACAACCAGGAGTGCGCTAATCGTTCGTATCAATATCCGCATACATCATAGATGGCTAATTCGACAGTGTTACTTCTCTATTACCGAGACCGACTATAACCTGACCAGAGTTTATTCACTTCGGTGTGTAGCAGCGTGCGCGTACTAAACTTTTCCTAGATTAACGGAGGTAGAACAGATTCTAGATCCTCCCTCCGTTTATAGTTACAAGTTAAGATGAAAGTCATACATTCAAAATCGCACGTAATATTTTATAAACTTGGCTATAACTGGCTACTGAGAAACCATAATTTACAGGCTGTAGTGATATTCACTTCTATCGCTAGCAATGTAATCGTTTAAAAGCATAAGCTTCATATAGTTAGTCGATGTTTACCTTTCTTCAATTGCACGTCGAGATGTACCTTTGTAAAATCTCTTGCAAACTTTGCGGCTGTTGCGATGATATTCACGGTAAGAGGACCAACCCCAACTGATTGTGTTTCTCACAAAACAGCTAGGACAGTGCATTTAAATATCTTAGCGAGTATCAATCAAATTGAATGCTTCGCTTCAATTTGACGTTTTGTATTTGCAGCTAATTAGGCAGAATTATTGTTAAATTATATAATCTCTTATTTCCCAGGCTTTCCCACTCAGGATAAGATAAACTCGTATATCGTCAGACTTATCTCTCTGTCCGCTAAAATTTCGTATTCCCATCCATCATCTGTACTGAGTCGCGATACGATCTAGTTATCATCGACTCAGACAAACACGCGGGGTATATTTAACGCGCTTTCCTATCCAAAAACAGGGCTTAACAAGGCGTTAAACAGCACGAGGTGCGTAGGAGTCTGACAAGCCCTAACTTTTTACAATAGCTCACTAAGAAGTCTTTCCTTTGTTGTTTGTGTGTTTTTGAATAGGAATACAGCCTTGTCCAAATAAGATAAAGAGTTTATACAACAATACGCGTTGGCGACCCCATGCAGTTGGTGTTTGATTTTTTTTTGGTTAGCTATAGAATAGCATTTGAACCAAACGTTTTAAATCTAATGCTGGCAGATTTAAAATGATCCGCGATGATTCAATTTACTCGCTATTTTATAGGCTTACGAAATGATACATGCAGTTACAGTATATTTCGCAGATGCACATACGAGCAAACTGATGTGCACGAGATGCCATAATATGAATACTCGTAGTATAACATCACGTCTATCATATTCATATACATGCAGTAGCTATATATATACTGGTATAAAGTATGAAATGTATACACTATATAGTATAGCTGTGCGCATGTGCAAATTGTGGAAAATAACATTGAAAGATATACGTTCGTGTATTCGTGCCTAAATCCCGTCAGTGTTTTCCAAGTTTTAAACCTCGCTGATAAAACGCGGCAGATAACCATAGTATTATTTATTTATCTACTTATTCGCCAAAGTTACAATAATCGAAATGAGAGTTTGTACAAGCAAAGATATCTAGAACCAAGAACGTTCTGGAAACCATAATGCTTTTGTTCAATTCCTATCAGTTTAATAGGTTTTAAATTGAAGTAATTAACATTTGGTGCCATATGGGCTTAAGCTCCTATCAAGAAAAGTGATAAAGTATTTTTTTTTAAACTTTCAGAATACTAAATAGCCAGATACGATCCAATTAGAACCACTAACCATTCAATCTTGCAAAATTTTGGAAAATCAGTATTCGCGATAGTTTGAAACCGTACAAATATTGCTGTTTAATTTTTTTCAAATTGTTTGCGAACATGCGGTCAGAAACTATATAGCTTTGGTTTCAATTGAACGTCTCCGAAATTCGCGTCTTTTTTATGCAGCGCGGCATAAAATTCTGCTGAATGGGAATTCCAGTTAAATTCCACGACTGAAATTTGACAAAATCTACGAATTCAAAATGTCTTTCCTGATCGATACTATTGAAAGGCAAAGCTACTAAAATATGCTAAACGCCACCAATGCATTAAACCATGCAATGCAGACGAGAGACGTGACTCACGATGCAGCTGAGATAATATATTTTGTCATTCGTCGGTGTCAAACTCCCAAATGGGTTTCAAGTGCTTCACGAATATTCAGCAAAATCGTCTATTGAAATTGCTTGCTAATACATCTATTAATTCATTATAGATTTACTGGAAAATGCTTTAATTCAATTATGTAATTAAAGTGAAAGAGAGAGTTTGTAAGTTATATTGGGCAAAAATCAAATGATATCAATGCCAGATAACATACATTTGATATAGAAATAGTTCATTCCATACCTACTGTCCGTGCAACCTAATGCTCGCACGAAAAAAGAGTGCAGCATTCCCAATATCTTATACACTTCTAGTATCTTAGAAGCCATCACTCTTTTATCGAAATATAGCTGTAGTAAACGTTAATAGGGTAAACAAAACAGTTCAAACATAAAAACGTCATTGCGATGACAGTTTTAGTACATAATTTTTCCTGCAAGTTTTTTCTTGTCCGTCAAGATGGTCCGATAATACCAGGAAGACCTCTAATCGCTGTGCTCTTCCGACATATTTTGCGTGGGTTTGTGTGCTCTACACTTATGTTGAAATATTCTACATGAGTTTTGATCTAGTATTTTATGTGTATGCAATGAATACTGAGTAGGCGGTACAAGGTCATTGAAAATATCACGACCGTGAAAGAAACTTGTACGTTTGTCGCTGGTATACTGATCGGCCATGCTGACATATGCTATCGCAATAATCACTTCCTTAAAGTGTTTATTGTTCGTTTATTAGCGTAGACGCCACGGCAAGTTTTATCTGATCTCAATACTTATATTATCAGAAATTTATAGTGCAATTGACATGCGAGATTCATAAAGGACTCCAAAATCGACGCCGTTTTATGAAAAGTGTGTTTTTCCAAAAGTTACGACACGATACCGATCATCGTTCTTGGTTTTAATAAGACACGCAGACAGGTTGTTAACGTTCGGTCTAGCATCTACAATAGCACTTCGGGTCAGTGACATCCAACTGCTGATATACATGCATAATAAGCTGATAATAACTGAGATTGAGGATTTTCAAAATATCGTTGATATATTCTTGCATCTAATAATCTTCCTTTGTAATGTGCAGATGTAATTTGTCTAGAGTGTAATAATTCTCGAACCATCCACAGACGTTCGTATTAAGACTTCGCGCGTATACCGTCATACATTGCGAAATTTTTCCCGTGATCAGTATTACATTTCGCATTTCAGGCAATTCGTTTGCGAATTGGCTCATGCAACTTTTTTCAGACCGACCAAAAGGTATATCGAAAAACGCGAAATCAAATCCGATTGACAGTAATGTATCTGGTATATCAGGGATGTATGTTGGTAGACCGTAGTCTTTCTCATAATAAATTATATACGGGCTCAATCTGTTTTACAATTGTCACACCCAATCAGATCAATTTTTTATAATGTGATACTCGTGCAAGAAAAAGTGAGATTCGGCTGCCAAAAAGGTAATTGACTATGTAATCATTTTGTCTTACAACGAGATGCCGGAATGTTCTATAATCGGTTAGAATTAAAATCGAACATCTGCAGTGCAAGATTAGAGTGGGTGTGCACTAAGAGTCTAGGCTAGTGCCAAAACGAAAATCTAACAGTTGCAAAAGAAGACCGTTGGAAACCGTTTCATTTGCCAATTCTAATCGATTAAACCATAAGCCGCGTGGCGCTAGAAAATATTCTTGTAATGATAACCAATATTATAGCTATAGGCTACTAGGGTGAATGTGCCCTGATCGGAGAAAGGGAGTTCATATGCAAGGCCGTGAATATATAATATCGTGAATAAGATATGCTGTAACAAGTCATTTTGCTGTGTAAGAATTGTTGCCATTCACTATTCGTGACTGAGAAACATGTAAAGGTGCATTTGTGTGCGACTGTTCGTTTACATGCATGAATGTGTGACAAACTCCTTCTCTCCTTGCACCCGGACACATTTTTAATTACAACGAGAGAACCTGAATATCATTTACGGGCTTTGATTCGAAAATGCTTATGTTTTGTGGCATTAAGGTTTAGGTCTGCGAAAAGATACAAGGATAATTTGCTTATTGTTATGTAATTGTTCTGTTGGGCAAATGTGACTGAAGTGTCTGGCAATAAAGATAACATGTAGCTGTTATACCGACCTTTTGACGTGTAATTTCTGCGGAACTTTTCTGTCTAACCGTCTCGGCTCTCTAGTTTCTGTATATTAGACCGATCAATGGCACAAAATTTGAACGTACAAGTTAACAAGTGAACCACAATTTCGCAATAATATAATGCTGCAGCATTCCCATGGGAAGCCTGGCAGCATGATGAGGTTATGAAATATAGAGTTCTTTTGTTATTTGTGTGTGTTAGGTTTAAGAAGCGTGAGAGCTGATTATTAGCACGCCTACGTAATTTAATGAGGTCGCTATTTATATAGACCTTTTAGCTGGTTCAGGAAGTATGATCTTTACGCATGAAAAATACAATACACGAACCTCGCCTTCGAGCTCTGCCATGTTCCGCGTGCACCACACATTCGCCATTAAAAGGGCGCATATACCTCTCTTTACGGATAACAATTGTGTCCCATGCATGTTCTTCACGTGAAGTATGCATATTTCACGTATAGCTGAGAATATTATGCTGTCAACTTGCCATTAGATAGGGGAACTACAGGCTCCGTTGCCAATCAGGCTCCCTATGCCGAACACTGAATTTTTATTGCTGAAGTTTTATACAGCGCTTTAGTGAACGGTGAACGTGGCCTTAACCTTAACCTTGACCATGTCCATGACAAGGGTAGTAGTTTATTGCCAAGTACGATATCTTGGTTGTGGTTTTATTGTACTGCAGCAGTACAGGAATTATATCACGCTATGTTTTGAATTGCTTAATCTGAGAATGGGATGTGCGCAAATTGCGAAAACTTGGTTGGGGGAACGCCATCTGCCAAAACATTTGGCGTATTACTTTACTTAGGTCACCAGCGATACCCATCTTGCTTTCTCTAGGAGTTGGATAGGCAGAAATCCTAAATAGACTTCACTTGGTGACAATTTGATAAAACATAAGGGAAACACACTCCAGCAATGACTTTGAAATAGGGTTAAAATATGAACAAGACAACCCAAGCCACTATTACACTTATTACCTTGCGATAAACTTAACTGATTTGTTTTGCATCCAGTAATTTTCACAAGCCTACACTGATTTGCGACTTCCCCCATCGCTTAATACAATTAGTGTTTAGTGCTAAAGGCATTTCTTCAAAGTGATATGTAAATGAGGTCGTAAGAAAGGTTAATTATATCCGTGATATCTGGCCATGTATATACATTGCCTATATCCTAAGGTAATTTTACTAACTCACGGTCATCACTCATGCTACTAATTATAAGAAGTCCGCCATATATAGCCGTCGGTGCATGGTTGTTTTCCGCTTAATAATGCCCCAACCCCAACGCATACTTCATGTTACATAACTGTATGTTAATATAGAAAGCGTTTTGAAATAGGAGATGTCTACCTACTCATGTAGGCTACTTTTCTAAACGATTTCCGTGAAATACTTAACGGTAAGGACATCTGCTCCTATGAATTATGCATCATTGCTAGGCAAGGGTATTGATTTAAAACACGAAGCAAATAGTCCATGTTGAAATTTTTAAGGCTAGATTATTTTTAAATTGCGAACGGATCAGTCGACTAATTTCAATCACCCTTATAGGCCGGCTTTATTTCATGTCAAACTCATTTATAACAGGTGTTCTGGTTTCAGATGGCTTGATTTACGTGCACCAAAGGTGAAAGGTGATTTCCAACCTGTAAACCTATGCGCATACAACTCGACATGATTGCAACCGAGGAAATACATGTACAACTTTCAGATCGCGTACACTGAGGTATAGATCGAAGTGGAAATAATGTTATAAATATAGCCGTGCACTCCGCTCGGCCATGATTGGAGCACGATCATTGGCTATTACGCTTCAAGTTGATTTGACGCCATTCGGCGAAATTTCACGATTAAGCGTGATTCTAGAACAATTAAACGTAGACGTGATAATGCATGTTGACATGCGCGTGTCTATATAGATTTTCCGCAAGCCGTCAAAATTTTTCCTTCCATGTGAATTTCTCTTTCAATCCTGCATGCTAATAGAAATGACGAATGGAGCCATGCAACTCGTGGTAAACTTTATAACGCTTATATATCTGGTAGTTGCCAATGTATAACACTCATAAAGGTATGAATGTGATAAATGCCTTGTTTCTAAAAATATATTTCTTACACAATTGTATATAATTTTTCTGGAAAAAAATATCGTAAACTTCTTTTTGCTATTTTATTCTTTTTGCTTCGTCGACCATACATGCTGATTCTGATCCATAATAGTGTTAAACATGCATTCTGATCCAACATGCTGATTTTGATCCATTCTGATCCTGACGCATAATACTACATGTGCTAATAGCTCAGAAGTTGACATGTTATTCGTTCACCGGATAGTAAGTAGGATTCGCGTCATTCAGTGAAGTCATCTCGAGAAGAGATTGCCGTTGAGGAGATTATATGGCTAAAAAATTCCTGCTGAACCTAATCTGGTACCGTGTACTTAAAAAGGCAATGAAAACACAGTGCCACTAATTGACATGTTTTTGTTATGAAAACATCACACATTGGCGATCGACTGTTTGTGCTTGAATATATCAATCTACTTTATACACTGTGAACACACATTTGCCTTGCTCGGTGAGCTTATAGCGGTGCAAACGTAGTTCAAACTTTGTTCAAACTATATATGCAAGATTGCATGCAAGCGAATTCAGTCTTAGGATGTTAAACGATAAAGTTTTCCAAGCTAATTTCTTGTGTAGTTCAAAGTTCAAATCCAGGGCAAGAGAAGGACGATTCAAATTGTAAATTTTGAAGTAAGTTTAGGGAAATGAGTTGGTCGGGCAGCCACGCCCATACGATTATTTGCCCACCCAATACGCATTTTACTACGGTAACGTCATTGTTAACGTTTTAGTGGACGTGCATTACCCTGGCTTGTTAGCCAAGGTGCATATGCATACAGTGGTAAAACACTTTAAAGATCTTCCAATCTGATTGCTCAAGTGAATATTTCTTCATATTTATAGAAAAAAAGCGAACCGCTCAGAGCGCACGCGATATCGTAGATTGTGATCGATGTGGTTGTCCCTGATCGTGACTGATAAAATCAAGTGTGACGTGTAGCAACTAGCATGGCATTTCTTTCATCGAACAATGCATGTGATCGCGAGCACTTTTATAACACTTTCAACCAGTGTGTCTCAACAAATTCCAATACATACATGCGTCCAATAATTCCTGCATATCCTTTCTGGAATTTCTGCTGTGCGTTGTGTTGGCAGGCCAAAATCGTAAGGAATCGAGCCAAATTAGTGTATGACAGCCACGATTATACGAATACGTGAAGTATCACAGCGCATAATAGTTTATCATAACTCGAAAATGAACTCTCAGTAAATACCAAAGTATAATTATAGGGTATTCAATCAGTAATGTTCCTGATTCGCGATGAAAGAATGGTTTTTGTTTGTAACTGCCGTCTTCCCTTAAGCTATATACTTTGAAATAAGTCGTATATTATAGACGTGATAATGCAGGAGATTAACACCCCGAGATTTATATAATAACTGTTTTATGTACGAATACTTCAACTGCTTATTGTCTTGCTATATAGTGTGCTCAATAGCATGCAATGTTCGACACATATGCTTGTCTTCTGAACAGCTCCTTAGTACATATTGTTACATATATTATTTTATTGCAGCCACGTGAAAGAGTTGCTGGTAAACAGACACATACCTACTTATATTATATCGACCTTAAATCAAGACAAAAGTGCTCCTAAAATGACGGCACTGATAAACTACTTACAAAACTATTCTTTTGGAGCCGGTCACTGACTGTTGGCAATTAACGTCGTCTTAAACACTTTGCGAATAAGTAGCTGAAATTCAGTTTCATGAGTGACTGACTGAATTGTTTCTTTCTGTGCTGAAGTTGTATTTATATTATGCAAGTATTTCGGTCTTGCTGACGATAAACATGATAAAATTTATTTTACCCGGCGACATTTATCGAACAAACTGCCTATGATGGCCGTTAAAATTAGATGAAAATCGTATTTTTTACAGTAGCCGCGTCATAGATTGGTAAAAGTTTTACACAAGATTGCTATAGCATATAATTATATATACTCGTGTAAAACGCTGCATGTTTTATATTTCTGTCGCTCAAACAATCCGGCATTTACAATGAAATATAAACCATGAAAGTTTGTGTTTACACGTAGCATACTTACGTATAACAGTAAGGCACGTCCTTTTGCCTCGGATACAACGAATCTGTTATTGCACTGATTGTGTAAATTATCGATGTTAGTAATTAACAATATCAATTTATAGAAAACTCGGGTTTTTATGCTTGGTCTTCCAATGTCTGTTGTCTTGGTAGTGAGCGTAGATTCAGAAAGCCAGGAAACCCTTCTCCAAACAACTTTATATATCAGTGAAGTTAAGGGGTCGACGCTAGCTGTCCCAGAGGGATAAGTTTTAAGTTTCTCATGTAAAGAGTTGACTCACGAATAGATGTGCTGTTTATATGGTTAAGGCTATAAATGATTCAGTTTTAACCACAAACCACCTGTTTAAAACATGTTTTATGATTGTTTTCAATGCACAAACGCGCACGACATCATATTCATGCACGTGTGGAGAGTGCATGTGTGCCCATCATGTTGGCTTTGTGGAGTAGTTGTGTCTAGTGGAGTAGAACTACGGTGCTTTGACTTGAACAGAATTATTGTATAGAACTGTTTACACGCTTAAAACTAGTCTACTCTCCGCCAGGGACTCACGAGAGTCGTGTATAATAGTCGAAAACATGTAATCGGTTCACGCATGTTTATGTACGTTGCTAGGCAACTAACATATATCTCACATGGTTTATACGTCACCACTGTTAGGATAATGCAGCATAGATTGGGTTACCATGGTTACGTCCATCAATAATTTCGAATAGATCATCGATTTAGATGCAATAAGAGTATGAGGAATATCCAACCCACGGTGAACTACCTGCATATAGTCCGTTTCTACAATAATATTGCTTCTTATAGAGATCTTCAAAGAGTCCATTCGATTTCCAATTTTAGATTAAATTTAACATCAAATTACAGTCAGTCTTACTTGTCGTACTTGAAACCACAAAATTGTAGCTAAAACCTTGAACGGAAAGTTAAAAGGTTGGTTATCTCAAGTGTTTTGTGTATGTTGCCTTCGATTTTTGCAAAATTATTTCAAGAATTTTATTGAATTTTGGCTTTGTGAAACGTGGACAGCTGGCGACAGCGTTGGTGTTTGAGCGCTTTTAGCTTTCAAACGACGTTGTGCACGGAATTTGGTTTCTTAAGGTTATGAGAATTGACGAGAACTTGGCACAAAACCTATCTAAACCATAAGATTTCCGCCGTCTATCCTGAGAATGAGAATCTGAATGTTTGATTAACAAAACATTAAGTTTACATTGTTTAGTTGATTTCAGCAGAAAGAATCTTTTAGTTTTTGGTTTTAATTGAACAGAACTTTTAGAAGTGCTTTGAATTCTTACCATCAGCAGACATGTCGATGAGCAGCTGTGAAAGCAAGTATTGAATAAAGCATGAAATAAATATATTTTATATTCGCGCGATAAAATCGACCAATTTTACTGATGTCAATGGGTTACAATGATGTTGACTTTCTCAAAACATGAGATATGGCCGTCCCATGCATGCGTTGGACAGATTGATATCAGGCTCTATCGCGATTTATTTGGGTCTGAATCTATGGCTATAAAAACTGTAGGTCGGAGTTGTACACGATGACAACTAACTCGTCCGGGGACGAAATGATTTGAAAGTGTAAATTGCGAACCAATGCAGGATGGTATTATGTATAAAGGTTCAACCTATATATTGCTTTGGATGCATGGATTTCTATATTTGTAATTACGAAGAATGATATACAAAATTTGCAGAATCTAGCCCTTACTTTAAATGAACAAACCTGAGAAAAATTGAATAACTTTTAAAGTGGGCAACCTTATATGCATGACGACGTTGGACCCTTCCGCGCGACAACAAAGACCAGCATCCCCTGTGGAAATTAATCAGTGCAACGCATGTCATGATAGTTCTTTGCTGGGAGTTCCACCGGTCTTTGGTGACGCAATAGCGTTGACGTCATGATGAATAATAACGCCTATTGGTGGTCGAAATCGCTTAACGGAAATAAAGTAAAACTCAAATAATCAATTTGCAAACTTTCCGTTCAAGAGTATTATTATGGAAACGAAGTATTTGCATTTTTGTTTTATTGTCGATGTAAGCATTGTTAATATTATCGAAGATACGTGGTACTGTTGCTGTGCATTGAGAAAATTTCAAAAGACTTAATTTGTAGCCAGACTCTATTAAAGCAAAATCGACGGCCAAGACGACCGTTGGCACCTTTTATTAGCTATTCTACAATTCTACGGTTGTACGAACATGAATATATGAATATATACACCCCAATTAGCGACGGCCCTGCAACTAATATTGTAGAACTGTGGCTAACATAACACTTTTTTCTGGTTTTGCACAAGAGTTTCAGTGAAAATACCAGGTGATTACTTGCAAACGCTTTACTAGCCCCTCCGGGTCTCGGGTATTTTGTCCTCTTTGTCTTGTCGCCTAATGTACGTCTCGTATGGTTAATGAAACTATAACGTATTTTGAATTTAGACGATTTTAAATTTAAACCGTCCTATGACTGCTGAATAAATCATGCTGTGTCTAAACATTTCAGAATTTAAACATCAAAATTTTTGAAAACCGCATCATCATAGAATTGTAGCAGAACCGATGAATATATCAATTCTATACATAAATATAATTCATTTTTCAGTCTTTTTAATTTGTCTTTTTCGGACCACTGCGGTAGTTTCATATGCAGGCAATCAAACATCTTTTTTTTCAGGATTAATATGTAAAATCTTTTTATCTCTTAATTAAAAGACTGTATCTATCCCATACATCCTAAAAATATTTCAAACTAATTGAAATTTTTAATTTCGAGCATCTGTGCGCAAAACTTCAAATTAAATGACAGCATTTATGACAAAGTGATTGGTTTTAATGAAGAATATCTGCTTTTATGGCACCACGTCTCGCCAAAGAAGCAGGTGTACGTATAATACTGAACCGCCTACTGAACCGTTAAAGTGATCTTTGTTTATAAACATGAAGGTAAAAAAAAGTAAATGTGTTAAGACGCATTTTCTGGACACGATTAATATAGACTCTGTTATACACTGACGTCATAATACCTGAGACTTGTCATCCAGATGCATCCATACTTAACACAAAAATAATTGTTATGCGTGCGGTACAGGTTTATATGCGTGTATGGCTGCCATAACAAAGCAAAGTTTTAAAACTATATTTAGACAATTTCGAATTTCTATATTTTACAACTTTTCTATTTTATGCTACACGAATTTGTCCTCCAAATGCCTGCTGTATGACGTCATGCCCCATACACTCGGGGTATTATACTTTATTGAAAAACTTACAAAATTCTAATACCGTACAAAATTATAACAGACTGCCAACAAGACATCAGTGCATATGATCAAAATGAGTTATATTTCGGTTATTGTTTTGATTCTTGATCCCACGGAAAGTTTCCGTTTTTAGGACAGCTGAAACACAGTTCTCGGATCATTTTTGTAAAACGATTGTTGTTGCAGCGATAGATCGCGTAGTTAGTGGGAAGAATGATGTCATTACTATTTCCATACTTATATCAAGCTATAATATTCCAATTGTTTGTCTTTAAGCACTGTTGCACGTTTATCTCAAACTCAAATAAGCATTAAGTGTCACATACCTTTCAGTATAGTTTTTCTCGTTAGGTCTTGCCACTGCTCGCTAATTGACTTCCAGAAATTTATATTCGTAGTTACAGTCCTACAAAGGTTATGTAAAAATAAATGTAAAAATAGCCCTATATAAACGGCATATACGTGACGTTGATATTTTGGCGATAAGCCAACCCTTACTCTCTATTAGACCGTTTTTGTATTTATACAACCTACATGCATGGCTCCCATCTTTATCGTAATTGGCCTAAAAATATCAGGGTGGTTCATATGATTTGACATTGCTACGTGCTGCAGTCATAGATGACTGATTTTACTACAGAAAATGAGGTAAAATTTATTTAGCTATTTCATAACGGTGATGACATTATCATTATATTCACGACAACTCGTTCACGACAATTACCAGGAAATAGAAACTATATACAGGTTTTCCTGACTGCCGAAAATCAGTGCAGTTAAAATGCTGAGTTTTGGGGGATGATGTGATGTGGGGGTTGGTACATGGCATGATCGCAAAAAACAGAGACAACATCTATTTGTGAGACGACGCAACATCCAATTGTTATTCACTGTGAGCTAATTTATTTCAACTGAAGAGTACAAGTTATAGGTATAGCTAGCCGTGTCATAATGTCATAAATTGCATATAGATCGTGGCCGTAACGTTGAAATGGAGCCCCTCACGTGATCGAAATAATATTACATCTCAAAGTCATAGCTGCGAAGAAGTGCATCATTTTTATACTAAAAATAGAATAAAAATTATATAATTAAAAGTAACATTCGCGAAATTGATATTTACCTTAATGATGGAAAGTGAGATGGCAGTCAATACAGTTCTTTGCCTTGGAAATGTCTACAGCAATTGAATAAATGAAACCTCTTATGTGAGAATATATATACTGTGGGACAAAGAATTGTCTAGACGGCTGTTCAAAATCGCCTACATAATTATAGTTCACATATAGACCGCTTCCAGTGGGCGATTATACTCAAAAATGAAAAACTATTTATTTGTGAGTATATATAGAGACGAATAGACTAGACTGTAAGGTTCCCTATGGGATAATTTTTTCAACTTATGACAACCGCGCTATGACAATATCCGCTGAATATTAGATTGGACATATATACATGTCCATCACGCGATTTTAGGGTAAAACATCATGAAACACCATCAGAGTTTAGCCTTGCGTTGAAAGCCTTGTGATCATTAAATTTGTTATTTGTTTATAAGAAATCATCATAATTAAAATAGCAACTTTATTTCTTCGCCCCCGTTTTTTCGGCAGATGTTTCCATGTAGATATATGTTGTAATTTCTCGATTTTGTAGGAAAAAAAAAGAAATTAAAATCCATGAATGTTGGACACATCTCGAAATCAAACCCATTCAATCTTGCCATATATAATTTGCGCGCAGGTGTTATGCAGCTTGCTTTCAACCAATTAAATACATATACATTGCATGATAATTTTTTAATTTTTAATATATATATACTGATATTATCTCCAGGCTTGAATACTGTTTACTTTTTACAAGGAAAACCGGTCATACCACGAGAAAACCGAAAATAATATGAGGATTAGAAAAACGAGAAACGTAAATTTGTTAGTACGTCTATATATATTATAATAATATCAGTGCAAATAAACGTAGCCAGATGAACAAATTGTGAAGAGAACGGTATATATAATAAACCGAAGCAAGTCTTGTTGGAATAGACGGGCATATTTATATTCACATTACAAAGTATTTCTTCCAATCAGTGTTTGGAAGAACAAATTATACGAAAACTGCACAAATCTGTCACTATGCAAGAATTTGTCGCTAAGCATAGAGTCAAAATATAAACAGTAGATAATTGCACTCCTACGTAATAATTACTGCGTTTCCAGTACGAGCTGACGCCCATTATGACGTCACAAGAAACAATGGGACGGCGAAAACTCAAGTTATCACGCAAAGTTCAGACACACTTCATTAAAATACTATATACATATACCATATTATGTATTCTGCCGGAGGAACGATAGTTGACTCATTTTTCCTTCAACTGTTTCTGGCTTGAATTTGAAGTGTGTATAATTCCACTCGAAATTATGACCCTTTAAACCGCTAAAATAAACCATATATACGTACGTATAGGACCGGATTAACGCACGTGTGAATTAGTAGGGCTGCAGCTCAAGACCCTGACGTAAAGATAGGCCCTACACTTTTAAATAACCATACTTTGCAACCGCCTAGGCCCACACATCTTCCTAAACTCCAGGACCATGCTTTAAAATGTAAACAGACGTGCGGGTTCTGTTCCAGCTTAAGGCCCATGCATGGTTTCTTACGCCTGCATGTATTCCAAAAGCTAACTCACATTCACCCTCCTCGAGTGTGACATAGAAATTTTGTTAGTACTGATCAACGAGAAAGACCTTTCGTAATGAATGGAAAGATTCAAGATAAGTACTAAAAATCAAGCTCTCGTTGGTGTCGGAAATGCCGTAAAGGAATCGAGACGATGTGATTGAGATCTGATTTCAATGAGTTTGAATGTAAATAAGCTTTTAGAATACTGGCGTTAATCTCTCACACAGCCATGAAACCTCTGCTATACATGTACTGATGATTGAATTGCATCCATGATTGCATCTTAATAATAATGTCTTGCCTTAACTAGTTAAATCACAACCGCATTAGTATACGGCTTTTTTACGAATAAGAATTGGCTGAATTGCCGTTTGCTAACAATAAAACTTTGTGTGCCAAATATAATGAAAGCACCGGATTTAAACTGTTTTTGTCTGTTTCAGACGTCGAGCTTTTTATGTGGCAAACGTAATGTTATAATGAGCTAAAGTCTTTGTTTAACTTTGTTTTCATCCGATTCAGCACATGAAGAGTTCCACGTCTGAAACAGCCCTTAGGAAGTTTTACATCAGGCCATTTTTATCGAGACGTGATAAATATCTATCAAATGAGAAAGATTTCTTTGACAGATAATTCTCTCACATGCATGCATCATTCAGTTACCAGTTTTGAAACCTCATTGTTGCTTGGATTTAAGCCTTAGGTTAAGTTTTCGATGGTGATGCCCGTCCCGTCCGAAATTATATCAAACGCTTTGTTTATACCTTTTGAATAATCGAGTACGCAACTTTATTAGGCTACTGAATAAACATGCAACAGCGACTTTATTAGTGTAAGGAAAAGTGTTATTCCACATGCAATTCTTATATGTCTCAACCCAATTTTTTTTAGATCGTGGTTTACAGAAAGTTCGTTCGTTTCCATTTTAACTTCAAGGAAGACAAAATAATAGGAACAATACTGCTTTTCAAAGTCAATGTGTTCCCTTTACAAAAAATGTTATATTCATAATTCTCTTCAAAACACACTTAAACATCCTGTCTCATTCTTATGGAAATCAATTCCTGGTGTTACAAGCGTAGGACTGCAGTCAATGTTGAAGTGCATGCCAATGTGTGTGTCAGTTTGAGTGGCAATGCCTTCCTTTTACGTGAGGGTAATTTTTTGCTAGCAGACTGAAAATATGTACTTCTGCTCTGCAGTAAAATAGTAATTTTCGTTAAATTTCGTTAAATAGGTATAATTAAGAGGGTAGTTATAGACACAACCTTGTAACCATGGAGGGTTTTATCACCCACGTTCCACGGCCCACGTAGCGTGGATTGCAGTTACTAGACGCTGCAACAACAAAAGGATTGCACTTGAACAAACCGTCCCATTTGTGAGATGTGCATGTCAGTAAAAGTACCGGTGGTTTCATCGCGAAGCAATTATAAGACGTTGTGTTATTGGGTTCACTCTCGCTAAACCCTTTTCATAGTGATAATTTCAATATAATTTTATATATAAATGGATATGTGGGAAACACCATTTGACTGTTTAGACTTTAAATTTTTTCTTAGGGATACTCACAATCAATGCGAAATAAAGTATATAGAAAATATTGAAAGTGTATATCGGGTAGAAAGTGTTGGCATCGATAAAAAACCATAAGCTGAAGCTGTTGTATGTGAAGATAAAGTTATATAAGAAGGAGAGAAAGCTCAACGATAAGAATCAACAAAGTTTTGCACCGTCCAAAAATTATAAAAAAAATTTATGTATTTTCGAACTATTTTTTTTGCCTTCCTGCTAAGGCAGGTATACCTGCAACCTCACAAAGAGTGTACAAATTATAACACACGCCCTCTACATGTTTATTTCTTAGTTTTAGGCATTAATATATACTGTATCAGGCGTTCCAAGCATACATCCTGCTGCTTCGAAAAGGCAATGAAGCTGCATGGAAATGCCATGGCATATGAAATTATATCTGTCCACTAGCTACCATGGAAACACTGACTTTTCATGCCCATTGCCTTTGTATGGATATCGAAATAGACCAGCACCCATATGAAATTCCTGCACTGTCCATCACCCAAGCATGATATATAAAGTAAACCTTGCTGTTATATGTATGCATTGCGTCCAATAATAATATATCAACCGGGTAGCTTTGAGCGTATAGTGAAAATAGTCATACACAACTCTTAAACGAGTTATTATAGGTACATGCACACAAACACAGTATCAATTAACTTTCAAGTACGCCACTTTTGTGGCATAATTTATAGCTCTCGAAACGTGATCGATATTGAATTTGTGTAAACTTTTCCGATCGCGTTCAAGTGTAAAATCAAATCATGATTTTATAGCGTGAACATGAAATCTGTACGCAGTAGGAATATATATTGCGATTGTACGATTTTCCTTTTCAAGATTCAAAACTGTGATTTTGAATCATTTTTATCAAAAATTATTGTAATTATATCAAGTTAAGCTCCGCGTTCGTAACGGAGGATATTTCATAAAGGAGGATATTTTGCGATATAAAAAGGGAATCAAAACGTTCATGCAATTTAAAATGTAATGCATATAGTGAGGCAATCTTTTTAAATAAAGTGAAAAAGTTTTGCGAAAATCCTATCAAGGGCGATGGACATTGCCACCGGCACGCCTTTACTTTCAAATGTTATGTTCTTCAAGAAAACACGTATACGCCCTTATCTCATGCATTTTTCTAGAATTACAGCAACAATGTATGACAGAGTTCCGATAAATATCTTCCTAACAAACGTTCCAAAAAGTTTGGAAAGTTACAAAAAAGCAACAACTTAAGGAAATCGCTATATAGTCGATCTGAAGATCCAAGTTAACTTATTCTGGCTTCAAAATTCCATTGCTCAGCCGACGAAGCCTCAATTATCGAATATAGTTTAGCACAAATCGAGGTTCGTTTTTTACACATCGGCGTTGGCATTGGCATTGAATACACTGACGCCATATATATAGCTATATAGATATATTATTGCATGAATTGGCATTGTAACAATTGTATGATTCATGCATATTCGCTTGTCAAAACATGCAAAGACCGATAAACTATATAAATTTGAAGGGTGCCATACCTTTTGTTTATCCTTTTGAGCATTTACACATTGCTTACCAAAAATGTTTCTTAAAAAATGCTAGCGTGACAGGTAAACGGTTGCGTTTGTATCTGCTTGTTCTGTTGTATGTGTGAATATTTACATACAAATTCATATCCGCAGGAAGTCCATTAACTGTTTAACACTTATTATGGCTATTAAGAGAATTATGGACTTGGACTAAAGTGGAATAATTAGCTATATAAATATTAGATTGAGTACAAGGTCGTGAAATATTATCGCGGCGATAATATCCATTACGATAATAGTAGCTTACTATTAGTGGATTTTTGCCCATGCATACGTTGTATTAAATCTATATCCAATTTGACATTAAGTTAATAACATTCCTTACTGTTTTGTGACACGGAGTAGAATTGAACCACATTTTTCTTACCATATTTTATTAAAGTCCTGAAAAATTCGATAATGGTAGGTCTAGAAGTTATAATGCAATTAGTGTTTTAAACAAAACCTACATCAATTCAAATGTGATCACATCGTATTTATCTTTACCGCGTCCTTAATTAAACTGGGCCGGGCGTTCGACTGTTCGGAGTCCCGTAAATATACTACATATAGCTGCGTGCATTTCTCTCACTTACATACCGCGTCTTAGTATACTGCGATGGAAAAGTCATGCATTTTCTTCAGATTATTGGATGTGATATATGAGGAAGTAAGGCATTTTATAATAGTGGGTTTTCGACTATCGTATACTGATGTAGGACAAATCTGAAATCTGTATACTCAGTTTATAGGATATAAGAGTAAATAAACGACTGAGGAGTAACCACAGCCGTGTAAATATGTTCGATCATAAACTGGCTTTCAAAAGTCGTAGACGAAGAGAAGTGTTTACGTTACATTAAAATCCGTGCGGCGTCAAATATGGCCACCGTTTGCGATTCCTATCCATTTAGGGAAACGTTTGTCGTTGGGGGATTTTAGGTGCGGCGGGTTCGTATAGTTTTGGCATTAACTATAGCTTGTATGCATCGGCAAAATGTGTGCATAAAACAATATCGCAGACAGAAAACAAAATTACCTGAGGTCATGCAAACAAGACCCGTTTTATACATCAGGCAACAACATGGTAATAAAATTGATTCCTAAAGCCTTAATTGGGGACTGATTATAACAGAAGCGCAAAGGAATACTTGCTTCTGTAACAAATCAAACCAAATATAGAATCTAGTATATCAAATCTAAATATTTGGAACATCAAATTGAGAAGAGCCATAAACATTTCAATATTACGTTGTGGGAACCAGAATGGCAATACAACCTCGTACCCAGGGTCTTTCGTAGGTTCACAATTTTAGTTTTGCGGGCTCAATTTCATTTTTTTGCCTATGAATTATGATCGGTTCAATAATCTGAGGCGCTTTCTGGTATAATTATACAGTGTGTCCTCCAAAAAGTGACACTATATAAATTACCTCATTGTTTTTAAACCTCTCTTAACCTCTCTGTGAGAGTTGGTATTCTTCCTGAAGACTGGAAAATTGCAAACGTAGTTCCTGTCCATAAACATGGAGAAAAGACTTGTTGAAAACTGTCGACCAATTTCAGGTTCTCGAACGTTGTGTGTTTAGCCACTGATTAATGTTTGTTCATTCAGCACAAGCTCTATCAAGTCTCGTCTTAGCATCGAGTCTCGTCATACAAAATAGTCTGCTATGATGTGATATAATGTATGGGAGTCTCATTTAATTTGTTGAAATTAGATGTAAAGGCCGTTTTCCATTAAATTAAGGCGATCGATCCTCCATTAAGTCTCGTTCAAAACATAGTTCAAAATACATATCGATCCATTGCGTGACCTTGTCATGACTGCTCATATAGTTGACGTTTGAGGGCTATTAAGTTTCAATTTTGCTATATCGGAGCCACCGTGGGAAGGATGAAGAGAACTGCGAAATGCTTTTTATGATTTGTGGTTATCAAAACGTCTCAAGCGCTCCCACAACTAATCAGCACTTCCGTTCGTCATGTTTAATTTATGATTGAAGATACTACTTGCATATATTTCTTGGGCATCATTTTGTTGCGTTTTTCAGTGGACTGCAGACATTTAACATATTTGTCACGTGAGATACGTGCATGTTGGGTCAGTATCTACGTATACGAACAAGCTTTGCTATAGCGACTGACTCGATCATATTATAGGTAGACAATTACTGCACTGGATTACTGGTAGTATTTTTTCAGCGTCGGTGTTTCATACATGTAGCTGTAATATGTGTGGACTCGTGCCCATGCTATGTAACTGTCAACAAATAATTATAAAATCAAGAGTTTAATCACGAGACAGGGTATTTTGTGCATGGATCAGGGATCCAAATTGGAAGTTGAATGTTTATAGCTATGCCGTAGCTATATCAAATGAGAGTAACCACTACTACGAATAGATAGCGCCTTACGTGAGTTTTTTTATACACCCTGTACATATGCTTTTAATACCCTCGTAAACGTATCCGGCTAATCTGTAAATATGTTATCCGGCTTTGAAAAAGCTAAGTAAATAAATTCAAGGAACTTATTTTTTCATTTTGGCCTAGATGTTAAATGAGAAAAATTTACGAGCATTTTGAAAGCATTTTTATACCTACGTATATGAAGAAAAAGTAAGTGGAAAGCAACCATTAGCATGCAGCGAAAATTCGAAAAAATATTTTCGCCTAAAAAGTCACTCACTGATGTTATCGGTTTTACAAGAACATAAACAGATTAAGTCATAACATTCTTACAGGACGTCATATACTGCATGTTCTATAAATTATGCTATTCGTCAAAAGATATTTATTTATCGCGTTTTAGCCTGTGTGTGTTTCCATATACATTGATGTAATTTCGTTTACATTTATGCGAAACCTGATCATGAGCGCAATATCTTTTCGACCGATGCGATTGGTCATCACGAGCCGGTAGCCATTCATGCATGCAATATATACTGCCGTCGAACGCCAGGCAACGTCATATATTTTCGGAAGTCCTGCTAAAGCTAAAGAATCTAAGATTATCGTAAGGTAAGTCAGCAATTCATGCATAAAATAGCGAATGTGTTCTACAAGTTTAAATCATTTAGACCTTACTGAACAACGCTTTCTATGATTGAGTTACGGACAATCAATTGTTTCGATAGGCTGCATGTTAATAATATTATATTTATATCTTGCTCAGCAATTATTTATCGCTCTTTTTAGTGTTTGTTTTCAAGCGCGCGTAGATTTAATTCGAAGATATTTGTAACAAATCATTGTGCCTCAAAATAATGTCTTTGTTTTTCAGCCCTTTCCAAGCAGCCTCTAATCCTATGGGGTAAACCAGGTCATATATGTAAATGTATATAAGACATAGTGTAATTTTTTCCTTTCTTCTCCCGTTAAGTCAATTATATGTATGAAACTTTGGCCATAATTAAGTGGGTTCACCGCAGTATGCATGTTTAAAGGCATGGAAAATTTATGGAAATACCGTATACGAAAGGCTTTTTTCTCAGTCTCCGTACGCTACCAATTATCCATATGGCTCGCCGTGCAAGCAAATTTTTTTTCTGATTGATGAATATAGTATCAAGTAACATAAATGATATCGACGTCTTAAAGTCGCGATAAACACAGCATGCCTGTATCTATAGTATAGATTTCAGCTCATTTATATTTATATGATCTGCTTATTTTAACGGTTACAGCTCAGTAAAGTCAGTTGGGGAAACATCATATAAAATTTTAATATCTGAATCAGTGAACTTAATTAGAAATTACATCATTAGTAATATGAATTACATAGTTGTTGGATCTAAGACTGCAAAACCATTAAAATCTGTATAGAGGAGGATGATTAAAACGCCATCACATTGCATGTCAATGGTTATAAGTAATAAAATCCGAGTGTTGATTGATAAATATGCATTTCAGTAACTATTCATAAAAAAGTTAAAAAACCGGCCTAAGACGTACTCTAATGAACCAATGCTTGTTGTTTACAATCGTTTCTCATTGTCATTTAGACCCAGAATGATGCTGCCATTGAAATTCTTCATTACTAGCGCGTTGTTGCTGCTCCCTTCTATTCACCTAGAGGTAAAAGAGCGCTGGAGCTAAAAAGGTTCCAATCTTGTTTGAAAAAAGACGACAAGCCCATGGTTGACGGATATATACATATTCAGCTAAAGAAAATATATGCCAACTCTCCCATGGATCTATACGCATCAGTGAAAACTTGTAGCCGTTAAGCTTTTGAGATCTTTTGAGTTTCTTCATTAATTTCGTATTCAAAAGGTCAACGACCACGAGTTTCGTCAGAGGGCGTAGGCAAAAGCACTGCATGAGTACCTCCAGAATGCTTAAAAATATAATATCAGCACTAAAGAACATTCGAATGAACTTCGTCTGCATGTATTGCAGGGCGGGGGCAGAAGTGGTAATTTGAAAGGGACCCCAAAATGCTAGGGGAATAAAATCAAACTATTGTTGGAAGTATATAGTCCATGATAACAAGATTTTAATCATGCATTTTTATAACAATTTTTTCTGCTTGTATCACGGTTTCCGTAATTCTGCTTTCCGTAATTCTGCTAGAAATTTGGTTTTGCCATGTCGATTTACCGTAAATTTTCCTATATAGTCTCTGACGGTTCGTGATAGTTATGACCCTGGAACTTGTGCAAGATCCAACCGCGGTGAGCTTGTTCTGGTGAAAGATCGTGAGGATAAGGATGCTATTGTGATGTGTACTGAGGACAAGGGAATATACAGTTGGAAGACAACAGAAGGTAAGAAAAATTTTGCATCTCGAAAATTTAAATGTGTGTAATTATTGGTCATTATCCATTCCATTTTCAGTAATTTTTTTACCCTATACCATTCTAAATTGAAGGCTCAAAACCACTTGGTGAATATTTCAATCCTGGATATGATTGCTTGGAAATCTTAAGTCAAAACACAAAGGCAAAAGACGGTTACTATTGGGTAGACTTTCATCGTTCTGTTCCACATAAGGTACGGTTTAAAAGTGCTACTTATATTAAATATTGCACAATAAACATAATGCCTCCGCTTGTGAGGGGAGTGCGATTTGATGTAAAATCAAGCGTGATTACCAAATCACAGGTTGATGCGTAATCACAAGTAAGATTCCACGCTGAAATTGCACGACATTAAGTGCAATTACTGGCCACTTTATTCATTCATTTTGTGGAATCTTATATACATAAATTTAGGAACAATGCAAAAGCGTAGCTTTCGTCTCAATCAAAGAAAGCGTTATTTATTTTGTTTTTTTTATGTAATTCTTTATACGTTGATCTATTTAATCTTAATTTTATAGTATACGTTGATATATAACTATCTTAATATGCCGACCTGAGCTTGTGGCGAATGATTTCAAAATAAATTTATAATAATTTAAAAAGCATTTTAAGGTAATTCGTAGTCTGGGTTAGAAGTTAATTACCATAACAATGTTCTTATTTTGAGACTTCATGCTCCGTTATTGACGCCCCACAAAGCTATTATATTATAGTACACTGCATGTTTTCATGGAAAAAGATTGTCCTAGAAAAGTACGGGAAACTAACACTGATGAAAACTCAATAAATGAATTCCTCACCCACACCTCGCTCACACTTAAACCCACACCTAAACCACACCCAACTTTTCTACTATTGACGATCGAGGAACAAATCCAACTTTTCTACTATTGATGATCGAGGAACAAACCACATACGCCGACTTATTAATATTCTGTTATGAACGAAAAAATGATCGTTTATATATTGCATGCGCATAATAGTTGTATGCAGCGTGACATAGTTATGCCTTTACGAGCTGCATTGGGACCATCACAATTTACAAAAACTGCGATAGCTCACGCCGTTTACACCTTTATTTCGACAAGTGTTGTGCCAGAAAGGAAATGCCTTGTTGTTGAAGTAAACATGCAGAGTGACTGTCTCGTTATTCAGTTTCTCTATTCTTTCAATCCTTCACAGGTATGGTGCGACATGAACACAGATGGTGGGGGGTATATCTTAATCGGGAATATGAACAATACCGTGACATGGAATGTTCCGTCAAGCAACTCTACAGTAGAGCCATTTGGTACTCCTCATTTTTCCAGTGCATTTGGTGACATCTCTATACTGGACTTCAGAATACAAGTTGCAACAGATGTGCAATATAAGCATATCGTAGCACACTGGTATGTCTTCACGTATATATATTATCTAATAATAGTACGTATTGACATAAATATAAATATAGCTATTCACTGTATATGAGTTATTCCGCAATCTGATTGGTCGAGCTACCCACCGTCCATCAGCTCATATACGACTCGAGCTCGTGGTATAATTGTTAAATATTATCTAATAGTGCATGGATGTAGGTATTTATATACTTCTTCTGCAAACGTAAAACTAGCAAAAACTTACAAACTTTAACTTATATAGAAATGCGTTTTAATTTAACCAGGGAGCAGCGTGGCAGCGCTTTCAAACAACTCAAGCATAAAAATGTGGTATAATATACAAATAATGAATGTTTATGAGTGCAATGGTAAAAATATTTTCACGAGGTGATGGCGATAGCCGAGTTGAATGGAACATTCCATCTTTCACCAAGTGAAAATATTTTTACCATTGCACGAATGAAAACATTCATTATTTGTTTTATATAATACCAAAATAGACTGTCTAGTTTCAAAAATATAATTTATTAAAAAAAATACTGTATGGATCAACAACCATATGTGCGAGAAGCATTTTGATGGATGGTATTTACTGAAAGCATTAAGAGTCCAATAGAACAAAATGTATAGTACAATTGCACTCTGGAGAGTGCAATGGAACGCTTTCCATTGCACTCTTGGGAAATAGGACTTTCTATTCAATATCACGTGATCGTCATCGACCAATTAAACGCTCTAAATTTAATGGGGTATTATATAATAACTAATTGCATGATAACAGTCAAAAATAGGCAAAAGACCTTCTCGACGTGCCTCAGTCAGGAGAGTTTGTATGAAAATAAATAAAGAGAGTATATGTTGTGTATAAGGGCACAACGCGTGATATAGAAATTTACTAATGGAAAACAAAATTAAAACAAATTGGAATATCATTACGTTGTCAAAGAGGCGCCTGACTGCAGGCTAAAAATAGCTAGTCATTGAGGAAGCCTAACAAAGGAACTACATTACTACCTATAGTGATTTTCCTGATATTTTGCTGAGTAAATTAGTAGCCCAATAATCATAAATACACGTAGTGTTTTCTAAACAAAATATATAAATATAACAAATACACGTGTCTTCTATGTGCATGGTTAGGATGGACGAAAAAATATAAGAGGGATGGTGGCCTGTAGACCACTAAAGTGGCGAGCCTATTGACATTGATGGAAACTAGGATATCCAGGAACATATTTGCACTGGTCTCACCGATGTGTGTCTTGTCGACGTTCCGACACTGTTATTTCAAATTCACAGTTTTTTATCAGGCTACAATTAATTCACGTGCCTATATCGGTGAAACTGTAGAATCGTTAAGGATAAGGTTTTGTGAATACCGTAGGTCGGTCAACAGTCACGATACCACCAAGTCTATTGCCGGATGCAGATATTTGAGCCCTCTGTCCCATCTCTGGTACCGATAGCCGCAAACGACAAAAAATGCGACACATCCACATACTTCGCACCCTTATAGCCTCATAAATGACAGTCTGACTCTGACTTTCATTCAAGCCTTAATTTGGAAAACGACGTACTATATTATTATATAAGTTCATTTACAAAAAATGCATGTATCCTTTTATAATACAGCGGAACACGGAATATATAACTATAGACACGTATCTCTTTAAAAAATTTCAAAGCTTATAACACTATACTACACTTATAACACGGTGGTTTGCAGTTAGAATTAACGCTGGTGTACATTTTTAACTTTTGCTAATTCCAAGCTATTGACCTTATCCCTGAGCATGCGCAGAGCGCCGTGTGAGGGCACTAATTCCGTCCGGATATTAGGAATTACACCCGGGTTTTGTGACAGAACATAGCGGAATGCACAAATTTATTTTGGGATCACTTTTGCTGGGAGCTTAAATTCTGCGTTCGGAGTTTAAATATAGTGCTTAAATTCTGAAACTTAAATAAAAAATAAAAACCTGTCCCACACATAAACCCTGAAACTAACCAAATGGTATTGTAGACGTTCAATTTCAAAAAAAAATTAGAAAAAAAAGGAAAAATGAAGTAAAATAATAGTGCTTTACCAAGATTTGAACCGGGATATTTCGCACGCAGTACGACCTCTCGATCGACTAACAAGTTGTTGCTGAAGCGCTGAAGCATAGCGTAGTTTAGGTATATTTATAGTGCTCAATGTAGAAAATAACTTAAACAGGCACGGTTACAAAGCTCCCATCGAAAGTGATCCCAAAATAAATTTGTGCTAGCGGAATCCAAAGTCACAGAATAGACATTATACCAGAAGCCTCATTCTTTGCATTTGGCCAGAGGTTTGGCGTCCGAAATTTTTTTTTGGGGGTGTGACGCCATCTAACGCAAGCCAAATATGCGAGCACACGAAAGCATAATGGCGCTTGGTATCCAATTTGTGTTTGTGTCTTGTTCGCACAATCCTGGTGTGCGCAGGAACTTTTTCATGGGGGTGCAAAGTTCCTGCACACACCAGGATGGCGTAAGAATTGCGTAGAATAACGCGTGCGCTTCTGAAAAAATTCGGACACGAAAACATTAGCAAAATGCAGAGTGAGACTTCTGGTCCCCGAGCGGCCGAGCCGGTGTGGAGCACCGTGCGAAGGCACGAATTTTCCCGGAGATTAGGAATTACACCCGGGTATTGTGACAGAACATAGCGGAATCCAAAGTTGTCCAAATTCTATGTCATGGACAGTCATTGACTGTGGACCACTGAGCTGTATTATCACAGAGGTATATTGATAATTCCTGGAGGACTTGCTCCATTATATCAGAATGGCGGACAACTTCAAAGTACATTTACATTCCTGGGTGTAATTCCTAATCTCCCGGCGAATTAGTACCCGTCGCACGGCATTCAGCACTGGCTCGGGAATCGCATAATGTAAACATTTTAAGCCTTTTTGCAACATCATCAAATACCGCAGCAGTGATAGTTCAAACTTTAAGAAATTTCAATGTTTCAGGTCTTATCGGTTCAGAAAGAAACGTCCTATGAAAGAATTATTGATGGTGAATGATGGTGGATGTCCGTATAATTTACCTGGCATAGGCGACATTTTATACGTGAAGAATTTGATAACTGAAAAAATTTCCAAACAATTCTCATGTTCAGTATTTGGTCGTTACGGCTATCCTTCACATAGGATTGGTTGGGTGAGCTCATAAAATAGAAACATGCATTTACCTTGTAATATATATATATATATATACCTCTTGTTTCTTTATTATTATCAATATTGTCCACCTTACTATGACATTTAAGAAATTATCAACATAGTCATAGATTTCTAACGATTTCCCATAAAATTAACGTATGCAGTACAATCACGTGATTGATATTTAGGTATTTATATATATTTCCAGGTGACAACCTTAATGATAACGACTGTATATAAATATATATATATATAATTATATATATATATATATATATATATATATAATTTTTTTCTTTTTTTTCTTTAATAATATAACTCTTGTACAAATATCATAATAATATAATATAATTATATAGTATACGTACAAGTGAAGTCAAAAATTATATATTACTTTTACGTTTATATAGGCCATGATGAATTATTGTTTGGAAAAGCAATGTTTCTATGGATTTGCCTATCACCATTTCTATCCTATCCAGGTTGACTGGTACGGTGGATTCAGGTAGCAATACTGTAAACTATATATAACTTTCCATATCTTTATTCAATTTATATTTAAGCTGGTATATATAGCTAAATCATTTCTTCGCGTCCTAATTCCGTATTTATTGTTGTTGCCACTCCGCATATCTCTTGTTTTTGCTGGGTTTGGCTCTTCATGGTGTCAGCTTTACTTGCATTTTCCGCCATTCTGATGTCTGACTTTTTCGGCCGTGTTCATGCACGTGTTGTTTTTTTAAATTTAATTGAGACGCGTAAAAAAGTAAGAACAGGTAAAATCTCTGTTCTTATGTAAGTCGCGACTTACATCGGACGCGTTTTATCTAATTAAGACGTGAACAAGCATTTTGTATCGTTCATACGACGAAGTTGCGTCTTATATTTAGTCACGTCTTAAATCAACCTCGCAGGCCCGGCTCTTCTACCTACGCTCCACTGCCCACGCTGCGGCGAAGACCCTGGTTAAGGCTGGTCATGTGATCTTTTGTTATACGCTTCTCCCGTGTGCATGCATGGGGATGAGTAGGACACAAATTAAGTAGCGCATAAATCACATCCGTTAAAACAGCGTGTTTCTAAGGACTGATTATCTAGCGCTGTAGTACTGCAAAGCAAAATAACCTGTGTCGTTATTGTTATTTGACCTCTAAATTCCCTCATCAACGCCTAAATTTAGAAGACAGGTTATCGAGTGTCTATTAATTGAATGTCAACAGAACTTGTGAGAAACTAAAACCGATTCTATCGACGATGATACAGTTTACACACACACTTTGAATCTAAATTCGATTTAATTTAATTTGGAGTTTTCTGCTGCGCCATACTAGCTATATTTATTTAGTTTATCGCGCTATTTTAGTTGCGGCAGTGCAAAGCCATCTGGGTTAGATACGAACCAGGCGCTAATTAAAAATGTCCCATATTTTGGGAGATTTTGCGCTGTCACATAATCAGCCTTAACCAGGGTCTTCGCCACAGTGTGGGCCGTGGAGCGTAGGTAGAAGAGCCTGGCCTGCGAGGTTGGTCTTATAAATACGTCGCGACTTATTTTTCCTCGTATAAGTGGCCCTATTGTATCTAATTTCTGGTAATAAGAATTAACTGATCACAGTTTTGAACCGCTCTTTCTATAGTTTTCTTGCTGGTAATAATTCTGGAACCGCAAGTGATGGTTCTACAGCATTTTTTGGCTGCGACAATGGAAAGGTGACAAAACTTTTGAGAATATATTACTGTATTTTTAAAGGTCTGTTCACTCGATCCAATTTTGTTGGATCCAATTCACTTCTGACGCATGGAATATAGTCGGTTATTAATGAAGCAGTAGTGCATAATTGGCTTCAGTGGAATTGCTGCTCGTATACACATAAGACAACAGACCAGAAAAACTTCCATCAGAAAGTGAATTGGATCCAACAAAATTGGATCGTGAGAACAGACCTTTAGCCTTTTTTAGAACAGAGTTTGCAAAAAAGCTGCAGGTACGCAGGTACCACCCGGAGGAAGTTTGCTTTGAATGAGGTTTGTGAGGAAGGTTCAAAGTTGAAAGCTCTAATTTATCACATGCATGTACCAAAAAACTAAATATTTCTTCATGCTGGTTTCCACTTGACTCAGGGACGTAACGTTATTTTGAGGAAGGTTATTAAAACTTAGTTGAAATCCTACCGGAGGAAGGTTGAATAACTCTTTTCCTTTTTGCAAATTTGTCCTAGAAAGTTCCCGCTGTAACACATATAAAAAAAGGCACACTGTATGTGCAAATGTGCGCTGACTATATGAGGCATAGGAATAATAGACACAGAATGCGTACTTATCACGAATACGTGTTCCACATTTTTTTCAAGATGTGCCCTTATAAATGCGCCATTTTGAATCTCGCGAGGAGTGAGAAATCTTAAAACTTAAATTTTGGGTTAAGGCATATTTTACAGTCAATTATTTTACAGTCACACAGAGGCCAAAAATGCCATACCCAGCTCGGCATTAAGTTGCAGAACAGAAAACAAAAACAGAAAAAGAGAAAAAGCGACAAGCGATAATCGAGAAAGAGTGATTTTCACCGTTGAGCACACAAAAACAAACCACCGGCCTATCGCCATATATATTCATTGTTATGTAGGAAATATAGTTAGTAGAGAATAATGTTTATTGTAATAGGTTGTCAATTACTATTGTCTAGCAAACTTTTTAACTGTGCTTTGTTTTTTGAAGATTTTCGGGTTTTTTACATGCAACCATTTGTTTACATAAATTGTTATTTGGCTTGAACTTGATCATTTGTCCCATCACCTTGCTTTGATATTTGCCTATCTACGAAAAATATGATATCACTCTTTGTAGATTTTTAACAGGTTTCCACGTAAAAACGAGCGATTTCTGCATAAATCGTTGAAGCCGTGGGAAGAGAAATGACTATATTTTACTTCGCTTCTCGTGCATTTTGTGTATAAATAAGAACACATAAAACGTGTTTAATACAATCAAAAACATCATTTAGCGTACCTCAGTACCAGAAGAGATCAAGTGTTAATTATGTACTCCACACTTAAAAGTTATGCCTTGTCTTTGTGCAGGGAGTTTTCATTTTTAACACCATGCATGAATAGTGCGTTATAATGTCGACAGCGAAGCAGGATTCCATTTTTCCGTATTATGACTTATGTACGCTTGAAAAAAGATTGATCGAAAGCTAGGAACAGCTACCAGACTCCATCAGTCAAATCATTAAACAATGTAGTAAAAACTAAAACTAATCAATTTTCCCGTGCGTGACAAAAACAAAAACAAGCTTTCTCTCAAACTCATACATATCTCGCTCCTCGCGACCTTGAACAAAAAACTCCTCGCGGGAGTCTGAGACGAGGAAAAATGCCTTATAAATCTGCCATTTTTGGAGACAAATTTTTTAAGGGAAGAGGTATCAGTGCGCATTCTATGTCCATTATTTCTATGCTATGAGGTCGGTAAGTTGTTCTTTTGATGACTAATCATGTTCCACAGGCACAAGCGCTTGAAAGGGTTAAACAACCACGAAGGCTTGTCTAGTTTAAACAAGCACCATATATAAAAGCGCATGATTCTAATCATAAACAAACACCGCTAAGGCGCTTGAGCCTGATACATTACGTGTGCCAGACACAAAAGACAACACAACGAAAAATCACATCGAAAAATTAAAGGTTATAACAATCGATATGCAATAGATCAAGTCGTGGCCATACTAGCGCGCAAAATTAGAAGATCTTCGTATTATGGTGTCGCCCGGTCGGGTAGCTTCGGAGAATTTCGGTGAACATGAAAGTCACACAAAATCTCTGCACGATAGCAATATGGCTGCTGACGGTCCTGCGGGTCAGCGAACATAAAAAATCAATGCATCATTGCAAACAGAGGAGACATTTGTCTGGGCATGCGCTAGTAGGAAAGTTAAATTATTTTGTAGGTAAACAAACAGCTTACTGCGATTTAAAAAGGCAATAAAACTTTCAACAGGTATTTTAACATTCATAAACAAATACGTGCACGGAGAGCAGTTTTGCTATGCTAGCTGAAAGTCAAAGGCCAAATGACTGCATTTTAATAGTATTGTGACATCTTCGAATATTTTTCCAGTGAAATGTGCAAGTGGAATTTAATTCTCTTTAATGTCGTTCTTTCCGAATTTTTGATTGTATAAAAACTAGTTTTATGAAGAGACAAAATATTCATGTTAAGCTCGCTATACTTACGGTAAAACTTTTTTAATATTTTAAATATAAAGATGATGCCCTACAAATAGTTGCATGTATTGCATTTATCCAGTTAACTGCAGATGGACTACTTTCAATAGACCTTTCTTAAAATGACGTCAAACGCGGAAAGTCCAATGTTACGTTAAATTTGATTGGCTCCTCAAAACTATCGAGCCAATCAAACTTCGTGCAACAGGAGACTATCTGCGTTTGACGTCATTATGAAAAAGGTCTATTGCAGCCACCATGCAGATAAAAGGACACACTTTTCTAAACCTTGACACTCTCCTTAGTTTCCTAAGTGTTTTTTATGCGCGGTTTTCGCCTTAATCTGCGATTAGTATGCAAATCAGATTCAAATCGGTTACATCTAATCATAGGACTTCAGAGACTTTATCACTAAAGTTATCGTTCCAGTTCTAGACTTCGTTTACGAGTCACCCGTAAATCATAAGTTGTATTTACGCTCACGTAGAACAGACTGAACGAATCACAGAATCATAGCCAATCACGTTTCACGGGTAAGAAAATTACCCCAATCACGCTTTATGCGAAAAATATTGGGAACCTTTGAAAGCCAGGAAATTGCACAAATTCTGTTGAAATTGATTGCCAAATGCCAATGTTATATCAATGTTGCTCAATAATTCTCGGTGACCATTTTGAAAGCCCTAATTAAACTCACATCCAAAACGCACTATGGGCTCGAAAGAAACGCTTACATGCTCGGAACCAGTCAGAAGGTTACATTTACCCATAGCGTAATTTAAAGTGTATCACTCGTGAAATCTTTATGCATTTGAAAAGAATGTAAAAAGTTACTTAATATATTAAAACAAGTTTTTTTATTTAGTGCAATAATTTTAAAGATACTAGCCTATAAACTACCTGCAGTTCCTGAGTCCCAGGCTCCTGTAAACAATGAGCAGTTTCAAATTAAATAGCCGTGTTTAAACCCAGGAGGTTGGAACTCAGAAACCGCAGGCAGCTTAGAGGCTTGTATCTTCGAAATTATTGCACTAAATCAAAAAACGTTTTTTAATATATTAACTAACTTTTTACGTTCTTTTCAAATGCATAAAGATTCCACGAATGATATAGGCCCTATAAGTGAATGAACATCTTAATTTTAATCAAAATCCATTAGTGCTGTGCTTGTTATGGTCCAGCTGGAGGCGATGGTGTTTACTGTGGGGAGCAATGCAAGGTCAAGAACGGTGGCAAAATTTCAAGAAATGCTCATGCCAGGTTTTGGGTAAGATTGAATCCTCCTCGGAAGGTTTGGGAAAGGTGCATGGAGTACAAGACTGAAGAAGAGAATGGTGATGCAGCTTGGTATAAATTGGTCGGAGATAGAAATATCCCTGTGAAGGTACAGACCTTAATTAGAAATATGGATTTCGTATCACCGAAAATGACCGTGATTTTAAAGTGTTCCAAAGGTTCAATATATGAGAGAGTTTGGAATGCGAGGTCAATGAAAGAAAGATAGCAAACTATACTAGATACAGACCCATTGAACTGCATGACGTCACACTAGTAAATATTTCTGTATTTTGCCTAAAATTTACGTTTTTGGAAATTTATGCTACGTTAATTTGTCCTCCAGATGTCTTCCAGATGATGCATGTGACGTCAAATGGTCTATATATGTGTACGTGTACCTGAAATCTCAATTTTAAATTTATTTTGGTTCAATCTACTACACATCTAGGGTCGCTGTGGAAGAGATGAAGCAAATCTAAATCCTGGGGTAAGATTTTGGTAACTTAAGATTTAGTACTATTAATACCAGAAGGTTTTCATTGTGAATTACTTAGAAAAGTAATGAATGTTTATTCACAAAATCAGAAATGCATATTAGGGAAATGTACAATATGTATAATATGATATAAAGGCCCTCAAAGGCCCACATAGAACGGACGCGATTTGACAACGCGGCGCGATCTTATTTTCTAAAAGCAAATAAATTTTAAACTATCTTCTCAAACTCATTAATAATTCATGAGCAAATACACCAATCGCAAACACACATTTCATCACGTGCATGAGTTGTGAAACCCCGGTAATAAACCAAAAATTGAATTAATAATTAAGAACTTAGATAATAAACGCTTATACAGAAAAAAAGAGTGCATTACAACATTTCTTAATTATGAAAACAGCCAGGGGCCGGTTGTTCGAAAGATGGATAACGTTTTGTAATATAGTTATTTATAGACATGATTGACATTATCTTAATTAGGGGACTTCGAGAGAGAACAATAGAAAAGTGCGAGTATAACATTATTGTATGATATTCGGTTGAACAAAGAAATAAAAATATAAGCAAACATTACAATGGCGACGAGTGAAAATACACCGGCAACAACAATAAACGTCCCGAGAAGTGGTCTACCACCATTTCCACCGTTCGATCCACATGGCGATCAAGCAACACTCAGTACTAGATGGCGAAAATGGCAGCGAAGATTTGACAATCTTCTGGTTAGTCTTCGAGAGGAAGACCCAAATGTTAAACGAGCTCTACTCCTTACGTACATTGGTGAAGATGCCAACGATATTTTCGACATATTACCGAATACAGGAGAGGATTATGACACAGCAATCCAACGCTTAACTGAACATTTTGCGCCAACCGAAAACAAAGACATGGCTATATTTGATTTCCGGCAAATAACGCAGCAAAGTGGCGAATCCATCGACGAATTCTACCGTAGGCTGAAAGAAAAGTCAAGTTTGTGTGCATTCCATGACGAAGATAATGAGATAAAAACGCAAATCATACACAAAACGACCGATAGCCGTTTGCGTCGCAAAGCCCTTTGCGAAATACTCAGCTTGAAGGATACTATCAAATACGCAAAAACTTTGGAGCAATCAGATGTCGGTGCTCGGAAGTTAGAGAAAAATGAACAGCCACAAAATGATGTGGCAAATCAAATCAACAAAAGAAACAGACAACGACAAAACGACCGAGGAAATCGACATAACCAGGAATTTCACAACGGGAACAAGAGTAAACAAACATGCAGAAATTGTGGAGGAGCGTATCCCCATCGTAACGGCAAAACAAGCTGTCCCGCTCACGGAAAGGAATGCCATAAATGTGGCAAAATCGGACATTTTGCGAAAATCGGACATTTTGCGAAACACTGCCTCTCTAAGTCACAGCCATTAACGAGAAACAAAGTAAACAGGAACCAGGCAAATAACATCGTTTCGGATCCATTTCTGGAAACAAGCGACACGGACGATGAGTTCACATTTAACGTTTATGACAAGAAGCAGCCACAAGTCACAGTCTCCATCGCTAATATTCCTATTCGGGTCCTTATCGATTCAGGATCAACTGTAAATATCATCAATGAAGGAACATTTGAAGTTCTCAAGCAACATCGCAACATAAAACTGGTGAAATCAAATGCTAAAATTTACCCATACGGCACAAACAAACCACTGCCGGTCATAGGGCAATTCACGGCTACCATAGTCCATGATTCAACGTCAGTGACGGCAACATTTCAAGTCATCAGGGGATCAACGAAATGTTTACTGAGCCATAATACATCAACTATTCTTGGACTATTGAAAACATTTGTTAACAACGTAAACGCTCAACACCCCGACCCAAAGATACAACAAATCCTCAGCAATCACAAATCATTGTTCCAAGGCATCGGAAAGCTCAAAGGCAAAGAAGTAAAGTTAGAAATCGATGAAACGGTTGTCCCAGTAGCTCAGCGTGCGCGGAGAATACCCCATAGCATGAAATCGAAAGTGAATGAGAAGCTTAAAGAAATGCTTGAGCAGGACATTATCGAGAAAGCACAAGGTGCAACGCCGTGGCTTTCACCGCTCGTTGCAGTTCCAAAAAAATCAGGCGATGTTCGTCTAGTTTTGGACATGCGAGTCCCAAGTCAAGCTTTAAAACGACGACGTGTACAAATGCCAACAGTTGATGATATTCTAAATAAAATGCAAGGAGCAAAGGTCTTCACCGAAGTCGACCTTTCTCAGGGATATTTGCAAATTCCATTGGCCCCTGAATCCCGATATATCACAGCCTTCCCAACCCCAGACAATGGACCACATCGGTTTAAAAGGCTAATCATGGGAGCGTGTCCATCCGGGGAATATTTTCACGAGGAAATACACAATATCATTAGAGACGTACCGAAGTGTGCAAATATATCTGATAATATCTGGCTATGGTCTGAAAACGAGACCCAACACTTGAAAGATCTCGACAACCTGTTAACAACCCTTGAAACAAGTGGCCTCACCCTACGTAAAGAAAAATGTTCGTTCGCTGTCCCACGAATCAATGTTTTTGGACACATCGTATCAAGCAAAGGCATACAACCAGACGACGCCAAGGTCAACGCCGTCCTCACAGCACCACGTCCAAAGTGCGCAGCAGAATTTCGGTCCTTTCTTGGACTTACTAACTATTGTTCTCGTTACATCGACAGCTACAGCAGTATAACGTACCCCCTACGTCAGCTAACAAAAGCAAATTCCCAGTTTCAGTGGACTAAACATCATCAAAACGCCTTCGACAAGTTGAAGACATCACTCAGCAGCTCTTCCGTTCTGGCCCATTACAATCTAGCATCACCTACCCGAGTAGTAACTGATGCATCGCCTTGGGCTGTTGGAGCAGTACTCCTCCAGCAACAGTCTGACATGTCTTACCGCCCAGTAGCTTACGCCAGCAGATCACTAACCGACACAGAAATGAAATATGCCCAAATCGAGCGCGAAGCTCTCGCAATAGTTTTTGGTTGCGAGCACTTTCACACCTATTTATATGGACGAACGTTCGAATTAGAGACAGATCATCGACCTTTAGAGTATCTATTCCAACCCAAAGTCCATCCCACTGGTAAACCACCCCCAGCTAGAATTGAACGCTGGATTCTTCGCCTTCAAGAATACGATTTTACAGTCGTTTATCGACCAGGAGTGACAAACCTGGCGGATTCATTGTCAAGACTCCCACTACTAACTACAACACGCAGTAATATGGAATCATGCGCTGACCGATATGTCTGCAACCTGCTGAAACAAATGACACCATGTGCTATGAACACAGAAGAAATTAGACAAGTTTCCCTAGAGGACCAAGAAATATGCCAAATCAACCAGGCATTGGCAACCAACCAACTCCAGCTACTACCCAAACCATTCCAAAACATATCGGACGAGTTATCCGCTACAAATGGTGTACTACTTCGTGGAAATCGAATTGTACTTCCCAGGAGCCTCCGAAAACAAGCAATCCTCCTAGCCCATGAAGACCACGCTGGAATAACACGCACAAAACAACGCCTTCGCTCCAAGCTGTGGTGGCCAAAAATGGACGCGGAAGTGGAAGAACACATCAACAAATGTCACGCATGCCAAGTCACGGGTAGTCCCTCTCGTCCGGAACCGGTCAAGCCTACAGAGCTCCCCAGCGAAAGATGGTCGTCTTTAGCCATAGACGTCTGTGGACCCTTCCCATCTGGTGAATACGTAGTCACACTCATCGATTACTATTCTCGTTGGCCAGAAGCCAAAGTCATGAAGTCCATAACATCACGAAACATCCTGGCGTGGCTCGACGACGTTTTCGCAACCCACGGATACCCCAAGCAGATCAAATCCGACAACGCTTCTTATTTTAAATCATGCGAATTCTACACAACATTGAAATCGTGGGGTGTTACCGTCAAGTATGTTACAGAATACTGGCCTCAAGCAAACGGACTCATAGAACGTTTCAACAGAGTTCTCTTGAAACACGTCCAAACGGCGCTAGTCGAAGGGAAAGATTGGAAAGCAACACTTCCAACATTACTTAGAAACTACCGTGCCACTCCTCACGGATGCACTGGAGAAACACCATCACAACTGCTAATGCAGCGAGAGTTAAAAACTAAACTACCATCGGAACCCCAAGTGATAAATTTACCACAATTTAACGACTTGGAAGTTCGACGCACGGATGCACAGTCGAAGAAAAAGGGGAAGGAATACGCGAATGCTCGGCGAAATGCCAAGGAGAAGAAGATTAAATCTGGAGACTATGTTCTAGTTCAGCAGAAACATTGAGACAAATTCACAACCAACTTTCAAACAGAGCCAGTAAAAGTCATCAAGGTTAACGGATCGCAGATCGTGTTCAAAGACAAAGACGGAATAGTTCGCCGAAGAAACTCAGCACATGTAAAGAAAGTCCAACACGAAGATCAAACTGATGAAGAAATTGACGACGACATGGTACAACCATCAGCACAACATCAACGCGAACCAGTAGAAGAAATACCACCACCTATCCCACCGAGAAGATCAACTCGTAATCGAAAAGCGCCGGAGTTTTACCAATCTGGCTACAGTTAAGAAAAACACTAAACGATTGAACAACAAACGTTAATGCAACAACTAGAAAGGGAGGAATGTAATATAGTTATTTATAGACATGATTGACATTATCTTAATTAGGGGACTTCGAGAGAGAACAATAGAAAAGTGCGAGTATAACATTATTGTATGATATTCGGTTGAACAAAGAAATAAAAATATAAGCAAGCATTACACTTATCCAACGGATAAGTCCTATCCAACGGATAAATCTTCTATCCAGTGGATAGTTATCCATTGGATAGTTATCCATTGGATAAAAACGCGTTGCACGAAGCGTGGATAGTGAAGTGGATAGCTATCCAATAGATAAGTTAAAATTTACCGGAAGAAAACAGGATTATCCTGAAATTTCGCACCACAACGTCAGCTGTTGCTAAGCATTTACAACATTGAATTCATAATCATTACGAATTCTCGAGTATAGTTACTGAGTGGAAAAGACTTGAACAAGTGATTTGCTCGAACTTTGCACTTCACATCATAGTGATTTTATTAATTAAACATATTGCAATTTTATTCCTTGACCTTGCAACGCTTTGCCTTTCGGTTCCATAGCAAATTTAGGAACACTATTTTAATGTTCGTAAATGAAATTACTTAGATATTAGCAAGTTTCCTTGGAATAGGTTGAATCTTTCTTTGCATATATTCGCGTTTATAAACTGATTAGAAGCGTATAATAAATTTACCGCCTGTTATAAATGCGAAGATCTCCAAAAAATCGCCGCTCGGAACGGAATGTGTAGGCAACGTGAAACGCTGCTCCGACAAATTGCACTTCGAAAACATTTCTAATAGTGACAATCATGATGTGTATTACTTTGTTGAAACACAGTAACAAGAATATGGCATTTTTGTCCTATCTTATATAAATGTTTACGGTGTTACCTTGTATCTTTGAATTTATCCACTGGATAGTGGATTTACACCACCTCCGGTCCTTGGATAAGTTTATCCGGTAGATAGCGATTTTTATCCGCTGGATAAAGTTATCCAAGCTTCGTGCAACGCAAATCACACGCTGGATAAAACTTATCCGTTGGATAGCGAGTTATCTGTTGGATATAGCGACTTATCCACCTTTCAAACAACCGGCCCCAGAACAATGAAAGCTGTATTATTACCACAATTCTTAATTAACTATGCAAAAGTCAACACGGAGACCATTAGACTCGTTTATGAAATATTACATAATGTTCTTGTGTATTACTTAACGATAATACATTTTGACTGCTCTGGCGTCTATAGACTCCATGCATATTTTGCTGCAAGAAATTAGTTTATGTGCTTCTGAAAACTGAAAATTCGCGTCGCTTTGCCGCATCGCGTCCGGTCTGTGTCGACCTTAACTTATAAGAATATATGGCACAAATCGCATATTTAATGAGGTGCCAATGAAATTTTACATGATTAAACAGAAAGTTGTGCATGGGACAGATAACAAGGTAATTGGCGAGATGTTTCGAGATTCGACTGGCATGGATCGAACCAATTTCAAGAAAACATAAACATAAGTATAATATAAACGGTTATATATATATTTATAGTGTTGTGTGGATTAGGAGTTGTATTAAAAAAATATATATATTAATAATTGAAAAGATTAAAGCCCTCGGGAAATATCATTACTGAGGGACTGAATATTTCGCCGAGTCTCTCGAGCGAAAGGTTACATTTTTTGGCTCTGCCCAGCAGAAGAAAAATCTTTTTCCCAATTTTCTTTATGTACAGAGGCTCGCGTGGCCGCCACGCAAACTTCCGCGTTTTTCACGCGATTTTCAGATTTACCGGAGAAAATGAGTAAAGGAATACCAAAACGTTTTCCGAGCAGCATAGCGTGATACTGCACTTGGGATCTTGCTCGACTTTCGAAAAGCGTAAAAAAATACTCGCCTACGGCTCGTGCTTTTTCACGCCTCTGTCTGAATATCCCAAGTACTGTATCACGCTATCCTCAGTTGGTTTGAGGAAAAGCAAATAACTAAACACAGAGAGAAAATGATTTCATCATTTAGAAATAAATTTTTAGAAGTGGAAAGAGTGAATGGTTCCCTGTCCTCTTGTGCCGTGAATTTTTTACCTTCTCATTTTTATCGTCTTGTGCGGCCATAAAAGTGTTATTTGTTGTTTGCGCTGTGAAATTAATTGTTGTTTGCGCCGTGAGATTGCTGTTTGCGCTGTGAGATTGTTATTTGCGCTGTGAAATTGTTATTTGCCCGTGAGATTGTTGTTTGCGCCGTAAGATTGTTACTTGCGCCGTGAGATTGTTATTTGCGCCGTGAGGTTGTTATTTGCGCCCGTCAAATTGTTGATTGCGCCTTGAGACGTTTGTGCCCTCTGAGTTGAGGTATGAGTTAAAAAGATTAATAGTGGATCAGACCAAATCAGACAAAATTAACTTGTATATACATGCACTTAGCATGTTTCTAAAATGTCATGTATGTATCATCATGCTATATCATGCAATCCTATATACATATTTATTAGATAAATTTCTCAGTAGCTATATTGAGTCATTTCGTCAAAAATAAGGGTAATACAGCTGAGTAAATAAAACTCTTCCATGTAATTTGTTTAAGGTTTTTCATAGTTGTTTTTGTCACTTCTATATATGCATGGTTGAAATAACAACGAAGACGTCAGATAAAATTGAAAAGAAATTTCCTACAGTGTGATCAAGCGAATTTAAACTGATTTGCTTTCGTCATGCTTATATGCGTCACACCAGGAGTAGTGGACTATAGTTATGGGACCCACATTCAGATTTCTGGTTTGGCTATAATTGCTAAATCGTTAGCAATTTTGACTACTTTTATACCGGTCAGATAAATTTGTTCCCCCGCCACTGGCATGAACTGCAGATAACCCAACAGTGCCTTGATTTGCAAAGACGAGATCAGAAGATCAATTCCTAATAATGCTGTTTTTTAAGATTGTTGCTGTTCCTGATGATGCCGCTTATGATAGAGTACCAAAAATTAGTGGTTTGCTGGCATACCAGAAGGACATTGAGAAGCTTCACTTAAGAAAAAATGATACATGGAAAGTTGTGGCGGAAGAGGAGATGGTCAAAAACTTAACAAGACAGGTAAAATATATGTGTGCGTAATTTTAAAACATTAGAAATCATGAATATATAACGATACAATGATTCGAGCAAGTGGACGATGGCGTTCGACATGGTATTGCACTCGCAATGCGCGAAAATGACGTTCCACCATAGGAAACGTCAAAAAAGCTGCGCGCGTGTAACATATATATTAAATGTGTACATTATATTAAGATTAAGTTGAATAAGAGTATAATACTTGGGGGCGTATTTTAGCGATAGCTGCACAAATAATTAGTCTTTAGAAGTACTCGGTCGCGAAAAATGTTCAGTATGTTACTACCACGAGTAGTGCCTCGTCAATCTCTCGTAAAATATTGGTGCAGGTAGAATCGTTGCCTCCTAAATTTTTGAAACGAAAAATTAAAGTTCAGCACAACGAGCTTAATTACTGGAAGTTATTCAATTATGACCTATAAATAAGGGGAACATTCAATATCCTATTAAAATTGAAAGTCAAACAGACGACACTGCATGCCTGCATTCAGACCAAACATTAGGGTCTTTTTAGTGAAGTCTAATCATCTTAAATACTTACAATAATAGAAGTAACTAATAGAATTATTAAAAATTTAAAAGCTTTCGAAAACACACTCTGCCTTTACACTATCTAATTAATAGCGATTGGTTGATTCGTGGTCACGTGTCCTTGGAAAAATGCAACGTTTCCCCCGAGATAAATGTGGAAAATTGTTTGCTCTTTTCAAACAATAATATCGCGTTGAAACCCTATGAACAATTTGAATGCTTTCCAGTTTGTTCGAATATTATTTAATTGAGAGAAAAATACATGAAAGAGGAATTCTCGTAGAGACTTTACAACAAGTTTCACGATTGTTTAAATTTATTACTAAAGAAATTTGTTCGTGAACTTACGAAGTTATATTATGTGGCATACTCTGACAGGATTGTTCTGGCTGCGATGATGTGTTAAACGTGAGCCATGAGGGTTTCATTACTATTGAATCACTCAACGCAGTTTGAAATGATAATTAGGTACGTGAGCTATATAAGGGTGTTTATGAATTATAGGTACTGTGTTTATAGGTATTTATGATGAATAATGCTATAATTGGAAGACTGGAGGTCCTGGAACAGATGATGCGTAAGTTGCGTAAAAGTGTTGAGTCGTTTCAATCAAGTCACTTTAAAATTCTCTCATGACCTCCCCCCCCCCTCCAATATGCCACATCTTCCGCCGCCATGCATGCACTAAAGAAAAAACCAGTTGAAATTTCTTGCACACACCATGTCCGTGTAAAAATGGAAGACCGAGTTATTAATTTTCTTGCGCCGGGTTTAAAATAACTAGTGACTTTCGTCCGTTATCGGGCTTTATGATACACGGAAGAAAGGAAATCAACACATTTTTTTGGAGATACTGCTCACTTTTAAAAATCTTCCTTAGTTTAAAGTGGAAGTCAAGTCCGTTGACTCCGTTCTGCGCATAGGTTCTGCTCATAACAAGTGAGGGCCCTCTGTTGTGAAAATTGCCTAAATTTCGCATGTTTCTTTTTTTTCTTAACATAAATAAACTCTAGTTCATATTAATTTAGAAGCGTAACGAACCTAAACAGTGTTAGATATTCAGACAGCACATCGTATTTTAAAAAATAGGGAAGTTCAAAATGTAAACAAACCGTTTGTTTACATATGGACTTGACTTACACTTTATATTCTAAATTGAAAACGATGTGTTCAATCGTTTCATTCGTTTGTTTGCCCAAGGTGGTTCGATATTCGAATGTTCTGCTTTTCCAATTTTGGCACATATTGCATGAATAGAAATAATTTTGTGACCTTTATTTCAGCGGTCCAACAAGTATTGAAAAGCCTAATGACATAGTCAAAATACCCTTTCATAAATTATATTTTCGAAGCCCTCCGTGTTGTTATAGCTGAAACATTTAACATTTTTCGTAATACATTATTCCCCCGCTAACTTGAACTCCCAAGGGGAAAGAAGAAATGTTTGAGTCACCGGGGGTTTCAGTTAACCAGGGATGGTGTTAGATTACGTTTATATATTTACGTATATTAGATTGCCGCAGTTCATGCGTTTATTTGCTAAAAAATCCTACTTGATATAATAATGAAATACTGATTCTTTAATCAGCGACACCATAAAAGTTAACTGGACATTAAAGTTAACTGAAATTAATGTGTAGAGATGTTACAAAGAGAACTAAAAAAGATAGATTAATAACGATCGTGGCACTACAGATAATATTTTAAAATTTATAATCATTTATGCAATTATAAATTGATTAAATTGTTATCTCGATAGTTTCCGCTTGTTAAAATGCTATCTTCTCGCATTTTAAAGTTTGCTGATCTATGTATGATTTGAAACCAAAGTAACCAGATACGTTCGACCAAGGAAACCGAAAATTTTTTCGAATTAGGGAGGAGTTCGAGTTAAACGATTTCGAGTTAGCGGGGGTTTACTGTCTATTTATTGCTCTTAAACAGTCATTCCTCTAAATATTCCTAACTTTAACTTTGCTGCGAGTTTTTCGGTCTCCCACGAAACACACGCAGCCTTTTATAGAACAAAAACACTGGTAATAGACTGGTAATTACGTCACAACATTATCGTTTTAAATTTAGAACCACCTTAAAAGAGATGGATTTCAAGTTTTACTCTGACGAGTTATGTGCGAAGATGCAAAACATCCTTCTTCAACGCATGCATGAAAAAGAATTTTTCATTTTGACAAATAAGTATGGAAATAAGCCATAAAGCGGAAACGAGACTCGCGGTCTTAGCCTCTGAGCCTCGTTCTCGTGTTATGGCTTACTTCCACATTTATTGGGCAAACTAAAATAATCTTTTTCATGCATGTGTTGAAAGAGGACGTTTTGCATCTTTTCACGTGGCTCGTGAGAGTAAAAATTGAAATCCATTTAATTTAAGGTGGTTCTAATTTAAAACGCTGTGACTTTAAAATGTTGTGACGTAATTACCGAAGAGGTATATTAACGCAGTGATTATATACAAATAGATATCACAAGTATTTAAAATAGAAAAAACTATTTGATTTTCGATGCCCTCTAGACTTCCCCAGCAAAATTCTTTTCGGACAGCCAAGTTTAATAGCTCAACTGAAACAATGGTTGCCACAACTTCACACTGGTTTGGTGGTATGTTACCGAAGTTCGGAGGACGGCTGGGGAAGCATGAGGTTCCACAGCGGTTGCGATAACAAAGGACCGACCGTTACCCTAATCAGAGTTCATTCCTACATCTTCGGAGGATACACAGATGTTTCGTGGGGAGGTAAGCAACCCGAGGTGAATACCCCCAAGTCCCCATAATCTAGCGACATCATCTATATATATATATATATATATATATTATATATATATAATATATATATATATATATATATATATATATATATACGCAAATTTGGATCTGTGCGTAGTAAATCAGAGTGCTCAATACCAATACAATAGTAGAGCAAATAAATCAACAAATTACAATCTTAAAATTTTTAAAATTTTATTTCGCTACACTGTGTTTCACGTACTTCTACCGTGCACGATCATCAGGCGATTACTGATTAGTAATCGCCTCATGATCGTACACGGTAGAAGTACGTGAAACACAGTGTAGCGAAATAAAATTTTAAAAATTTTAAGATTGTAATTTGTTGATATATATATATAAATATATATATATATATATATATATATATATATATATATATATATATTTATATATATATATATATATATATATATATATATATATATATATACACCCATTTACAAAAACGTTGGCCGCAGATAGATAGATAGATAGATACCCGAAGTCTAATTAGAAACGTTTTTGCAAATGGGTGTATATATATATATATAAATATATATATATATATATATATATATATATATATATATATCAAACACATATATATATATCAAACACAAAGTCTACTACGAATCAAAGTATATTTGAATATAAATATTAAAGCTTATATATTAAATTTTCGATAGACTTCGATACTCGAAGTCTAATTAGAATTGCATATGATTACATCTGGAGAGAGCTTCTGAAAGCACTGAGTATAGTAAAGAGACTGATGTTACAGCAAAGAAATTGAAGGTATAAGATTATAAGTTCTCTTTTGTGTTATGGGTAATTGTGTGTAAAATACAGTATTTTTTACAATATCTCGATCTGTGATTTCATGTTTTATGAGCAGAAATATTTTCAATTGATAGCATGGGATCTCAATCATATTACACAACATATGCAATTCTAATTAGATCTCGAGTATCTATCTATATATCTTTCTGCGGCCAACGTTTTTGCAAACGGGTGTATATATATACACCCGTTTATATATATATATATATATAAGGTGTATATATATATATACATATATATAGTGTATGTACATACAGTCGTTATCAAAAAGGTTGTCCCTATCAATATATATACAAATATATAAATATCAATCACGTGAGCATTAAACATTCTTTATTTCGCTCATTTTTGTCTTGTGTCTTTATTATTATCAATATTGCTCACCTTACTATTATATTTCTGAAATTTTTAATAAAGATTTTCATGGATTTCCCATAAAATTAAGGTATGCAGTAAAATCACGTGACTGATATTTACGTATTTATATATATTTCAATATGACAACCTTTTTGATAACGACTGTATATATATATATATATATATATATATATATATATATATATATAGTGTATTGCAGAGAATTTTAAGGATGTTTTGTCGGATTCTTTGTCAACTGCCATAAACATTATTAATTGCTTTAGACTTAAAACTCACGTGCACAGTTTAAAAACACTCTAGCGAATGCCAGTTTTCAAACAGGATGTTGTATATGCTACGAAAATCAGTAAATTACGTAAAACGTTACGTAAATTTTAGTGCAATGAAACGGAAAAGCTGAATTATTTTTAAAAACCACCGTAGTACAACAACATTGCACTGAAGAAACCAGCGGAAAATTTCTTTATGGTTGCACTAAAGTATGGGGTTTTGCCATTAGCTGCCCAAATTTGCGTGGTTTTTGCGTTGTCCATACGGCCTCATGCCCTCATCCACTCTCGCGGTCAGTTAGATTGTGGAGAAGCCTTGAATGGATGATTTCGTACCGGAAAAAATTCTTATACTTATCTACGTAATCTCTTTACAGGAACGATTGGGTACAAAAGAAGTACAAAGTCTTTCATATTTTCGTTCAGAAATGCGGACCGCATAGGTCCATTTTCAGCTGATGTCTACCGCCACAGCGAAAAGGCTATTTTTTCAAGCCCAGCATATGGGCCAATATTTGGAGGTGGCAGTGATTTCTCTGTCGTAAACAATGCAGATCAATCAACAGCTTCGTACACAAATCTTGGTTACACATACCGCCCACCGCCTGGCTACAGGTATCAAGCCAGCAATACCAGAGCCTTACTAGCTGGCAGTTTTCACTACACTCCATCTGAGGTTGAAGTTTTCTACTTTGAATAGCTCGTTACCTTCGATCAATTAACTATAATATTTCTCTTAAAGCTAGGTTTACACTATAAAAGCTTCTATATAATTATGGTCTAAGGGATTATTGACCGAGCGTGAAGTTTATGACTGTGAAATATTAGACCGAACAAGTGAGGTCAATAATCGGTTTATTATATAGCTGAACTGCATGAGACATCCGGGATACTGGTCCAGATACGCAATAGACGGACCATGGTCCGGATATGGGTTTTACAGACCGCTCGTCAACGAATCAGAATAGAGGATTTTAAAAAACCATATAAAAAATAAATATACATAACAAAAAATATAATTATATAGCATTGGACGCTGTAAGGTTATTTCATTAAAATTGCGCTGGAAGCTCGTTCAAGTTTAAAATATAACTTTTGACAATTGACTGAAAATGATTAAGGCATACTAATGTAGAATGTATAAGAGGATTCTTAATTCTGATTTGGATTTGAAATTTTATATAAATCATGCAGTTTCAATAATAAATAAATCATGCAGGCACAGTAATTGCATAATACTAAACGTGTATAATTATCATAGCTAATCATAGTTTATATGATAATTATCATAGCTAAAAACATAAGCTCATAAAGTATGCACTTTTTTATCAGTAATAGTTCGTTATACTATACACTCGTAACTCGACTCCTTTATCTTCTTTGGGAGAAATTAGTTTTAGTATTTTCCGTACAGTATCTCGTAGTTTTCAGTCATCGAAACTGATATAAGTAGAAAAGGATTTCTATGGCCAAGTAAAAAAAGCATTGGTCAGAATTTTGATGAAAATGCCGCTTGAGAAAATACGTCGAGTTAATACCTATATAGGGGGCTTATACAGTAGGTGTACGTACTGGACCTAATGTAGAAATAATACCCCGGCGGGAGACATGCCTCAATGTAATTAGCCATTTCCCAATCGATCAGCGTATACTAGGTCTAGTTGCGAACCGCAAAGCATCTATGGACTATTTGGAGGCCTGCCTGATCAATTTTCTAAACCCACGGGGTGCACAAACATGCACCGGCGTTGTTCAAGGTTGTGCTTTTCACTGGCAGATTTCGATTTCAAAACGTGTTTTCCGTCTCAAAACGTGTTTTGTGCGTACGTATTTTTTACGTCTGGATATAAGTCTGGACGATAAAAACTTTTCTTTGCCGTGCATTATTGTGCAGAATTTTGCTTATAGAAGTAATGTCAAATTCCCAGGAGCAGAAAGGCTTTTGTGCTTGTGACAAAGATATCTAAAATATGCACAAAGCTGACAATATTTTACGCATCCAAGGGCTTAGCGTAGTGACGGGGCATTTAAATTATAACAATAGTTTAACTTCTAAAGGTCCTCTTTTTTTACACCCTGCAGAACGATACAATTACCGTTCACAATTATCGTACATATTGTGAATATTCATATTATTTAGTTCTGCTGAACGGGTTTCTATTGTGAGCTATTGCACTTACAAATGCCTAAATCCGTTAGGTAGAATTGAAAATAAATTATATGAATATATTCGCCCCCCCCCCAAAAAAGACAAACATTATTTCAGAAATAAAAAGGTAAGGCGAAATGTACCAAAATTGAACACAGACAATTTTAGAGCGATTGAAAAATTCACTATCAGGGGCCTAGCTGATGTATCAAGCCAGTTTAGCTCAAAATTTTATACCACTCGTACAATTCTCCGAGGGGCCATGTACCCGGGAAGCGTGAGATGGTTTCGAGGTACTGAAAATGAGCAGACTAATATGATATTGGCAGTCGTATAATCACTACAACAATAGCATGTGCTTGTTTGGTGTATTTATGAGTTTATATATATATATATATATATATATATATTTATATATATATATATATATATTTATATATATATATAAACTCATAAATACACCAAACAAGCACATGACCGTGGGAAGGATGAAGAGAAATTGAGTACGCCCCAGCGATAACACAAAAGTCTCTCCGGAAGAATGCTTTTCAAGTTGAATGAGTCTGAAACAAGTCTGCAAAAAGAGTAAGGACATAATTAAGTAGTGATTGAGAAATAGCATTTCTGCGGTTGGTGTAGATTACGTGAAGAATTCGAGACAAAAGATTTAGGTTATTTTAGGTATACTGTAGCTATATCAAATGAGATTAACCTGGCACTATATACGGCTTCTTTATTTTTTTTTATGTTCATTAATCCATTGAATTAATACAATATCACATAGCAATATGCATCAGTGTTTTTTTATACAAGTACGATCGTACTATAGGGACCAGGAACTGCGTAACCGAGTTTAATTTCTGAACTGCATTGTATTTATAACAAGGACAATGTATTTCTAATCGTTTCCGTTTACTTATACAGGGTGTCCCAAAAAAAACGAAAACTATTGAAATCACCCATAACAATGCCATTGTTAGAGTTTGAATGCCTAAGCACTCTGTTGGGCCCACAAGTGTATAAATCGGGGTTGCCATAAGCATTTTTATGCATGCATATGATGCAGTCAAATTTGCTTGTTCGCAAAAATGATATTTATTAACAATATTTACAATTTACAAATATGGATAACATTATTTAAATGTGCATCTCAAGGACCATGACCTTCGACATGTCCCCTTTCTCTAGCAACACAAAGCATTTAGCATTTTATAAGTTGTATTAAATCCTCACGGGCTGAAATTCGTGAACACGGCATTCAAATTTTAACAATGAGTGATTTCAATAGTTTTCGTTTTTTTTGGGACACCCTGTATATAGGCTGAATATTAATGATATGTATATATTATTTGCTGCAAATATATCAAGAATTGCTTGTAACTTGCTTCAAAGGTCAAAAGTAAAAATTCGAACTCCGTCAATCGATGCGGAATTATGCTTAGAATATTGTGCCAAGTTTCATTCCGATCAAACAAGTAATGAAAGAGCCTTAGGGTTTTTTTAAAGAGCGTCGGCCCCTAACAACAACAACAAGATTAGCAGCGGTTAGGGACCAGTTCCTGGTCCAATAATTATATCATTCCCCCAATGGCGAGTGTTGATTAGTTTAGTATAGTATGAAGCCTGAAACCCGAGCGCAGTATATCCCGTTACTATTGGTCACTATGCAGCTGTTCTCAAAGGCCCGACAACGTCGTTTACATTGAACTCTGTTTGGTTTGGTTATATCAGGGAAGGCATTGCACAAAAATATTGTGCGTATGTTTCAGGACGTTTTCAAAGCGAAAATCACCTTAAACTGTAGGATTGCTATTTAGGTAAGTAAAAGCTGTGGTAAGCAAGCGATGCATCGTATAGACATTTTGTGTTGGCGATGAACACAGAGTTCGAGAATCGCTGGTATCCTTATGTATTGGTATATAGTTAAAGGAAAGGGTAGGGCAAAAGCTTAGAAGCGATGCATCCTGAGTTATCTCGCTCTGCGTCTTCACCTAATCTGAACCATAATAAACATGCGTTGAAGAAAATTTCATGCATTACTGAGAATGAACCAAAAATTGCGTCATAAAATTGAGTATCATTCTTTCACGCATGGTAACATCGACAACTCGGTCACATATGAAATTAAAATTGATTTTCTTTGCGAAATTTGAAATTAAAATTCTTTGTGAAATTGAAACCGGAGACTGTGAAATTCTGTGCATATTTTTGTTTTCTAAAAGATCTAAGCTTAGGTAAGGAAAATTGAAACACGCTGGAACGTGCAGGTCAGCTAATGATTAGTAAACGAATGATGTGTTGATTGATCAATAACCAATTGCACTTCTGTTTGTGTTCAGTTGTGGGTATTGCATGCTGGTTCAATTGAGCGCGTATATATACGTAATCGATACTCTCTGTCGTGAAAATGAGTTGTCATGTTCGTCTGTAAAATTGTGGCTATCATACATATATACAAATGTGTGTTAATAGTTAGTTAAATTTAGCATTTGTAAACTTGGAAAATAACGAGTAAGCAGGCACTTACGTTACGTACGTTTAAAGTATAGATAATTAGCAACCGCCTGTCCCATCACTCCCATGCACGCAAAGAGATGTACGAATGAAAACATCGCAATAGCTAAAACGCGAAACAACTATCCATGCTTTTAGGCTTCATTTCTTTTCAATTCACTTCTTCACTTCGGCTGAAAACAATAGCGTTGCCAGCCTGTCCCGCTATTTTGGTGTTCATTGACTGTGAAAACTATCACTTTATCTATTTATAGACGTTTCAAAATTAGAAGGCATTTTCTTCGACATCTGGGGCCGGTTTTTCGAAAGGTTGGTAAAGTTATCCTCTGGATAGTGATTATTTAAAACGTTAAAAATTCCTCACCACATGGCATGGCCAAGACTGAACTTCACAATTTTGAGGTTAAAATGTCTTTTAACGATTATAAATTTTAACATAAATAGCTTCATCGGTTTTCAAGGTTTTCGAACAACTCGCCCCAGCTGGCTTGTACCTAAATAACTTTTTTTATGGTATAGTTTACATTTAATGCACTACACCAAGTGCCATAGCGATTTTGTCCCGCTATGTCAGGCTGCATGCTACGCTACTGACACCCACCAGTGCATGGCTAGCAGCCTAAAGATTTGAGAGAATAGATTTCCAGTTACTAATGCACTTTATCTATCCCTTGCACTTTAGGCACATTGAGATGCTCCCATTAAAGTTCTACATTACCGCGTTGGTGCTTTCCCCCGCAATTCCCTTGAAGGTACGATAGTTGAAGTTGTGCATGTGTGCAGATCTTCATGCACCTTGCAATTATTCTTAATACATGCAGATCAACGTTTAAGCATGTTTTATAGGTATAGCTACTACAAAAAGGCAGGCATGCATATAAAGCAAGCTGCCATCTTTTTCGATTTGATCAATGGCAACACGCACTAGCTCTTCTGATTCTTATTAGATTGGGCTCACTGATTTTTTTTTCAAACAGTCACTGACAGTTCGTGATAGTTACAATCCTGGAACCTGCGCAAAAGCCAACCGTGGTGAGCTCGTCCTGGTGAAAGATCGTCAGAATAAGGATACTATCCTGGTTTGCACTGAAGATGAAGGAGTGTACACTTGGAAAACAACTGATGGTAATGTTATATAGTAGCAAACTAAAACTAATTATGTTTATGCTTTGTCAGTTCTAATTCCACAATTTTCAGTACCTTACATGCCTGCAGTAAACAGACATTCAAGTTGAAGTCTGAAGTTAACCATGAGGAAATGATTTAAATTTTAAAATCTTTCTTCCCCGGGAACTGTGTTTAAATGGAAGGCCGGCCGCATTTTAGGAACAAGTATACTATTTTCCTAGCTAGGGCCTGCTAGGCTACCTATAGTGTACGGAAGAGCTTAGTAATCCCAAACTTATAGCTATCCATCTCGTTTCTCCAACACTAACAACATTTACCAATAAATAAATACAGACTAGATTACATGCTAAGGCGTAGCTACATGAAATATTACTATTTGGTCGACCCTCCTTACACCGGCGTGGCATATACTTTCTGTTAAGGTGGTAATCTTAGTTAAAGCAAATTCTTTACAGCAACCCATAAACCATGTGGCGCTTTGTGAATTAATTCATCTCTTGTAACCCCTTGACATTGTCCCACAGATTTTCAATAGGGTTAAGGTCTTTTGACTGTGCAGGCCAATGCATTTCTATCACTCCCTCTTTTTGAAACTAGACTATCAATGCCTATGAAGCCCTAGCTATCCTGCATTTGCCTCTTTTTCATGAATTTGTGTCTAAGCAGTTCTTTTTGACCACTAGTGTATTATATTAAAAGATTGATTGTCACGATTCCTGTTACATACATAATAGCAACATTTGAGCTAAAACTATAGCTAGTGCAGTATCTCGAAGACGGCAGGTAAATACATGCAGGACGCAGTTTTATTTTTTGTTTTCAACATTACTGGGTACATTTTCGTGTTTTTAACATTAAGGTTCGAAACCTTCTGGTGAATATTTCAATCCTGGATATGACTGTTTGGAAATCCTAAATCAAAACACGAAGGCAAAAGACGGCTTTTATTGGGTAAACTTTCGTCGTCCCATTCCGATAAAGGTTAGTTAGAACTTTGAAATACCACTAATAATATTGACAATCAAACAAAAAATTCACATGATGTTTTCGCAGTTTGCTATGTAACAATATTTGCGTTTCCAACTCCCGCGCTGCATGTCGAGTAATAATTGGCATAATCGTCGCAATGTTACATTTTTGTTATTGTTACTTTTGGTTTACTGGCTATTTTGGCTAAGTTTACTCAAAACGCAATCAGTTAGCTGAGCCTGGAATCAATATTCCAGTTGTAAACCAAGTGACCGAGAAGCAGATGCCCCTCTTTGATTTTTGACAGTGGTTCGACGAGTGGCGTAACTAGAACGATAATTGGGGGGGGGTGAATATTCATATATCCAGTTCTGCCCTACGGATTTCTTTTGTAATTGCAATAGCTTACAACAGAAATCCGTCGGGCAGAACTGAATATATGAATATTCACCCCCCCCCCCAATTATCGTTCTAGTTACGCCCCTGGGTTCGAATATTGAAATATTGCATTCCGTTACTGAATTTGCCTTAGACAAACCATTTGCCTTCGCATTGCCGGCGTCCCTACCTAAAGCCCGGTTTTCATCACTCGCAGACAGTCGTCGATCTCTATTCTCGTTTGTTACCGATGCATAAAATGCTTTGTTCGTAGAAAATGAAGCCTTTCTTGTGGTTATGATCCAGGCCTCTAACGCAGAAATTTCAAAGGTAAAATCATAATTGCCGCAGTAATTGCCGCCATTTTACCTAACCAAATTTCTGCGTGGAGGCCTGGATCATACCTACAAGAAAGGCTTCAGTGTTTGATATCTTGGCTTGAAACTTCCGACAAAGTGAGCATTCCAGACGTATTTGAGTTCACTGTGTAGGTAAGCATTCACGCGGAAATTTCATAGGAAAAAATGGTGACAAGTATTATTTTAAGTCGGCGTTAGATCATATCGAACTAACGTACATGACGTCATAAAATTTTCAATAACCCCAACCCTAACCGTAATTAAGGTAAAGCCAGAGATACTATTACATAAGTATATGATCACTCCTATACTGGGTATGAGGGTAACAGACATTTACACTTTCGTGTAGATTTATAAATGTATAAATGTATTATCATTCATCGCCATTTTTATTTTATCATTTTTATGAACCAGCTCTAGAAAGACTTCATGTAAGACTTCTGTTATTATACTTCCGTTATTGCAAAATTTATGACGTCATACCCACAAGAAAGACTTCATTTTCTGCCATCTTGATTTCACTAATTAATGAGGGAGAGTCAGAGAGTTTCAGTCTTATTTGTATTCACTGAAACAACCTCGTTCGTTCCCAGGGTATTTGCTCTGCCCAAACTGTACAGAAATAGCCTGGTATGAACTCACTATGGAGGGGAAGGGGAAGTTAATAATTACATGTGCAGTCTCTTCACAAGAAGTTCAATGTGTTAGACGATAGTAAATAGGTCACTAAAGCAAATTTTGCAGTTATTTTATCCTGCTGTAAGTCTGAGTGTGATGTCATCAGCCACAGCGTATACCCTGGGAACGAGGTTGTTTACCACACCCCATTTATGCGTACACTGATGGGGTGGACAGCGTTTGATCAAGTGGCCAATCTTTCCAGGTATGGTGCGACATGACCACAGATGGTGGGGGGTATATGTTATTCGGGATTATGAATAACACCGTGACTTGGAATGTTCCGTCAAGCAACTCTACAGTGGAACCATTTGGTATTCCTCAGTTTTCTAGTGCTTTTGGTGACGTATCCATATTGGACTTTAGAATTCAAGTTTCTACGGATGTGCAATATAAGCATATTATATCACACTGGTATATTTCTCATTCTATTGTTATTACTAATGAATATACTGTTATATATGTCAAATTAGTAGAGCTATCATTTTTTGTATAGGTAGAAGTGCACTCTTTTAAAAAACTGCGTGCAATTGAATGCTACGAGAATACTTTATCTTACCTGCATCCTAGCACGTTATGTATTGTTCTGAATGACCCTTAATAAATCACAAATTAACAATAAATTCATAGCTAAATTTACTCTATAGACTTTGTTGTGATATATTAAAAAAAATTATTACAAAAAAATTTTGCCACCAAAGAGTCTAACGGAATCGTGCGAAGATTTACATAGTGCGTAGATAGCATGAGAAACTAATTTACGTCACCCATGTCAATGCTTTAGTTTGTATAAATGTTTTGAAAGGAATAATGTTTGTTTGGAAAGGAAATTTGCAAAATTATGTTTGATTCACAAAAAGCAAGCGCGTAATAAAGTATAACCGTTCTTATGTGCACGCTTAATAAATGTGATATACCATACTATAACCTTTTAAATCGAAGTTGAGGGGTTTAACTTTACAATAGGATTTAATTGCCATGACATGAACGGGATGAAAATGTTTTAATGTTTCAGGTCGTATCGCTTCAAAAGCAAACGCCCATTAGGAGAATTGTTGATGGTGAATGATATTGGATGTCCGAATAATTTACCTGGAATAGGTGATATTTCCTACGTGAAAAATTTGATGACAGAAGAAATTGTTTCCAAAGATTTCTCATGTTCAGTGTTTGGGTCTTACAGCCATCCTTCAGCAATGATTGGTTGGGTAGGTGAACTAAGTACAGTATGTAATTAACATAATCGCGAGCATGCTTGGGGGATGCCCATGTTCTTCAAGCATTTGCCATGGATCATAATATTGAAATATAGGCCTAAACGTTCATTTATATTTATTGGAGTGCATGGTATATGTCGACATCATTCGAAATGAATACTAGAATGACATTCTGCCATGATGTATTGCTAGCATTGCGTCTATAAAGGCAAATAATGAAAAGAAAAACACGCAATGACTTATTATATGCCTGTTTTCAAAATACCTCAATTTTTGAGACGATTTTTGACAGCATTAAATGTCATGTGTCTAACTTCCGTAACATTATATCGCTGGCTTTTGTTCCCTTATATTTTGAAAAGCAATTTATAGGATATGCTTTAAACTGGCAATTATTTCTGTTTTGTTGAAAAGAAAATTTACACTTCTTATAGAGCCTTTTTATAAAATTTGTTTATCTTCCTTACTTCGCAAGATATTGGCGATATCGAGATATATCCGCCATCTTGTTTTATAATGAGATCTAATTGCGTCACGTCAAAAGCAGGGTTGACGCTTAAAAAATAACAATTACATGTTTACGCTTTAGTTTAGGACTCTTACAATTCAAACGTTACAATTTGAGATACGTGCGATTCTAATACCATGGAACTGTCACTTCGCCGGATCGTCAATTTGAAGTTACAAAACGAATTTTCACCCAGCTTATGACGTAACGCATATCAGAGCAAGAATATGCATATCCAAAATGGCGGATGGAAGATAATTTCATTCGAAAATATCTTGAGAAGTAATAAAAATAAACAAAAATCCATAAACGCATTTTGTAAATAATCATGACGTTGTTTTAAAAAAGACAAATTTATACGTTTGCAGTCCATGATGAATTCCTGCCTGAAGAAGCCGTGTTCGAATGGATTTGCCTATCACCCTCTCAGTGTATTTCCAATCCAGGTTGATTTCTCTGGTGGACTCAGGTAAATGAATATCAGGTGGTGGCAGGTGTATTTATTATGCATCAGCATGTATGTCAGATATTCATGCCAAGTAAATATATTAGCAATCAATCTTGACCTGCTCTTTAGTTTTCTTGCTGGAAATAGTTCTGGAACAAGTGATGGTTCCACAGCTTTTTTTGGTTGCGACAAAGGAAAGGTAACAAAATTGACAAAATTCTTATTTTGATGATGTCAATTTTACCACGATCCCATGAGATTGCGTTGAGATAACTAAATCACTGGTAGAACTACTTTTTCAACTGCTTAAACATTCTAGTAATTCAAATTACCTTTTGAAATTAGTGCTGTGCTTGCTATGGCCCAGCTGGAGGCAATGGTGTTTACTGTGGGAAAGAATGCACAGTCATGAACGGAGGTACAGTTACGAAGAATGCTCGTGCTGGGTTTTGGGTAAGATTGAATCCTCCTCGGAAGGTGTGGGAAAAGTGCATGGAGTACAAGACTGAAGAGGAAAATGGTGATGCAGCTTGGTATAAATTGGTTGGAGATAGAAATATTCCTGTGAAGGTTGGTATCTATATGGTTTAACACAGGTGCGCGGGGAACAAGTCAGGATTACCGGCCTCTATTTTGAGCATGGATAGCCTTAAATATTCGGAAATAATCCATCATTTGTTGTAAATTTAACAAATTCACTCGATTTTTTTATTATACATGCATTTGGGTCGTTTTAATCCATGTCTTCACTTAAATTACGACTTGTTATTTGATTTCATTAAACACATATAGGGACGCTGTGGAAAAAGCGAACCAACGTTAAATGATGGGGTAAGCAAGTTATACCTGAATGCTTTATCTGAAGATTGAAATCCCCGCTTGCATAGATGATAAAACAATCACTCGTAAAGTGATTACAAATAATTCATTAGACGTGGTGGAGCAAAATATCACTGATTATTTGACGGTGGCGAACAGCTCAGTAATTTTCCTATGCCCCAGGCGAAGCTGTCGCAATTGACAGTGGCATTATGAAATGCCTATATCATTTGCTTTCGCAACATCCCATGTCCAGGAATCACGCAATTCTGTATGGAAAACTGTTCAGTATTCCTTCAATCCAAAATGGATCGAAGAATATACTATCATCGCTGCTTAGAAGATTTGGGAGTGTATTATCAATGAAGGTCGATAAACAAGATTGGCGAATTTATTACCCTTTACATGAATCACGACAATTATACATAATGCAAATTTAACCTTGGATTTTATTGCAGTGATAAATATATTCATATAGCCTGTATACAATGATCTGGAATGAATGTACAGTATATAATCATGTAGAATCAATGTATACAGGGTGTATCAGAAAAAACTAGAAGATTTTAAAATGTCCAGAAAACTATCATTTTATCAAAATATCTCAAAAATATATTTACGTCTAAGTATTTTAGCATCTCCTGGCTTATCTAACGGTAAAAACTATCAGAAAAATTAACCTAAAAAAGCGGGAAAACGGTTTGTAAAAGCCTCATTTTTAACCGCTTGCGCAAAGAAAATGAGAGGTTCAAAATCCAAGTTCATTTAAAGAGATGAAAGTTTGGACTCTTTTGTGCAATGTATTAAAATTTCAGAAAATTTGATAAACATTAAGTCTGCCGTGAAACGTTTCAAAATTGGACTTTTTTCCGTTTACTCCGCTCTCGCGTAACCTTTTTTCATGCAAGAATGATTACATGCATGAGCACGTTCGAGTGGTACTTAACTCATGCATGTAATCATTCTTGCATGAAAAAAGGTTACGCGAGAGCGGAGTAAACGGAAAAAGTCCAATTTTGAAACGTTTCACGGCGGACTTAATGTTTATCAAATTTTCTGAAATTTTGATACATTGCACAAAGGAGTCCAAACTTTCATCTCTTTAAATGAACTTGGATTTTGAACCTCTCATTTTCTTTGCGCAAGCGGTTAAAAATGAGGCTTTTACAAACCGTTCTCCCGCTTTTTTAGGTTAATTTTTCTGATAGTTTTTACTGTTAGATAAGCCAGGAGATGCTAAAATACTTAGACGTAAGTATATTTTTGAGATATTTTGATAAAATGATAGTTTTTTGGACATTTTAAAATCTTCTAGTTTTTTCTGATACACCCTGTATAATGAATGTATTCCAGGGTCGTATAGTTTTGTGATTTTTTGCGGTTTATCTAAAAGCATCTTTTCAGGGCATTGTTTGGTGAGACTTTTGTAACTCTTCCTCCCAGAATATCAATAATTTTGAGAAGTTAGAAAATCGGTTCCACGAAACTAAACGGAATTTTTATAGATTGTTGTTGTTCCGGATGATGTTACAAATGTACCAAAGATTACTGGCTTGCTGGCATATCAGAAGGATATTGAAAAGCTTCACCTAAGGAAAAACAATACGTGGAAAGTTGTGGCAGAAGAAGAAAAGGTATATGCCATAATTATTAGCTATAGTATATGCGTGCACGCAGTTAAAGTTGGCTTTATTGATTGAGTTGCATGCTTGCATGAACCATAGCGGTGTTGTTGAACTCCAAAAATGCTGATAGCTTTACAAGGTTAAGTTAATCTCATACTGTCATGTCGAAAGATATAGCAAAAGACATTTTCGTTGTTAATATATTTTAGTTACCGTGTAGAAAATAACACATTTTTAACTTTAAAGTCAACT